>NC_053024.1:23260367-23483693 GCF_003073215.2 Triticum urartu
ATGATGAAGATCACACTGGTCACAATATTGGTGATGATGACGAGTAGTTCTTATTATCTTCTGTGTTCACGTCTCTAGATTTTATCTCATGTGTTCACATTTGTCTTAATACCTTGCCTTGCCTTGTTCGGTTGTAAGGGTACTAATTGGTCTCTTCTGCTGCTTATCAGAGATGGCCCAGCAGCTGGTGACTACCGAAAGGTCGAGCATGAGTCGTATAGAAGATACAATCAACATGTAGATGTTCACCGATGTTGACTACTCCGTCTCACGTGATGATCGGACACGGTCTAGTTGACTCGGATATTGAAGAAAAGACAAATCAGTGATATTGGGTTCATTAACACAAATCTCATAGATGCAACTGAGGTTAAATTTCATGCCACAGATACCGAGGCCAACTTGCTATGATCGTTGGTAATAAATGAAAACAAAGGTATAATACTCTTTCCTTACAACTTCAAGTGAGTGTTACTGTCTTGTGCATATTCGGTTTCCCTTATATATTAGTCAATGTTATAGTAATGTAATTGATGAGTTATGCATGCGTGTGCAGTTTCCACGATATTCTCCTAGAGATTAAGCTTGAGCAGGGACTAGTAACCGTCTTAGACTCGAGACGAAAAGATCCCCAGGACTATGCGGACATGACTCAAATGCTCGAGAAGTAAGTTAAATCGATCATTATCCACCATATCAGCAACTTTGTTCATTTCCTGATATATCAAGTAATTGTTTTCTTTGTCTGGTAGGGATTGGAGAAAATTCACCAAAAAAGCTCCGGGACTGCCGAAGAAGCTGCAATTTAGACACCCGAAAGTAAGTACTATAGTAGCATGTTCCGCGCATCTCCTAGTGATTCAAGCGCTAGTTTCATCAATACCATTTGGCATTCTTGCTTATCCGTTTGATTGACCTCTATTTCTTGTAAAGTGGTTGTGGCAGGAACAAGGGAATGATTTCTATGGATACTATGTTTGCGAGTCCATCCGCCACACGACCTGTGAGCGGGGCTACTCTGACGAACAATATGAAGTGCGTAAATAACAACATTCACAATTTTATTTTATTACCACCATTTGTGTTGAGTTTAATTCATTCATATATATGTATTGACCCCCTTCTTCAAATTAGATGTTTCGAAAGCGGGATGAACTCCTAGCACCAGCTCGCATGCGAGCAATTCAAGAGGAATTGGCGGCATTCTTTCTTGACCACGTGATCGCTAAAGACGGAGAATACTATGTGGACCGTACGTCCGTATGTTAGGAGATTATATTTGTAAGAGATAATTATTGTATATATGTAGCCGGTAGATATACGAGAACTTCTTTTTCGACCAATCTCTCGGAGAAGGAGAGGTGGTCGATATCACTTCTCTCTGTATGCATATATGTTCATGACGATTTTCTGTTTCCTTCGTTTGCTTACTAGCTAGTTAGCGTGTCTAGTCCTCTCTATACGAATGTATAGTACGTAGCGTCGACCAAGCACGGACATAAGAGAGGACACTTCTCTCTATTAATTATAGCTAGCTAACACAATATATGAAACACCTAAATTAACCCCCCAAAACCCCCAAACACCCCCCCCCCATTCAAAAAAAAACAAAAACCCCAGCCACAGAAATGCTGACGCGTGGATGCCTATTGGTACCGGTTGGTGCCACCAACCAGGACCAAAGGCCCTCCTTCCTGGGCTCCGCGCACAGGCCACGTGGAGGCCCATCTGTCCCGGTTCTGGACTGAACCGGGACTAAAGGGACAGGGCATTAGTAACGACCCTTTAGTCCCGGTTCAGAAACCGGGACAAAAGGCCCTTACAAACCGGGACAATAGGCCCATTTTCTACTAGTGCCAGATCCGTTCTCGGTTTTTCCCGTTGACACCGGGCTGTGCGTTGAGGGGTTGGCATGGGAAAGTTGGTTCCCTGCAGGCGTTCTGGCGGCTGCGCATGGCACGGCTTAGCTCGGATCCAACCAGCTGAGGGTTCAGAGTGACGCGAGTATCAGTGAAAATCGTGTTGACCTTGATCGTGGCGGACGATGGCGGCGTCTCGGGCTTCATCTACTTGTTGAAGGCATTGTCGGTTGCATTCACTATCCTAGATTTGGGTTTCCCAGATCGGACGATAGCGGTGCCTTCGGGGCCATTTTTCCTTTTGGGGGCATCATTTTGGAGAAGGTGCTGACTAGAGGAGACAAGAGGAGGAGCGCTTTTGAATCCATCGCAGCAGCGACGATGGTGGTTCTCAGCGACGGGATGCAACGGAGTCTTGTCGACGGATGCGTGTTGATGAAAGCGCGTAGTATGGTGGCGTTGTCTGGCATCATGGTGGCATCTATAGCCGAATGGCTTGGTAAGGTGAAGGCATTGATCGCTCCTCGAGGTGGGACAACGAAAGATGATGGTGGATGATTCTAGAACTTGTGCATGCGATACACGCAGAGGATCTGTTAGAAAACCAAGACGAAGCATAAAATTGTATTTATTTTTTTGTGGGTAGCATAAAATTGGATTTAAGGGTGAGTTGCAACCTACAAATATTTTGGTTTCCAATTTCTAGGAATCACATATGGAGAACATGTTGCCCATGGCTTAAGTGAGGTCAAGATAAGAAAGATTATTCAAACATGCTCATACAACATATATATCAATAAATGGCAACAACATTATGGCTCACTCATCCCAGATTTTTTGATAGTTTTGTTACGAAACACAAAGTAGAAACATCTCGTCATTTGGCATACATAGAAATAAGAAACTTACTTACCTAGGTCGGGAAATCCATTCTTTTTCGTTTTCAATGTACTTCCCAGAGGATATCATGTTTGCATTGTAGGGTACACTCACTTCAAGTTTGCAATTACACTAAAATTTGCACAAAAGCTGTCCTGTTTGTACCTGAACACAACTTTTCACGGGCATAATATAGGGCTTGGTATAGATAGGATTCAAACCAAGCATATGTAAACTACATGAGGTAGCAAAATACTTTTTTTCTCACATGTAGAGAGCTACAAATACATGAAAGGGGTTGTGCGCTTCGAGTTAGAATCAGAAGTTGAAAATTTCATAGCAAGACCAAAGAAATAACTGCTCCGTATTGTTACTATTTTTTATTTGTTTTCTCTAGGGTGTTGTTTTTGGAGGTTTAAGGAAAGAGCACCAAAAAAGATTGATAAAATCACGGCAATCACTGTGATAAATAATTATCATAATAAATTAAAAGCATTTGGGAGAGCTGGGAGCGGTGCCGGCTTGGGGGTCAGGCGCGGCGGTTGGCCCGCCGGCAGAGCCGACTTTGTCGTCATTGCCGGCTTGGATGGGTGTGAGTGGCAGACCCGCATACACCCCCATCCTCCATTCTCCACCCTAAGCCTACTAGAAGGGGCTGTGGCCTGGAATGAGAGATGGCACATGGTGCCGAGAGCGTGACCGGCGAGGTTGGGGTTGCCGCCGCCAATGGCGGCTGCTGGAGGGGAGACGGGTCGGGGTGGTGAGAACTACCTGAAGCGGCCATAGATCCTGGAGGTATGAAGGCCACCGTCCGGTCTATATATTGACCGTCGTCACTTTATAACATGGTGAGTTAAATCACTAGAAGCATGACAGGATCTATCAACATATGCAAGTGACTTTAGTCCTTTCTGCTACATTTAGTTACAACCTAACAGGGGCCTGTGTACCAGCTCACCGGTAATGCGGCTAATAATCAAGATCACACACATGTCAGTACTTTTACATCCTCTATCTATAAAACCCCACCCTCTGCCTTCTTCATTCTTCACTAACCTCCCGACCTTCACACACACACTGGCTAACACATTATCCCAAAATCCAAAACGTATATCACAGTGCGGTAAAATCTGGATCAGCTCTAAAGCTTCTATAGAAAAATCGCAGTCAATGTTGCTGGAAGCATATAGATTATTTTTCCTAACCACACCACGGTAGGAGTAGGAGGCATCGAAAAGTTAGCAAGATATGATGGCAGTGCCTGGAATTTTGGGAAGGCCAGGGAGGACGCAACATCCATCTACTGCCCGAGTGAAGCATTTTAGAGTGGGGATTTGGTGTCATGGGGCCTGCATGCCACTCGTTTGCAGATACTTGCCTTGTTTTGGTAGCACGGGTTTGGGAGGATGCACGACGAGGAGGCGGCGTTATTTGTTCTTTCTCTGGTCTGGTGACTTCCACTTTCTCTGGTCTCGCGACTGCTCCCTTCAGACCTGTGTGTGCTATTTTGTCTAGCAGTCAATCTATAGTTTGCTGTTTAGTCAAACAAAAGAAAAGGTCCCAGGAAAAGTGTGCAAATTTCTCGATATATAAACCGCTCCCTTGACACCTCAATACATGAGAATAAAGATGACCATGTGTATACGCAAGTTCTAATGTAGTCCATATAAGTCTACTGCAGATCAATAGATGTATTCTGCGAGGACTGCTATGTGACGTGCAGATGCATGGACAGAGAGATATCCCATTCCCAATCCATTCAACTCTCTTCGCCTCCCCAGTCCTCTCCGACATTGTGCCCTCCTCGCATCGCTCGCCACTGTTCTGTGCGCCTCGGTGGGAGATATAGCGCGGCGCGCTGCGCTTGTGCTCGTCAAACTTCACAGGGCGCACTCGCACTCAAGAGGGTAGGGGGGCTGAGTTGGAAAAGTACCGCACTTCTATCTTATCCCATGGCACGACATAAGAGTGCGGTCACTTCGTACGGCTCCAGGGGGATCAGATGAGATCCTGCATTTTGATCAAGCATTTCTCAGGTAAGCTCTTTGTGTCTCTCTGTGTGTTCATAATTTTTCTGTCGTTCTATGTGTTTGTGACGGCTTGATCTGCTTAGAAATCACCACCGTCCAATGCACGAGGTCAGTCCATACATTCTCTTGCTCCGTGTTCATCCAATGCACTCACAGGCATTTTGGGCTTGAGTATTGCTCCTGTAATCTTCCTCATTGGTGCCGGGTTAGCACATAGACACCCTGAATACAGATGTCACTATCGTGTTCAGGCTCCATCCATCTTCACTACCAAGTTGACAAGTCGAGGAAGAGTTATATGTCTAATTAACGTTGTTAACTGCATTTACTTCAGTTTAATAGTTGCCCCAGTATATTTATGATAGGTTAAGTTCTGTTAGTTTTTACATTTACTTGTACAGACGTGTGGTTAATTGTGAACTCTAGTTTTGGATGATTGAGGGATTTTTGGTCATGTTTTTTGTGTTGGGTTGGGGGCCTCTTGACTTCTCCTGCTAAGGTCGCGGTTCACTTTGCATACTCATTGAAATGTAGCTCTCCACGATCCATCTTTAAAAGCAAGGATTCTCATTCCATTCCCGCTTCATTCTACACTTGTCGACCCACAGCCACAGGCAACATCCGTAAACACAACTCCTAAGCCACTGCCTCTTACACCTATGCATTTGAAAATCTAGATTGGTTCTAGTCCTTGGATTAACAAATTAGAAATAATGATTAATTTGTGCGACACAAATACCTGGATGACCTTTCTGTCTTGATTCTATATTTCTAGGAGTTTTTGTTTTTTGTTTTTGCATTCTCAGTTAATCAACGAAAGTCCAAGAAACAAAAAATAGAAATAGAAAAAAAACTCTAGAGCTTGGAGGTTAGGGACAAGACAAATGCAACTTTAAGGGACATCATCTTAGCTAGACACCAGAGCGCCAAGGCTCAAAGCAATTGGGCGAGGCTCAAGTGCAGCCAATCTAATGCCACTTGCTGAAGAGAGCTCATCTGTATCGAATGACGCCTCTGCCTAGTGGGATGATCACACTACTAGAAAATACCTTATAGGTAGAGGATTAACAGTAGCGTGGTGTTAATGGGCTGCACTACTGTTATTTAGCAGTACCACCGGTGCAAATCACGCGCTGCCGGTGGCGGTTAGTAGTAGCGCGGGCTTGACAAACAGGCGCTACTACTATGTGGGCCCCACCATGCCCCCATGGGCTGGCCATAGCAGCAGTGCGGGTCATGGCCCAACGTTACTGCTAAACACATTAGCAGTAGCGCCGACCCATGGCCCGTGCTGCTACTGTGGCCAGCCCGGGCCCCGCCGTGCCCCCATGGGCTGGCCATAGCAGCAGTGTGGGTCACGGCCCAACGTTACTGCTAAACACATTAGCAGTAGCGCCGACCCACGGCCCGCGCTGCTATTGTGGCCAGCCCGGGCCCAACTGCCCGTCCCCACTTAGCAATAGCGCTGGACTGGAACCCGCGCTATAGCTAATGTGTTTAGCAATATCGATGTGATGTTACCCGCGTTGCTGCTAAGCCAGCCTTATCCTCTGTCCCGCCCGTTCTCCAGTCTCCCTGTCTCACTCCCTCACCGTCGCGGCCGTCCTCCTCCTACTGCCACCGCCGTCGCCGCCATCCCCTGGCCTCGGTAACCCTCCTCCTCCCTCCTCCCTTCTCTAGCCTCCCATCATCCCACCCCTGTTCCTTCCTCCTCTAGCCACCCCTCCTCCTCCCTCCTCCCTCCCCTCTGCTCCTCCCTCCTCTAGCCGCCCCTCCTCCTCCATCCACAACCCCTCCTTCCTCCATAGCCCCTCTTCCGTCCCCCTCCTCCATCCACAGCCCCTCCACCCCCTCCTCCATCCACATAGCCCCTCCTACATTTTGATTAGCTGATATGTAACACTTTGATTTAGTTAGTAGTTTTTAGGGTTTAGAGTGAATTAGTAACAATTTAGACATAGTTAATAGATTTAGTTGATATGTAACACTTTGATTTAATATTCTTTTAGGTTTTAGTTGATAGCTTATATGGTTTCACTAAGTCCTAAAATCAGCATAATAATGTTTTTGTTTATATTTTGTTTCTGCAGAAACCAAGTATTTGCCCCTGCATCGTCCCCGTCACCAACCCCCTCCGACCTCGAGGTGAGACTAGCCAAATCTTCATGTCGTTGACGTCGATGATGATGTGTTCAGAATGTCAATGATGAACATGCATAGAGGTCCTGTTATATGCAAGTTTTCATATATGTTTTTATAGATGTAGTAGTAGTAGTAGTAGTAGATGGGTAGCTGTGACAATGTGAAGCTAGTTAGTAAAGATGGTCTATTTGGACAGATGTGATATGTGGAATAGTGTTGTGTAGTACTAGTGTTGTCACACATTGATATTTGGGAAATATGATATGATGGATATTTTTACTACAAGTCTATTTGTTTGCCCATGTGATCACTAATAATCAAGGCCCCACCCAAATTGATTCTACCTCCTCCATCGATCTTCAAAAAGAGAGGAGTGTCATTCCTTGCACACATGATTCTCCACTTGTCATCCACATGCACACCCACAAACACAACTCGTAAGCATATGCATTTGAAATCTAGGTTGGTTCTAGTCATTCTGATTGAAAATTAAAAATGATGATTAAGTTGTCACAAACAAATACTTGGATGGCAATTGTGCCTTGCCTCTCTACTTGTAGGAGTAGGAGGCATCAAGAAGTTAGCAAAGATCCAAGCAACAATATGTAACATTTGCAATGTCTCCCACCTGTGAGTAAATTGCTCAAAACCACCACATTTGTCGCTAGGGTACTCCAAAACCACCTACTCGCAAAAAAGTTTTCTTCAAAACCACCGCTTTTTTCAAAAATCACAAATCACCACCAATTCTACGGCAAGTGAGTAACAAATTCCACTGATTCGAGACTAAGCTGCGACTAAGCACAAAACTAACTGGTTGGACCCACATGTCGGGCCAACGTGGAATATCTACGTGGACAATGCGCAATCAAGTCCTTGTAATTTTTAAAAAGAGAGCAATCAGGTCCCTATTAGTTCTTTTATAAAAAGCAATCAGGTCCCTGTGTGCGTCAGCCGTGGCTGCTCTGACCTTGGTTGTGTCGCCGTTGTGCTACTGCTTGCGGCCACTACCGGTGCTGCTGTACGCGCCCGCTACTGCTGCTCGGTACTTGCGGCCGTTGCTGCTGCCCGCTACCACTGTTGTTGCATGTGTCCGTTGCGGCAGCTGTTGGCCGCTGCTGCTGCCCGCTCCCCATGGCCATGACGCCAGACGGCGACTGCTGCCCACGGCGGCTGAGAGCAAGTGGGGCGGAGGGGGCTTCCCATGGCCATGGCGCGCGGTGGCGCGGGCTGCCCATGGCAGCTGGGAGCAGGAGGGGTGGCAAGGGCTCGGGCAGGAGGAAGAAGATGGGAAGAAGATTGAGCTAACATGTGGGACGCGCTCCACCTCAGCATCATATTCACATACGCATGCCATGTCATCCTGATGTGTGGGCCTAGGAAGTCAGTTTTATGGTTAGTCGCGGCTGGCAGCTCGTTTAATGCATTTGTTATTTACTTGACGCAGAAGTGGTGGTCTTTTGTGATTTTTTGTATAAATGGTGGTTTTGGAGTACCCCAGCCACAAATGTGGTGGTTTTGACCAGTTTACTCTCCACCTGTGCAGTCCACAACTAGGATATGTAGTTCTAAGGAAACAATCTCTCTTTCTTGGAACAAGATGCTCTAACGTAGCTAATACTATGTCGAAGAGATACAATGTAAAGAAGTTTATTAAATTACATCAAATGACCAATATATTTTAGCCCCATATTTTTTGTGTAACTTGGTACAATTGGACCTTAGAAAATTTGCTACATCCACAATATGTAACACTAGTTTCTTATTGTTTATACTTGGATGTATCTCTAGTGTGTTTTTAGTAATATACCCGAACTAAACCTGTCTAACTATTGCTTTGGGTCTAGCTCACTTCCTCGCTCAATGGACATGTGGTGGTGGCTGCGCATACATATTTTTGGTTTGAACAAGGTCAAAGAGCATCTCCAGCCGTGCCCCCAACAGCCCCCCTCCCCCCCCCCCAAGGCATTTTTTAGTGTCGGCGGGCGAAAATCGGACCAGTCGCGCCCCCAGGAGTCCGTTTTTCGCCGGGTTGGACCGAAATAACAGCCGGCGCGCTGGGGGGGCGGCACAAGCGAAAAGGGGCGTGGGGCCGTTCTGTAGGCGAGAGGAGGGCCTTTTCCCATCGTTTCTTCCCGCTTTCCCCCCGGTTTCCCTTTAATTCTCTCCATTCCTCCCGCCAATCTCCTACTGCTCCTCCTTCGCGCCGGCCGTCATGCCGCCAAAGAAGTATGTGGTCCCCGCGCCGCGACCGGTGCGACCGCCGTCATCGCCCAGCGGAAGCAGAGGAAACCGAGGGCGCCGCCGTTCAAGCCCCCGGGCATGTCCAACGCCCACTAGAGGGCTGAAGTTCAGCGCCGGGAGGCTGTCACCACCGACCGGCGGAACAGGGCCAACACCAAGAAGGCAAGGGATAGTGCGACGCTCGCGGCTGCGGCGGCGGCGGATCAAGCGGAGTGCTTGGCCGAACAAGCCGAGGCGGCTCGCATGGGGATGATGAATCCACCCGGCGTCCATGGCCAGTACGTGCCCTAGAGCCAGCAAAGCGTCAGCTCTCCGGCCGGCTTCTCGTCGTCGCTGCAACCCTGGGGCTGCTCGCCGTCGCCGGGCTACGCCGACGGGGACGTGCACGATGGGTTCAACCCCAACATCACCTTCCCCCATGGTCACCCGGCCCAACGGACGCCCTCGCCCGCCTTCGCCGGCATGCAGTATCCTCCGTACAACTACTCACCGCCGGCCTACGCATCCTCCCCGACGCCCGCTCTTCATCGTGGCGCGCAGCCGTTCTCCCACGCCTCCGCGTCACACCTCGGCGACATCGACGCGACCGAAGCCAACATGGACGACATCATCACGGCAGGCTCGGCCGCCACCGCCTCGTCCCCGGGTTCACTGCGCAGGATGACACGGTAGACCTCAACGACGACATGGATGACGAGCTCGACTATGGTGAGGAGGAGCCGGATGAGGAGGAGGAGGACGAGAATGAGGAGGAGGAGCCGGCGCTGGCGCCGGCAAGGAAACGAAAGAAAAAGAAGGGGGCGGCCAGGACCAGTGAGCCACGGATCGAGAAGTGCGAGAAGTGGGCGGAAGTCTGACGCACCCTCGCCAAGGCCAAGGAGACCTACAAGCCGGACGCGCCAACGCCGGGCGCGAGCGACGGGTGCCCCGAAGGTAACAAAGGGGCCAAGAAGGGGAAGCACGCCGATGCGGCCACCGCGCGAGTGCAAGAGTCCATCGAGCACTGCCTCGCCGACGCACAGGCCCGGGCCGACCTGCGTGGAGAGAAGACTGAGGCGTGCTGGTCGGCGTTGATGATGAACAACACCGTTAAGCTCGACCTACTCTGCATCAACGTCGCCGCAAAGAAGAGGAACACCGACCTGGCATTTCTGATGGGCGGGGCGGACATGCTCTAGAGCAACGACAAGCAGCTCAAGGCGTGGTACCTAGCGGAGCACGGCCTCATCCTGAACCAGCTGCCATCGACGGCGCCGCCAAGTCCCACGCCCACGCCGACGACGCCGCCAAGCCCGAGCGAAGATGCCTCCACGACGCCCAGCAGCACAGAAGCCGTGCCGACGCCGCCCATCACAGAAGCCGATCCGACACCGTCAAGCCCGAGAAACGCCGACTCCGCCGATGCCGGAGGCCGACCCCGCCGTTTGATGGGTTGCCCACGCGTCCTTTCGTTTTTTTGTACGCCAAACTTGGCCGCTGATCGCTGGACTGGGCGTTTTTTTGTGAGCGGGAACAACGTAGTTTGAATTTGCCGCGACTTGGGGGGGGGGGTGACTGGGAGCTAGATCGCCCCCAGGGACCAATCTACCGCCGGCTCGCCCCCAGGTGGCTCTTTTTCAGCGCCCTTGGGGGGGGGGGGTGGGGGCGAACGGCTCCGGCCCGGTTACTTTACAGCATGGTGAGTTAATCCATCAACATATGCAAGTGACATTTGTCTTTTCTCTAGTACTCCTGCAGTAATGAAATATAAAAGTGTTTACATCACTAAACTGGTGATCTAAATATTCTTATATTTCTTTACAGAGGGAGTATAATTTATTACAACGTCACTGGAGTTGGTGTACCACATGACAGTGACGCTCACATTCAAGACCACGGACATGCCAGTACTTCTTTTTTTTTTAAAGGAGGATATACCCCGGGCCTCTGTATCTGAACGATGCATGCAGCCATTTTATTAATTATTCATCAAGACTTTACAAAGTAATACATCAGTATGCCTAAAACCACCATCTTGGCAACACACCGGTCGCTACTCCTATCAGTACTTCTACAATCTCTGTCTTTTAAAACCTGCCTTTTCTTTCGCTGCTTCTCCATTCTTCACTAACCTCGTCGGCCCTCACACGCACTCACTAACACAGTATTCCAAAACCCAAAGCAATGCCACGAAATCTGGATCAACTCTAAAGCTTCAATAGAAAAATAGTAGTCAATGTGGCTGGAAGCACATAGATGTTTTCTTTCTTGAACACACCATGCTATGAGTAGGAGGCATCAGAAAGTTAGCAAGATACGATGGCAGTGCTTGGGATTTTGGGACGGCTAGGGAGGACGCTTCCTCCCTGTGTGCTCCCGGTGAAAAAAATTAGAGCCGGGATTTGGCGCCATGGGGGCTGCGTGCCCCTCATCTTCTTTTGGTAGTACAGGTCCAGGACGAAGCACGACGAGGTTGTTACTTTGTTCTTTCTCTAGTCAGGCAACTGTCGGATTTTGGTAGCTAATGTTTGATCCAACCAGGTGTAAGTGATGTGGGCAAAATCCTCCTATAATATCCGAGAAGTTGGCCTAGACGTGAAAAAAAGCAAAAAAAAAAGAAGTATGCTATTTTCTCTAGCTGCCAATCAAAAGTATGTCATTTCGTGAAACAAGAGGAAAGATGTGCTGTTGGATCAAAGTCCCAGGAAAAATAAACGGATCCCTTCCCACCTGAAGACATGAGAACAAGTTGACCATGTTCATCCGCAAACTCTAATATAAGTCTACTGCAGATCAACGGATTTACTAAAGTGCTTGTGTGCTTCGCTGCCCCGTTTTCTCCTTGGTGTTTTAGGCATCTGCTAGATAACACATATTTACAGGTTCATGAAGCAGTGATGCATTACTGCCTAGAGCTACAATCACAAGTTCATAACGTACATGCACAACTGCATATTGCCGAAATTAGAGACAACATTATGTCTTTCACACATAAAGAAGGCAACGATTCTTAATGTCCACATATGCTTACTTCTGGCCATATCAGGGAGAAAAAAGGAAAAATGAAAACCCATGTTTATTCGCAAATTAAGCTCCCACCAATAGGGAAAAAATGCAGGCAAAGTTCATTTTCATTTACCATGGACGTGAGATTCAGATTTTCCCATTGTTCTAGCAAACCAAGACGGATCATAAAAATATATTTTGCGGAGAGATGCAACCTACAAATTGGTTTTCAGTTTCAGGAATCTCATATGCAGAACACATAGCACATGGTTTATGTTCATCATTGTGGAGACAAAAGGCGAGGTCAAGATAAGCAGAAGATAAGAAAGATTATTCAAACATGCTCGTACTTGCTAGAACGTATATATTAAGCAATAGCAAGAACATCATGGCTCACTCATCCCAGATTTTGTCTGAGTCTTATTACGAAAATACCAAGGTTGAAACATTGAGTCAGTTGGCATACATAGAAATAAGAAACTTCCTTACCTAGGTCGGGAAATCCATTCTCTTTCAGTTTAAAGGTACTTCCCAAAGGGTATCGTGTTTGCATTGTAGGGTACACTCACTTGAAATTTGCAATTACACGTAAATTTGCACTGTGTTGTCTTATTTATATGTAAACACAACGTATCTCTGCAATAATATACAGCTTGGCATAGACAGGATACACACCAAGCACATGTAGGAAGCAGCAAAATACCCTTTTTCACATATAGATAGCTACAATATCTGAAAGGGGTTGTGTGATTTGAGTTAAAATCAGAAATAGAAATAAATTTCATTGCAGGATAAAAGCAATAACTGCTCCATATTTCAAATATGATTTATATTTTAGAATTGTCAGGTTCTAAGGAGAAATTCCCCTACCATCAAATATGCGTGCTCCTTTCGCTTGTGGTGTAACCTGAAAAACTTCAACATCTTTTATTAGCTATGTTATTGCATAAATGGTGCTAATGTGACTAAATATTGGTTGTAAGCACAATGAAATCAAAAAAAGAGAGCTAAAACCAGTGGTGTACATTCAGCAAGGCATTAATACCCGTGAGAACCTTCTTTTACTGAAAGGAAGAATCTGAACTTCACTAGCCAACAGATGTTGCAAGAAACATGAAACAGATCAGTCTAGACTGTAACTCTATATGATGCCAACGTGGTGCAAAAAAGATTCCATACAATTCTTGGATGAACAAGCTGCACATGACAGCAATCAAGAAGTTTTAAGTGTTCCATGGCGGCAGCATGATCAGAGAGGAGTTAATTATACGGAACTCAATAAGTCAGAAAACCATATTGACAATGGGGATTTACTGTACATTAAAACAAGAGAACTATGAAATATTTCCTTGTTATTTCTCAAAAAGTACGTACATAAATTAACTATTTGTCAAAAGGAAGAGAATTTAATAAATAGCGCTCCATTTTTCTTCTTTCATTATCGGAAAAGGATTTCAGCTTCGACACTACTACTGATCCTGAGGCTTCATGGCCAGGAACAGGAGGACCTCCTTGATGTTTTGGGAGTCCGTCAGCAACATGGTGAGGCGATCAGTAAATGTTTCTGCTCTACTGTTTGGAGCAGAAACTTCTTGTTGTATGTGGGATTCTGGGACGGGAGTTGTCCTCTTTTTCAGAAGAAAAAACACCAAAACATAATACATGAACATGAGGTTAGTTATAGCAACTCAATGAAATAGAAAATCATATTGGCAATGGGAGTTACTGTCCATTAAAATAACGTAGAACTAGTTAACATTGCTTGTTATTTCTCGAAGTACAGAAATTAACTATTTGTAAAGCACAGAACTAGGAAACCATATTTACAATGGGCAATTACTGTCCATAACTTAAATTCCATTTTTGTTTCTTTCATAGGACAAGAATTTCATCTTTTCAAATAGCTAGCTGTCTTGAGGCTTCATGGCCGGGAACAGGAGGACCTCCTTTATGTTCTGGGAATCCGTCAGCAACATGGTGAGGCGATCAATCCCCAGACCCCAGCCTCCGGTCGGCGGCAGGCCATACTCAAGGGCAGTGCAGAAGGTTTCGTCCATGGCCATCGCTTCATCGTCACCGTCCTGACGATCCCTGAGCTGCTCCTCAAACCGCTCCCTCTGCACGACGGGGTCATTCAGCTCCCTGTAGGCGTTGCACACCTCATGCTTGTTGATGAACAGCTCAAAGCTTTCAGTCAGTCCAGACCGGGCTTCGTCCCTGTGTGACTTCGCGAGTGGGCTCATGATCACCGGATGGTTGATGATGAACGTCGGGTTCACGCATGTCTCCTCCAGGAAGTGCCAGACAAGCTTGTCCAGCAGCCGTGCCGTCGTGTGTGGAAGCGGGCACGTAATGTCGTACCTGGCACAAGCCTCCATCAAGTACTCGTTGTCGTTGGCATCGTGGGTCGACAGATCCTCCTCCGGTATGTTGAGACCGGCCATGTCCTCAAGTCCCTTGATCACGTCGATTCGCGCGAACGGAGGCGTGAAATCGATCTCGATAGGCGGCTTGTCGGCGCCGTTGGCGTGGTACTGCACCTTGTAGCCGCCCGTGAGCTCCTTCACCATGCCGCCCAGCATCTCCTCCGTGAGCTCCATCAGGTCGTTGTAATCCGCATAGGCCATGTAGAACTCGCACGTCGTGAACTCGGGGTTGTGCGTCGTGTCGATGCCTTCGTTCCTGAAGGCCTCCCGATCTCGTACACGCGGTCCAGTCCGCCGACGACGAGCTGCTTCAGGTAGAGCTCCGGCGCGATGCGCATGTACAACTTCATGTTCAGGTCGTTGTGGTGCGTGACGAACGGCCTCGCGGCGGCGCCACCAGCAACCACGTTCATCATCGGGGTGTCCACCTCCAGAAACCCACGCTTGTCAAGGAAGCTGCGGATGAAGGAGACGACTCTGGCTCGCGCCGTGAAGACGAACCTCACCTCAGGGTTCACCATGAGATCGAGGTACCGCCGGCGGTACCGTGTCTCCTGGTCCTTGAGGGCGTAGCTCTCCATGTTCCTGGGCATGCCGGGCGCCCACGGCAGCGGCGGCGCGCGCCGGTGCCTATTCGGCTGCCGCGGCAGCATGTGCAGGCAGGGCGAGAGCACGACGAACTATGCAGGGAATATGCTGAGCTCGCCTCGGTTGCTTTTACCAGGGAACCCACGCACGTCGACCACGTCACCAAGCTTCACGCCAGAGTGGAAAGCGGAGAATTCCTCGGGAGTCTCCAGCTCCGAGGTCCCGGAGTCTGCCATGACATGGACCTTGGCGCCGCCGCGGTGGAGGTCGTAGAAGAGGAGGCTGGAGGACGACGTCCTCTTGCTCATGATCCTCCCGGCCAGGGACTCGGTGACGTCGACCAGCTTCTCCCCGTCGGCCAGGCCCCTGTACCTGTGGACGTAGTCGGCGACGGAGACGGTGGGCTGGAAGGCGTGCGGGTAGGGGTTGACGCCGGCGGCCTTCTGCGCGGCGAGCGCGCCGAGCCTGTTGTGGTAGTACTGGGTGGGATCCATGCCGTCGTCCGCCATGGCGCGCGGTGCAAAACTCTCTCCCATAGTTGGGGAAAAACAGAGCGGAGACTTTCTTGACCTAGCAGCGATTTCGTGTTCTCGTCGGTTTATTTATATGTACAAAGAAGAAGAGACGACTATGCGCTTGTTTGGACTCAAAATCGAACAAAACCTACCGTGACTTGCCAAACAAGCAACCCCACGAGCCCACCCCAGACTTGTGGGATCCTTTCCAGCGTAGCGGTTCGATCCAGTCAACGCAAAACTGGGCGCCGCATCAACGCAGCCCCATGCGAGAAGCACCACGCCCCAGACTCCGTACTAGAAGAACCACGTCGCCCCTCTGCAGCACTGATTGCATGTAGAACATTGTTGACTGCCGGCCGCTGACAGTCTATCGAGTGTTGCATGGCAGCACCGTGGAAGGCTGAGTTGCAGCACAGACAACCGCTGACGACCGTCGACGCTGCATCGCAGCACTGGCAACTACCGCTGGGTTGCATAGCAGCACCGACGAGGATGCGTTGTAGCACCAACAGTTGACGACGACCGCTGCTTCAGAGCGTCGAACAATTGAACGATGCATTGCAGCGCCGTTAGACACCGATGGACCGCACAACAGCGCAGCACCTGAGTGCTGCATCACAACATCGACGCCGATGAGAAAGTTCATCCGATTGAAAACCAAAGTTTTCCTACTTTTTATACCTAACAACGGAGCTAGCTATACATCCAGCAACAACAAATAGATCAAAGATGAAAGAAAATATGTTGCCTCCATGACACTACTGTAGAGAAAGATCAGTATACACATGTGAACTCAAAGAAAGTGAAATACGCATACTTATGATGAGTGATATCCTGGTTAATCTGTTTATGTGTCCTAATTAACAGCCCATGAGCACACCCGAAACAATATCGGTAGTTAGACGAAAGAAAACACATCCTGGTTTTAAAGGAGAAAGAACAGGAAAAAGGTCCGTAGATTTGAAGAGAGTGGGGGGCTTACATCGAACTGTCTGCTGCCTTGAACACTTTCATGGAAAAGAAACATTGGCTTTGCCACCAGAGTAGGAAGAAACAGGATTGCCTTTCAGCTTGTTGCCCGTACCTGTTAATGAGCGAAAAATATGAACAGAGTCTGAAAAAAAAGAGAACAGTAGCAATACGCTTAAGCAACAGCGGGTTTGTTGATATTTTTGCGGCGAAGAGAACTATGGCATATTTTTGATCCAACTCAAGTCAGAAAGATCAATGATGTTCAGGTTAAAACTCTGAACTCTCAACTACATCCACTAGTTGATAGTTGTTGCTCGAAGCTTAACAAGACAAACACAAGGCATTCCACTTCCTTAAAATTATTCTTGCTGTCATGAAAAAATAAAAACTCCTTTAATTTTCTCGCTTCACCGATCGAGATCACTAGTACATGCATGCATATGGAGAAAACTGCAAACACACTGTTTGGACAAAAAAAAAGTTTGCTAGTTCTTGGCCGGGCACCAGACACCTCACAAACCTGCACTGTCAATGAATTAGCTTTCTCTATTCCATGGTAGTGGTATCATGCACCTGAATGTTCTTTGCCATACAATTTTCTTAAGATTAATTAAGCTCTAGTACTGTTAGCATTGCAGCGGCGATCTGTATGTTACGATCCTAGTATTACCCAACATTGACGAACGGCAGAGATAAGATACTACCAGTAAACAGATGGATACAATTGACAAGACCACAAACAGAATGGTTACTTACTTGTACAGTTCTGCTTTCTTGGTGAGTTCTATTTGATGGAATGGTTAAAAATATCCCTGTGTTTTATAAATTTTGTAGGATGTGAAATAGATATGCTAGAAGTTGCAAAACAACATTTTGGCACACACTGAAACTGCATGGTGGACATGAAGGAAAATCATGATAAACTCCATTGACTAGAGATGAAAACACAGCCCATTATGGTTATGATTCAGCAAAATACATGCCCTTCAACAGGTTGAACTACATCTATAATTTCAGTTAAAAACTACATCCATGCCATCCCACTTGTCATCAGGAGTCAGCATAACAACCATGGCCCCCTAAATGTAACAATAGGAATACATCCATGACAAAACTTTGGATAATCACTGATTACTCAATGTAGAAATCTGCATCTGAAAAATACACACAAGAACACATGAAGCCCACAATGGGGAGTTCAAATTATGAGAACGTTAATCATCTAACCCTGTAACCCACAGGGAAGCCATGGAAAAGTACATCTACACTAGGCATGGAAATTAAGAAGAAAATACCTACATCCATCACATGGCAAAAATACATTGTAGAACTAGATGGAAACACAGGAAGAAAAAACATACGTGGTGGTCAAAGTCCATACGTCGGACCAGACAAGCTTATGAAAGGCTACATGTAAATATGCGTGAAGCTTATGAAAGGCTACACTATGCGTGAAGAAAAAGCACTCATAAGCATTAGGGGTTCAAACATATACTAAGAACCATGGATTTCGAGTCGCTCGACTAGTCTATGAGTCGCAAAAATATGGTCGACTCAGCTTAGTGTCGACTCGCGACTAGTCACAACGCAGGCTCGACTTCTTCCGAGTCACTGCCCCAGAGAGACTCGCATGAGTCGCGACTCGAAAACCATGCTAAGAACTTCGGGAGAAAGATCAACCGATCATCCACTAACAGCCTAACGACAAGGAAGGAAGTAAGCAGCCAAGAATAATGAATATTTTAATCAAAACAACAACAAACGAGCCAGGTAATTCCTAAATTTCCCCTATTTTCCTCTGACATACTCCTCCCAATGCGAGCACAACGCTATTTCGTTCAAAAATTGCTATTCACTCCGCCATCAAAATCCAACCCTTGTTTCTCTCGCAGAGTATGCCACAGCTACCTCAACGAGTCACAGTATCCAAATCTGCCATTGTACAATGTACGGATGGGCTTAGGCATTTCGTCGAACACATTGGCTTCTATCCATTGGAAACCACCAGATCACATGTACAGGAAAGCTAGCAGTAAACTTCGAACATCGAATAGACAAGAGGTTGGTGCGGGAGCAACCTTGGGGAGTGCTGCGGTCGACGACACCGTCCGGGACCGCTGGCCTAGGCGCCTACAGGTAGAATACAAGAGGCTGCCCTTTGCACGACCTCCTCTTCACCACTCCACGGCCCCCAATCGTGATGCTCTTGCTCGACGGAGTACTGTCAAACAACCAAACAAAGCTACGTGTTGGTGCGTGGGTGATGTTTGTGTAAATTGTTTGGACGATCAAGGAGCGTGCGACAAGAAAAAAAATCGGCATGAACAAATGTTTCTCACATACCCGAAATTTGATTTTTTTTTCTTTTTTGCCACGACCTTCTCGGATGGCCAAACTTCACCAAATCTTGCACGAACATCACGCATTTGAGCTCCTCGAATGGCCAAACTTCACCAAATCTTTCTTGATTTTTTTCTCTCACCCACTAATATGTGGGCCACGCAATGTTGGCATGCCACGCAAGCTGGGTGGATGTAAAAAGCACCGTATTTGCACCAAACAACAAGTTAGATGACTATAAATCTATATTTTTAAAGTTTTAGTACTAAACTGAACATCTTGCGCAAGTTGTATGATTGCCGGTGATATTGCCTCAATAAGTAAATACACCAGCGATGTAGTTGGTACGAACACTTGCAAAATACTGATTTTCCGATCAGTGAACTTGCCCCGGTTGTGCAAATATAGTACGTTCTGCCGGCGTATGCTCTGTCCGCATGGTGGTGGCCCACATTTCAGTGGCCGGAGGTAAGCGAGGCGTGAATGAGCAACCAATGATGTTTTTTAAACTGAATTTCTTAGTGTGCAAATATTGTCATGGCAAATTTGATATGTATAATATTTATTTTTGCCAATTAGTATCCAGAGTTATAAAAGATATTCGTAAGAAATCATGTATTTATCAAGAGGGTAGTATAGAAGCTTACAAGAAGATATTCAGGATCTTGAGTTGGGATCAGATTGATCCTCTATGGTAAAATTGCAAAGCGTTGGCTCACTAGTAGGATCGTGACCTCGCGAAAATATGGATATCTAATCGATTTAGATCATAACATCGTAGAATCACAATAAAATCATGATTCTCACTACCTTGCCAAAAAAACAACCTCCTTATATATTTTTCCAGAATAAAGTAATTTGCACATCTTTGGAAAGATTTATATTAACTGTGCATATATTCTTTTTTAGCGGCCAGTCAATATGCCATAAATAGATCCTTGGTTTTTCCTTCAAGGCAATCAATTCACGAATAAATGCACAATTAATAATGCCATCAGTAGATGAGCTATAGGTTTTGGGTGTAAATATACTATATAAATATTCCTCGCAAAAAATATACTATAAATATTTTTTACTATATATATGAGCTGTATGTTTTGGGTGTATATCAACATACACATTTATAGGATACAGATCCATGATTAAATTAATGTGTTTAAACGTTAATATTATGTAAATAAGTCGAAAACTTGTAGCATGCACCTATGTGTCCATTATAAAAAGCCATCTAAGACCCTAATCACAGAGCAGGAACCCAGGCATATCTGAAAAGATTGGCTTGACATCCCAGTAAACACGCTATCTCTCTCTCTCTCTCTCTCTCTCTCTCTCTCTCTCCACCATCAAGCCAGGATGAGGTCGTTGTACAAGATGCTACTATTTTCGCTTGCCCTTGTTGCGCTGCTATCCTCAGGTATGTACGTTTGGAGCATGTTTTGTGATCAATTTTGTATGGCGACCTTTCCACTGTCGTTTTCTCATAATAAATCTCTGCAATCTTTATATGCTGGTACGAACATATAGATCTGATGATCCAGGCGACGGCTAATGGTGGCGGCTCGCTAATCCCTGAAGACTGCCGGCAGACCCCTGTCATCCGTGGGCCGTGTAACCCCAAGGCTTGTCAACACAACTGTCAAACCAACGTCGGCCCCGGTGCCGTTGGCGATTGTGATGCCGGTGGATGCCGGTGCACATACTGTACTCCATCTCAGTGGAATTAAGCAGTGATTGTTGCTTAATTGCTCTCCGATAGTATGCGAAATCTTAGTTTTTTTTCTGTCTGGCTACCTGTCAAATACTCCTACTTGGAAACTCAAATCAGGAATGTCAGAAATTTGATCGATTCGAGGGGCAGTTGCCTTATTAGCATGTTTGCTTGTGATCACCACATCTAAAAATAAAGGTGTGGTCCTCTAGCCTCCCCCCTCCCTTTGCTAGAGGTGTAGTCTGCTTGATTTATCTTCCTTTGCTAGGGTAGTAAATTGATGGAGCTCATGAAATCGTGAACGGTGTGCAAGTTATAATGCACATATATAGGTAGCGTTTGTCCTTTCGAGCAGACAATTCGTTTAGTATTCACGTTAGTAATGAAGAAATTGAAGCCATTTTCATGCACAGTAGGCAGCAAGAACGGCGTCGTCATTGATCAAACGTATGCAAGTGGGTTTTGTCCTTCCCGCTATAATGAATTCACACATCTTCAATCTTTAAAGAGCATCCCTTTCCCCGCTTGTTCTCCACTCGTCTCTCGGAAACTCACACACGCACTATCCCAAAACCCAAAACTCATACCGCGATGCACTCAAATCTTTATCTGCTCTAAATGTTCAACAAAAATTGGTAGTCAATGTCGTCCACAGCGCAATAGGAGTAGGAGGGATCAGAAAGTTATGAAGATAAGCTGGCCCTGCTCGGAATTTCAAGAAGGCTGGGCAGGATGCTTTCCGGATTTGCGATCCATGAAACATTGTGTTTCTCATCTAGTTTTGCCACCGAGGCACGCCAGTTCTTGGGCAAGTACTGTGCTCGACACCAACCCAGCCGTTCTGCAGGAATCAGTGGGGCTTGCTACTCAGACTAAAAGGAACCCATGGGGGCGTGAGACTCTGGCAGGCGCGGACCACACTGGGCCATGGCGTGACATCACCAGGGCTCGTGCATGGATTCTTGGGGTTTGGATCAGAAATATCCATCTGTACAATTCCGTTAAGTGTTAGGTAAAATATGTACATAGAGAGGATAAATGAAGGAAATAAAAATGAAAATAAAAAAAATTAGGGTCAGTCATGATGCATACAACCATCTTTATTAATTATTCACCATCGCCTGGCAAAATGAATACAAGGATCAACCCAAGCCACCTTCTAGGCCAACAAAGTCACCACACCTACAGGTATATAGATGTGCTTTGTACGCATAACAGACACTATCTAATCCGATGGCCTAAAGCCCGGCCAGTCTGTGCACGCTCTAGGATCTGCCGCCGTCAACTTCTGCAATCCCGTCTTACTATGAGTGATGCTAGTTTCTTTACACATGTAGTTTAGCCGACAAGAGTAGATCCCCACGTCGCTCATAGTGGCAGCTCGGGGGAACCCTAGCACCGCCAGCCCTTGGCCCTCTCCTCCAGCACCTCTGCCTCGCTGCCGCCAAGGGTCTCCATCGGGTGAAGCCCGGGTAGTGCTGGCGGCGGGGCCTTCCATGGGCGCGACTCCTCTCCCTCCCTAGCGGTGGCGCGTCTCCGATCTAGTGGTGCCGAGTCTCCGATTTGGCGGCCGCGGCGCTGCTCGGTGTCGGGTGTGGTGGGGTGCTCCGCCTAGTGGTGTGCCCCGGCTTGCAGCAATAGCTTCACCTGTCGATCCCTCAGATCTGATCTGGGTTGGTTGGTGGAACTCGACCCAAAGTTGTGGTCAGCCACGTGCCTCGTCAGCTGATGCGGCATGGGACTCTAGTCGGCAGGCTACAAGTCATGAATGTTGGCTGGCAGGCGGCGCCGGACTCGATCGGGGCGGCTGATGCAGCATGGGACTCTAGTCGGCAGGCTACAAGTCATGAATGTTGGCAGGCAGGCGGCGGCGGACTCGATCGGGGCGGCGTTGGGGGACTGCTGTCGTGAAAATAATGGTGGCTGTCCTCATGCTCTTTTCGCATCATGGCAATGTCCTGCATGATCGGTCTTCCTCGCATCATGCCAGCAGACCCCTGTCATTCCTGGCCAGAACCCTGTCATCCCTAGGCCGTGTAACCCCAAGGCTTGTCTCCGCAATTGCCAAACCAACGTTGGCACTGGTGCAGTTGGCGATTGAGATGCTCGTGGATGCGAGTGCAAACACTGTACTGCATCTCAGCGGAATTAAGCAGTGCTTGTTGCTTAATTTTTTCCCTATCCATAATAAGTGAAAACTTAGTTTTTTTGTATGGCTACCTGTTAAATACATGGAAACTCAAAACAGGAATGTCAGACATTTCATCGACTTGAGGGGCTGTTGCCATCTTATGGCATCTTCAAGGCTGACCAGTAAACCTCTCGGAACCGTCCGAACCGCACTGTAGGTACCGCGGAAGCCATCCGGCGCGGGTCTGTATCGGTCTGCGAGGCGGTCCGGACGCGATTTCTCCCACAAAATGGAGAAAAAAGTGGGGGAGGTTTGCGGGAGTCCGGGCCGATCCCAAGCCCCTTTCTGACCGCCCTAGCCCACCAAAACCACTTCCACTTCCGCCCGTGCTCCCGCCCTGCGCCAGCTGCCCGCATTCATGCCACTGTAGAGCACGCCGCTCCGCATTGAAGATGGCTCAGGGCGGATGCGACCTCTCTCACTGCCTCCACCATGTACGGACACCGTCGGGATAGGGCCTATGCCGACGGCCTCCCGGGCTACGCCGACGGATATTTTGCCGACGGCTCTATGCCAACGGGGGCCATCGGCATAGGCCTGTCCCGACGGCCAATCAAGGCTATGCCGACGGCGGTGCGATTCCGGTGGTGTTGTGATGTAACCTAAAAAACCTCGACATCTTTTATTATCTATGTTATTGCATAAGTGGTGCTAATGTGACTAAATATTGGTTGTAACCACAATGGCATCAGAAAAGGAAATCTAAAACCATATTGTACGGTGGTGTACAATCAGTAAGACATTACACATAATAACCTACTTTTACCGAAAAGGTAGAATCTCAACTTCACTAGCCAACAGATGTTGGAAGACAAAGTAACATTGAAACAGAGTTAAGACTGTAACTTCTATACGCTGCCAAGCTGGTGCAAAACAGATTCCATGCAATTCTTGGAAGAAAAAGCTGCACATGACAACAATCAGGTACAAGTTTCTGATGTTTCACCATGCACATAATTTGACTCCATACAGTTTTCCCGGTACACATCATCAAGTGTTCAAAATGTTTGCCATCTTACAAAATTTACAATCAACAAGTTTTAAGTGTTCCATGACAGCAGCATGATCACAAAGGAGTTAATCATATGCAACCAATGAAATAGAACACCATATTGAAAAGGGGGATTACTGTATGATAAAATAAGATACTACTAGTGGGCATATGAACGGAGGGGAACGTTTGGAACGAGTGGGCATATGAACCCATTTTTTTTTATAAAAAAGGTAATTTAAAAAATGGTCGAAAAATCATGAAATTTATCGGCAACAAACTTGTCCTACTCGCAAAAAATTGGGGGCGAAATGACTTTCGAGGTATTGTCCAGGACAAATCGAAATCAGCAACATACTAGGTTTACTATTCACTCTATATTGTCAGGGAAATTTTGTTTGTTGGCTCAGATTTTTGTCGTCAATTATTTCATGAGCGGAACAATATGTCAACTTTGTTCGAAAATAATTTCAATGATTTTTGACTTTTTTCTGAGTTGCTAAAAAAATCGCTGATATTTTTTATAGGGTTCATCTACCACCAGGTTCACCGGGGTATTTTCCCGAGTTAAATAACTATTTTGTGAAATGGAAGGGAAATGAATAACTTGCGCTCCATTTTTTTATCTCATCGGACAAGGATTTTAGCGTTGCAAACAGCCAACTAGTCTTGAGGATTCATGGCCAGGAGGACATCCTTGATGTCAAGGGTTGATGGCACAATTTTCCTATGATATCTTTATTTAGGTGGGCGTCTTTTTCAAAATGAATAACACGACCTCTGCATCATACGATGAACACAACCATTTTATTAAATGTAAAGTACATGTAAGTCATGACTACCAAAATGTTCGCAGGACAAGACCATCTCGGTCAGAAACAAGATTACATAGCTCATCCAACATTCATGTTTTCTATTTGCCCAGTGCATTGTTTCGTAGGGTTTGTATCTAAATTTAATGATTTGAGGCTCATGCATATATGTGATTGATCCGGAAACTTTGGTAGGGGCAAATATCAGCAGCGATTTCTGCCCACCGGTTATGAAGTAATCTTTCTTGCTCGCATCATGTGTTGCAATCATGCTCCTGTTTAAGTGGTGGCAAAATTTGCCAACCTCGTGGCGACCTAGGTCTACAATATTTGCTAGCACACTATGATGCATGCTATGTAATTATGCATCGACGACGTGGCAATGGCAAACACACAAGACGCGGGTATGTGGGCTGCAACGAATCCACACTACCAGAAGCCCGACTTCTCTGACCTGCCATAGTGCAATGGCGGTCTCCTCCGCCCATAGATTTCATTAAACTAAATCTTGATGCTTCTTACCACGCACCACTGGCAAGGGAGGATGGGGGTGTTATTGCTCGCGATGCTGATGGCAATGTCATTCTGGTGGCGGCGGGCGGGTTAGGTAACCAGGCCTCGAGTTGCAAGCTGAACCTGAGGCCATTCTCCAGGCCATTAAAGTGGCGGAGCAACAAGGTATGAGGCATGCCATATTCGAAACAGATTGCCTGTCTCTCCAGCAAGCAATTTAATCTCCTTCTGCCAATCGGGGACCACTAGGCATGTTGTTTCCTGAAGCAAAATTCTAGTTGAGTCCTGGGCTTATACACCACAAAGTTCTCTTTTCTCCCAAACTCACTAGCGAGGTAGCGCATGTGCTGGCCTCTCATGGTTGCTGGTGTGCTCCGAATGACCAAACTGTCTGGCACATGGATCTCCAAAATGATGTAGCTCGAGTTGGGACTGCTGATTTGGTCGAGTCCATCGTAAATGGAATGCAAGGTGCTCCAATTAAAGAAAAAAGAAACCCGACTTCTCTAATGGGACTTATTTTCCTCGGAGCTCGAAGCACCCAATAAAAATGTTTCTGACAGGTTTACCTTGACCCCAAGGAAATAATTGGGGTTTGCACGGGGAAGAAATCCCCCTTTCCTATTTCTATGGGGCCACCACAAACCAAATCATATTATACCGTAAAAATAAAGAGATAATTTCATATTTCAACATTGAACTTTATGTTACTTTAATTTACATCGCTCAACTATGAAACCGGTTAATAACACCCTCCAACTTTCAATACCAGATAAGTCACTCCCCTCGGATGAATGAAAGGTAGTTTTGTGTGACGTGGCATCCTGGTAAACTAGTCAATATTGACGTGGCATTTGTGTCCGAAAATATACAAAATTTTATTGTAGGTCCCACAGGTCGAAGAGCAATCTTTTTCCTGGACCTTCTCATGTTCGATCCCCTTTCTCCTGCTCGTACAGGAGCACTGACTGCTAACGTGCCTCGACGCCACTACTGATTCGTTGCCTCTGCCTTAGGCTGGCGCTGCTGTTATCCTCTCTCCCTCCTGCATCTTCATTCTCAAACCTCACATGCATAGGGAGCACAGGCTCGTCTACCTAATCGTCACTTCTGATCGGCATTGTGCTCACCTCCGTTGTTGCGGTTGTGGCCTAGGTAGGGCGATGTTTGTCACAATCGTCTTCGAGTTCCACTTCATCTAATATGGCCTCAACATCAAGTAGGCGGGAGCATCCGATGCGTGTCTCGCGGAGCTCGTCGATGCACTCTGCCCTGTTGCCGCCGACCTCTTCTTAAGCTCATCGTCGTAGTTTGTGCGGTTAATCGGGAGATGGAAGTGTAGGAGCGGCCGGATCGCTTGGTTCTGATGGTCAATCATTAATGCACGAAAACAATACGGAGGTGGATCAGAGGAGCAGTGATGTGAGGTGACAAAGTGGACTTCTGCGCCGTTTTGAAGCTGAACGACTCGCGGAAGTGGGATATCGCACACCCTCATGAACACAACACAAAAATCACTACCTCCTACTTTCATACTCCCTCCGTGTATTATAAGATTTTCTAACTATTTTGTGAATCGGATGTATAAAGACACATTTTAGTGTGTTTGTTCACTAGTTTCAGTCTGTATGTAGTCTATATTGAAATATTCAAAACATCTTATAATAGTGAATGGAGGGAGTATCCACAATGAGTTTATAATCTCTGACCCCGCTTCTAATATTTCTGGTCTACGAAAAAGAGGTCCAGTTCCTTGAATATTGGGATGAAATTCTTTCCTGCCTTCCACGTAATATGAGTTGGAGGCACCGGGAAGTTAGAAAGATTTGGCTGAGATGGCAATCGAGCTATGCAAAGGAATGAATCATGCATATGCCCGTATTTACGGAAATCAATGAGCCGATGTTTGTGCCTCTTTACCAGACGCTGCTAGCAGACCAAAGTTACACAAACAGGCTATTTGGTGGTTTTGTTCGCGTCTTCCAGGTGCAGCTAAGCATAGTGATTGTGGCGGCGCCTAGTTTCACTAGCAATAAAGCAACTACGGTGGTGCTCTTTATTCCCTGCACCATGCGTTGTTGTGGAAAAAGTCGACATAGTTCTGGATGTAGGACTCATATTTTGTAATGCTACTGACGTAGTTGCTTTTGTCATGTTCTTCGCTTGTTGAAGTGTATGCTTTAATTGATGCAGAGGATAAAGGTTCCAATATGCCTTACTTGATGCAGAGGCCATAGGTTCCATTATCCCTTTAGAAAAAAAAAGAATGGGATGATTGTAGGTGAGATTTTACATCTACCGCTTCTGTCATTTGGCGCAGAGACCGCCCTTATAACTGGAGTGGCACATGGGTCCAGCACTACAGGTAGTGCCGGGTCATTGAGACCGCAAGCTGCTCAAGAACCCGTACATGTAAATAGATTGCTTCTAGTACTTCCTCGTAGTGTCTATAAAAGCAGGGCCTCCGCTCTCAAAATCCACTTCTCCGGTGCCTACTCATCTCACTAACATGCACTGTCTCAGGAATCCACATCTCGTAAGGCAATGCTCTTGAAATCCAGATCAGTTCTCAAACTTTTTGATCCACCAATTGCAAAAAAGTTGCTAGGCCATGTGTAAGAGTAGGAGGCATCGGTAGATCTCGAACCACATTTTTCAACAGTGATAGATTGCATTGATTAGTGCTCTCCAATGTCAGTTCTGCGTTGTCCGCAGGAGGCGCGCGTGTCTGAAGACGCAGGTCCCGAACTCGAGGATGCATCTTACCCGGTGCTTTCCCGCGAGATATGCACCTACATAAACTCGATTGAGAACTATCGATCACATATGTGGAAGCTAGCCTCAATTCCGCCGACCAGAGATAGAAGCGAAACACACACCAACTCGCTTCTCCGATCTCGCCGAGAACACACCTGTGCAACGCAGGATTGATCACAGTAGGTGCGATACAAACCGACCTAGACTATGGCACATGCAATGAGGTCATGCATGCCAACACGTCGTGATTATCCGACAGTGTTGCAGTCCATCACCGATGTCGTCTGCGTCCTTCTCCACGGGATTGTACATAATCAGGTAGGATGACCAGAAAAACAATCGTTGATTGAGTGTGTGTCACAAGCTCACGGCCTAACCTCCGCACCCTTGTCGCTGCAATTAGCAAAGGGAAACACCAGAATATGAACGCCTCTTCGCCAACAAGATGAGATGAATTTCAAAGAAGTGTTTTTTAGTTGATCTCTAAAGAAGTGTTGCATCTACTTATGTCGAACCATGTCACTCGCATCTCTTTAGGACACCAGGAGTGGTTCGGAGACCCCCTCACGTACCAGTGGCGGAGCTTGATAGAAACTACTGGGGGGCCAAGGCTAAAAACATGAGCATTTAGGGGTGCAAATTGCTAAAAAAATCTCATCTAAGCCCTCCCAAAAAATTCTTCGGAGTTTGGTCAAAGGCTGGGGGGGGGGGGGGGGGGGGGGGGGCAGCCCCCTACGGCCTCAACATAGTTCCGCCAGTGTCACGTACCCACTCGCATTGCGTCACCACACAACGCCACGGAGCTAACCCTAACGCCTTCAATGGCTCATTTCCACTAATGCCTCCCTCTCCGCCGCTACCACCGGCGTAGGTTGCGGTTGCAGCGGGTCTGGCAGCGAAGGAGCCTAGGCGTCTGGGCGCGGCTGCGAACACCTGGTGCAGCTAGGGCGTGGCTAGAGGGGAGACTGAGCGCAGCGGCCTGGGCGGCATCCCCTGGTCATGCGATGGCAGCGCTCGCCTCCATGGCCGAGGGAACCTGCATGTTCTCTTGTGATGGAGGGTGCGGCGGCAGCCATGGATCTGGTCCACCCCAGATCCGTTCTTGGTTTTTCTCGTGGCCGGCTGGCGACGCGTTGAGGGGTTTCCATGGGAAGCTGGTTCCCTGCAGGCATTCAGACGGCACGCGCGTCGTCTCGGTGCAGATCAGCTCGAAACCAACCAGTTACGGGCTCGGAATGACGCAAATGTCGGCAAAAATCATGTTGACATGGATCGTGACAGACGATGGTGGGATCTTGGGCGTCGTCTCCTTGTCGAAGGCATTGTCGGTTGCAATCAGTATCCACTACTAGGAAAAAGCCTACTAGCAGCGCGGGTAAAATGGCTACTAGCAGCGCGGATACCCACTCTACTAGTATCGCGCTACAGCTAATAGTTAGTAGTAGCGCGGGTGAAACCCACGCTACTACTAACATTTTAGTAGTAGCGCGGGTGCAACCCACGCTACTAGTAATCAAATAGTATTAGCGCCTCAGGTTTTTTCCCACGTTACTACTAAAAAGTTAGTAGTAGCCTGGACGCAAACCCACGCCACTACTAACGAAGTAGTAGTAGCGCGTCTGGTGTTTTCCCACGCTACTATTAACTAATTAGGAATTAAAAAAAATCCACCAATTCCATTCTATGCATACAATTCCAACTAAAACAAACACATAGTTGCAATAAACCAACAACATTACACATCATTACTAATCCAAGATTTATAATAAACCAGCGGCATTAGAGCACATCCTGTAAGAGCATACATATTGTCATGGCTTTACATGCCTTCAATTAAAACACCTACACTTCTTGAAGTCACTTACTCCCAGCTAGTGCAAACACAGTTACAAGCAAACCAAAATGCATAAAAACACCAAACAGTGGCATCCTATCTCTCCAAATGATTCGCTCCCTCTGCATCCTTGCAAGCATCTTCACGATAAGCAAATCCATCTCTCCAAATGATTCGCTCCCTCTGCATCCTTGCAAGCATCTTCACGATAAGCAAATCCGCAGGAAAAAAGTCAACTTAGCATGTACTCCCTCTGTCAACTATCCAGAGTAGATTTTATCCATTGCCCTGGCCATGTTCAAGAAACACTAAATTAAGAATATTTCTACTCTAAATACAGGAGGCATCGGACAGAAAACAAAAGATGAGCAATATCATATGAGCAGAATAAAAAGGAGTTTGGACCATAGCATGGTTAACAATAAAATATAGTGCTCTAACAAAAGCAAGAGTGCAACACGTTGCCCTGTTCCCCTTTCAAATATCAACACACTAAAAAAGGCAATAAACACAAACATATAATTTTGGAGTACAGCAAAAATCAGTTGCAGAAAGTCAGGAAGATTATATTGTTAAAGTATTCCATCTTCAGATGTTAGAACAGGATATTGCAAAAGAAAAATATATGAAAATCAAATACTGAAGCAGCTACAATGCCCGAATTGGCCTTTTCCAGCAGGTGAGAAGCGCACACTAAAACATTAACAGCCAAGCACATCATATCTGTTGAAACTACCTAAATGGCACGGCAACAACACTTCCTTTTAAATAGTTTGAGAAGACATGCATTTAATGGCAGCCACAACAGTATGCATCTAGATGCCCCTTTAACATAACATAATTCTAGATACTAGTCATCAACCCGTGTTGCTGCACGGGCTAGAAATTAAACTTTGAGAATAATAAAAAATATGAAATGATACAATATATTCGAATGGATTATAAGATGTCATGCATTGTAGGAAAAATGGTAAACTCGTATGCAATTATAGTTTCGTTTGAATGGATGCAAGATTATATGTGTCATTATCATGAGTGTGCTACCTTTTGAATCTTTACTTTTGCAAACGTTGCTAAGTTGTGAATATCATTGCACCTAGATATATTTTCTAAGACATACAGAGCAGGTTACCAAAGGAAATAAGTTCATGTAGGTGTTCTTATGAGGAGTACCCTCTGTGTTCTACACTTTGTGGCCAATGCAATGTTCAAAGTCAGGAGAACTCCAAATTTTGGAACTCGAGCTCACAAATTCCTAAGAGAAAATATAGAAATAGTAAGTCCCAAGGACATATAAGAACAAACAAATTTGTATATAGAAATCATGCACCGGCTCAATCTGATAATACAGCTCTAAATGTGACACTTTAATTCTCCCTTGTCCTTGAGCACAATCGATTGTACTTATATTTTCTAGAATACCTTGGTTTTGTGGCAACACAGAGATAACTAAACGCCCCAGATAACCACAGTGTGATGAATCAATTCGAGGTTAAAGCTTATAAAAAATCAAGGTTAAAGCTTACACATATAATTCTGTTATTAGCATAAAAATATAAGTTCCATGCAGAAGTTTGCCGGCAGATATTATACTCTGAATTGTGGTCTCCTAGAAATATTTTTTTACAGATATAAGATTGGTATGTTTCCTGCCGAATCAACTTATATATGCATGGGACAGTGCCCTGATGATCAACGGTGGATTCAATTGATGCATGCATGCGATGGAATTGGCTTTGAGAGTCTGCTACTACTTCCGGCCAGATAGCATCACGTCCAGCAAGCTGGCCAGGAGCGATGGACTAATAGTTCTTGTCTCCAGCAACAGGAATAGGAGACAGGAGGTTTGATCTGCCCAACTGATTCTCCACCGGGTGAAGGTGGAGAGGAGAAAGGCGAGGCAGCAGTATGAGAATTGAGAAATAGGCAGGACCTGGCCATCATGGCTTGTTGCGGCAGCCATAGTAGTTGACAGGGAACCAAAAGAAATCTCAAGCACACCGAACCTATCAAAAAACAAATTTATCTCTGGAGATCTTCATTCACATACAACCTGCATGCTGCTCGACCACTAAAAGTATCTTCGCATGCAGAAAATATTCAATGTCTCGGCATCATACCTAGCGCCAAAAAACCACTCTCTTTGGCCAATGCAAGGTAGACTAAGAATACAATACCATGCAGATAACTGAAGATTTAGTGTGTATTTAGAAGAAACAATATGCAACATCTACGTCATCCACAAAGGAAACATCAACCAAACTCCATCATGCATCAGCTAATATGGGGTGACATATAACACTACCAGAATAACTGGCGATGCCGACGGCCGAACCTATGCCGACGGGCCCCATCGGCATAGATTGGCCTATCCCGAAGGCCCAGCCCAGGCCGTCGGTATAGAAAAGCCGTCAGCGTATATCAATCTATGCCGACGGCCCCCGTCGGCAAAGCTCACCCGTCGGCGTCGATAGAAATATGCCTACGGTGGCCGTCGGCATAGAGAAGGCCATCGGCATTGCTCGTGGGCCCGGCTACCCGGACGGAGACGGCCTTTTGACGGTGTCAATCTACGCCGACGGGCTAACGGCGGCCGTCGGCATAGACGCCACGTCATCGATCCGCGTCACCCGCCATGTCATCGATCCGCGTCGCTCGCCTGTCCGTGGGGTGGCAAATCTATGCCGACGGCCTAGCCGTCGGCATAGGTCTGGCCCATGGATGTTGCCACATCATCGATCCGCGCCCTTAGGCACGTCATCGTTCCGTGGCCATGTGCGCAGGGCCGTCGGCATATCTCTATTTTTTTATTTATTTTTATTTTTTTACTTATTTTTATTTACTTTTCCCTGTTTTTTCACAACATAAATGTGCCTTGTCTAACACAAAAAAAACATACCCAGATGGTATATCGATTGCCCCCCTCACGGACGTTGCTGCCCCCGCGCCGTGCCCCACAGCGACGCCGGAGATGGGGGGCACACCCCGGAGCTGCGTGCCGGGTGCCTGCGCTAGCCACCACGCTTTCACAACCGTAGGAGGGCCCAAAGCAACACCTAGCGGCATTGCTACCCCCCAGGTACACCCTCCCGTCTAACCGGGCCCTCATACATGCGGGGCGGTGTGGTGCCATGTCTGAAGAGGCGAGACGGGGGCCCTGGGGGATAGCAATACCACCGGAGCGTCGCACCGGCCCCTCATACATGCGGGGTGGTGTGGGGCCATGTCCAAATTAGAGGCGGCTCGCGTCTCCGGGTTGTGCCCCCGCACACGGACGGCGCCGCCGTCAGCACCTGAAGGGGGGAAACGGACGCGTCGGGTCTACACGGAGGGGATCTTACTGTGGGTTTGGCCTAGATGTTGCTCTAAAGTGTTCGTATGGGCTGACCTACCACGACCGGGTGGATAGTTCCACTGGTCAAAACCCGTCCGTGCAAAGTCAAAGGGCTAGATCCCGTGGTCAAACGCTACAGGGTTAGGCGGGACGGGGGCCGTGGGGGGGGAGGGTAGCAATGCCACCCGAGCGTCGCACCGGGCCCTCATACATGCGGGGTGGTGTGCTGGCATGTCCGAAGAGGCGGCACGCGTCTCCGGGGTGTGCCCCCTCACACGGACGGCGCCGCCGCCGGCACCTGGAGGGGGGAAACGGACGCGTCGGGTCTACACGGAGGGGATCTTACTGTGGGTTTGGCCCGGATGTTGCTCTAAAGTGTTCGTATGGGCCGACCTAACACGACCGGGTCGATAGTTCTCCACTGGTCAAAAACCCGTCCGTAGCAAAGTCAAAGGGCTAGATCCCGTGGTCAAACGCTACAGGGTTAGGCAGAACGGGGGCCGTGGGGGGGGGGGGTAGCAAATGCCACCCGAGCGTCGCACGGGCCCTCATACATGCGGGGTGGTGTGCTGCATCATTCGAAGAAGGCGGCACGCGTCTCCGGGGTGTGCCCCCTCACACGGACGGTGCCGCGCGGTACCTGAAGGGGGAAACGGACGCGTCGGGTCTACAGGGAGGGATCTTACTGTGGGTTTGGCCCGGATGTTGCTCTAAAGTGTTCGTATGGCTGACTAACACGACCGGTTGGATAGTTCCACTGGTCACGCCGTCCGTGCAAAGTCAAAGGGCTAGATCCCGTGGTCAACGCTACAGGGTTAGGCGGGACGGGGCCGTGGGGGGTAGCAATGCCACCGAAGCGTCGCACCCGGCCCTTCATACCATGCGGGGTGGTGGCTGGCATGTCCGAAGAGGGCACGCGTCTCCGGGTGTGCCCTCCACGGACCGACGCAGCCGCCGGCACCTGAAGGGGGAAACGGACGCGTCGGGGTCTACACGAGGGGATCTTACTTGGGGTTGTTGGCCAGATGTCGCTCTGTTCGTATGGCTGAACCTAACACGACCGGTGGATTAGTTCCACTGGTCAAAACCCGTCCGTGCAAAGTCAAAGGGCTAGATCCGTGGTCAAACGCTACAGGGTTAGGCGGACGGGGGCCGTGGGGGGGTAGCAATGCCACCCGCGCATCGCACCCGGCCCCTCATACATGCGGGGTGGTGTGCTGGCATGTCCGAGAAGGCGCACGCGTCTCCGGGGGTGCCCCCGCACACGGAACGGCGCAGCCGCCGGCACCTGAAGGATGAAAACGGACGCGTGGTCTACACGAGGGGATCTTACTGTGGGTTTGGCCCGGATGTTGCTCTAAAGTGTTCGTATGGGCTGACCTAACGCGACCGGGGGATAGTTCCACTGGTCAAAACCCGTCCGTGCAAAGTCAAAGGGCTAGATCCCGTGGTCAAACGCTACAGGGTTAGGCGGGACGGGGGCCCTGGGGGGGGTAGCAATGCCACCCGACCATCGCATCATGCCCTCATACATGCGGGGTGGTGTGCTGGCATGTCCGAAGAAGCGGCACGCGTCTCCGGGGTGTGCCCCCTCACACGGACGGCGCCGCCGTCGGCACCTGAAGGGGGGAAACGGACGCGTCGGGTCTACAGGGAGGGGATCTTACTGTGGGTTTGGGCTGGATGTTGCTCTAAAGTGTTCGTATGGGCTGACCTAAATCGACCGGGTGGATAGTTCCACTGGTCAAAACCCGTTCGTGCAAAGTCAAAGGGCTAGATCCCGTGGTCAAACGCTATAGGGTTAGGCGGGACGGGGGCCCTGCGGGGGGGGGGGGGGGGGCCCGGGGGGGGGGGGGGGGGTAGCAATGCCACCCGAGCGTCGCATCGGGCCCTCATACATGCAGGGTGGTGTGCTGGCATGTCCGAGGAGGCGGCACGCGTCTCCGGGGTGTGCCCCCTCACACGGACGACGCCGCCGCCGGCACCTAGAGGGGGGAAGTGGCCTCTGCAACGCCACTCTCGGGTAAACCCAAGGTACTTGCACGGAAGGGAGACCAGCTGCACAGATAAAATATCACTCACATCGAGCCCATTGCAGCTAATAGGGTAAGCCACTGTTGGGAGTTATACTCTCCACTTTTTTTGGCAGGAGTTATATGAAGAGAATAGGTGTTGCGACGGTCAAACTAGTGTGCTTGGGAATATGAGAAGTCTAAAAATGCAACCCAGGCTTAAATGACAGCTGCCTTCATAACTTTTGGCCCGTGTGTGCCCTTCCAGTCCCTGGACGCTTTCTCTTCTTCATATGTAAGACCACCGGACGAGCATTCCCTTGTACGTTCGTCTACAGCGCAGCAACCTCCAGCACCGCGGTGAGCTTCTTCTACCTAGTTGCTCACCGTGAGGGAGAAGTACCCTGGAAGGGACCGCATCCACACTGCCAATGGATCAGGTTTGCACATAGCTCATCGTGGTCATGCTCTCCTTCCTACTCCCTCTGCCAACCGGAGACGCGTCCCGCCTCTTCGGACATGCCACCACACCACCCCGCATGTATGAGGGCCCGGTGCGACGCTCCGGTGGCATTGCTACCCCCCAAGTGCCCCCGTCCCGCCTAACCCTGTAGCGTTTGACCATGCACGGACGGGCTTTGACCAGTGGACCTCCCCACCCGGTTGTGTTAGGTCAGCCCATAGGAACACTCTGGAGCAACATCCGGGCCAGACCCACAGCAAGATCCCCTCCGTGTAGACCCGACGCGTCCGTTTCCCCCCTCCAGGTGCCGGCGGCGGCGCCGTCCGTGAGGGGGGGCACACCCCGGAGACGCGTGCCGCCTCTTCGGACATGCCACCACACCACCCCGCATGTATGAGGGCCCGGTGCGACGCTCCGGTGGCATTACTACCCCCCCACGGCCCCCGTCTGTGACACCCCAAACTTTTGGCCTTGTTTTATTGCATTAAAATTTTGCCAGGAAATTAAACTTTTATTTTCTGGGCTCCCTTTTGATTTTTGAACCATTTTCCCCCTTGTTATTATGGAGTTTTTCCCCAAAGTGAAAACCTTTCAAATATGTTATTGGACTTGTTTAACCTCTCAAGAAAAAACTTTTCTTTTATCAGTATAACTAATTACTTAATTAAATTGCTTGATCTTTATTTTCTTGAAAAATGGTTTTCCATGGTTATATGGCCATATTTGAACTACAACCATTTGATAAATTCACTTAAAATTTCAACCAAAATTTGGAGATGTCATGTGATGTTTTTAAATCACTTTTATACAAGAATATCTTTTATTCATGAAAATATTTGAGCTCTACACTCAATTTTTCTTCTCTGGTCCAGAGTGCAATTTGCACTACAACCCATTTAAATAATTCTTTCTAGCCTCCACCAAAATTATGGGATATTGGTAGTAGCATATGATTCAACTTTATGCAAAAACCATGTGATGTTATTTGAAAATTTTGAGTAAATCAACCTCTTTTCCATTCTGGTCCAGCCTTGTGATTTCTACTACAACCCTATTTAATTTTGCTCCAATGATCTTGTACTTTCTCCTACTTGTAGACAGCCCTACCAAACCCCTAAATCGAGGAGCATGCACCCATTGGAATATTTTTGGTTCATGAAATAATGTCATTTATTTCCTGTCCAGAATTGAAGTTTTGCAAAAATTTGCACTAGCAAGTTTCTCCTTTTGTCCAAATAACCTCACCACTCTCTCTTGCATCTAAGGATACCCTCATCTGGAGAATTTGGCCACTCCAAGAAAAGCCTAGGTGCCTGTGGCATTTTGTCAAACACCTGGAGAGCATGGCCAGATTTGACATGATCTTGAATTTGCATTGTGGACTTGGTCTCCTGACCTAACCACCTTGTCCCTTGATCGCCCCACTATCCCTAACCTAGCCATGTTTCTCGCCAGCCTCTCCCGCGACCTCTAGCGTGCTCTGGCATTGTGTCGAGCACATCCCGTGCGTGCCCAGAGCGCGAGCAGAGCGTGCGTTTGGCGCGCGTATTGCACGTGCCGCGCCCGAGTCGCCACGTCGTGCCCCTAGTTTTTTCCTGCACCAGAGAGCCGCGCCACGCACTCCCCCTCTCACGGCAACACGCCAAGCAGGCCCCGGTGCCCTGCAGCACCGCCGTCAGAGCCGCTTGGCGGCATGCCCGCGGCCGCATCCGGCACCGCCATGGGAAGCGCCGCCCAAGCCACCCCGGTTCGCCACCTGCCCCTGGGAGCCGCAGGAGCTTATCTCCTCGCTCGTCGGCTAGCTCCCGTCGCCTCCACGTCGCCCTACAAGCTACAGAGAGGCGGTTCGCCGGCATCCTCATCTACCGCCGCGGAACCGACCTCGACGAGCTATAAAAGGAGGCCCCCGAGCTTCCCCGAGCACGCAGGCAACCTCAGGCCACCCCAATGGCACTCCCCTAGCTCGCATTCGACCCGGGGAGGCCTCCTTCCTCATCTCCGGCAACTCCTGCCGCCGCCACCGCCCCGGCCAATCCGGCACCTCTAGTACCTCCCCCTCTCCGTTCTCTTCACCAAGAGCTTCCTCATCCTCCCGTGAACCATTCCCACTACTCAATTTTGATCGGGACACACCGCGGGAGAAAAATCACCTTGCCCGACGGTCTCCATCCGCCGCGAAGCTCGCCGCCGGCAGCTCCGTTCATCCCCGAGACCATATCGACCACCGGAGTGACTGTCTTGATCCCCTGAGCACGTCGATGGCCTCCGTTCCCCAAACGGTGCCGTCATTCGCCGGTGAGCCTCGCCGGAGCCCCGCCCCGCTCGGGCAGAGGAGGGAGAAGACGCGGGCGACTGGTCAAACCTGACCAGTGGGCCAGGCGGGCCCACCATCAGTGACCCAGCGCCGGTCCACGTGGGTTAAGTGGAAGCGCATTTCCAAAATACGCTTTCGACGTGTACGTGTTTATTCGAAACGTTTTCTTTTCTGTTTTTATTAAAAACAGATTTTGACCAAATCTTTGACTGGCTATAACTTTTTAATTATAACTCCAAATGAATTAATTCTTTTTCCTACATCTCTCAAATATTGTCTAGTTTATTTTAAGATTTATTTGAAAATTTTCCAAACAACGTTTTTGTACTGTTTTTGAAATATGTGTTATTTGCATATTTTTGGAAATAGGATTTTTGGGAGAGAAGGAAGCTTTCAAAAATTTTGGAGAGCACCCCCACCTCTCCACACCATTAAAGGCAAGCATTCTGAACCCCGGAATAATATTTTTGGTGTGTTAGTTGACACGTTTATAACACCACCTTATATCGGAGAACTTGTTATTTCATGTGATATGATCATTTGCATGAATGCATATTAGTGATTTCCTTGCTGTTGGAAATGAATATACTTGTGATGGTAATCATCCTCATGTGCCTTGCATGCATGCCAGAAAGGAATCCGGGAAAGCCTCTGCCTTGGGTAGGAGTGAGCTTGTCGCCGGTCCCCGTCGGGGCGGTTATGTCCGGTATTGCATGGTAAGGTATATTGAGTGGTGATTATGTTGGTTGAATTATTTTTGTAATACATGTCATGTAGGGAATTTATGAACCTCCTGAGTCGACCGTAGACAGAGTCTTGTTCCAGTAACCCCCATACTTGCCTCGTACTACCACTTGTCCCTGCCGCAGGTAGGGTACGGTTCAGTAAGTCGTCAACCCCTTTCCAGCACACACCGTACAGAGAGGCCATGGTGGAAGATATCGGTTGTAGCCGGTAGGCATGCCACCTGGTCAGGGGGCATGGGTGTTTCTAGTTAGGACCGAGAGGGGAGGCCACCCCTTAGAGCGCGCGATATAAATTTGACCCCATGCTACGCGAGGTTGTAGCCTCCCCACTTAGAGTTTTGCTTAACAAGTGTCGTGGGTGATTCCAGACACCGATGAGTTAAGCTGGTGTGTGCAAGTTAGGCGTGTTTTCAACTAAAAGGCCGTAGACGGAATTAGTCCCGATGGACTAAAGGAATCCGTTACTCGTGGGTAAAGAGTACACCCTCTGCAGAGATTAAAAACCTATTCGAATAGCCGTGTCCATGGTTAAGGATTACAGTCTGGGATGGGTCAAGTGTTGGTCTTAGTGTCAGTCTTCGGAGGTGAAATATTGTTAAAACAAACTTGGATACCAACTGGTTACTTGTGAGGACCATGATTATTATTTTGTGATGGACTAACCCGTTGCATTATTTATATTATCGAGTATCCCTGGACGGTTCTACCTCCTGGATATTCATTGTGATTATTTTATCTTATAAGCCCTTTATGTGGTGTCGCTCAGACGCCCGACTGTGGCATTTCTTTTAAAGCCCTTTATATGGTGTCGCTCAGACGCCCGACTGTGGCATTTCTTTTAAAGCCCTTTATGTGGTGTCGCTCAGACGCCCGACTGTGGCATTTCTTTTAAAGCCCTTTATGTGGTGTCGCTCAAACGCCCGATTGTGGCATTTCTTTTAAAGCCCTTTATGTGGTGTCGCTCAGACGCCCAACTGTGGCATTTCTTTTAAAGCCCTTTATGTGGTGTCGCTCAGACGCCCGACTGTGGCATATCTTTTAAAGCCCTTTATGTGGTGTCGCTCAGACGCCCGACTGCGGCATTTTAATTCCCACTCTATTACTGCTTATTCACGTTGCATGAAAATAACCTGCTTGCATGCATAAAACTGACGATGTGATCATGAATTTTTCAGTGCATGTTTATCAATTATATTATACCTGTGTTCTTAATGTTTGCGAGTACATTCAAAGTACTCACTGGCTTGTCCCTGGCTATTGTCTTGGCCAGATTTCTGCTTGGAGAGGAGCGTGGCGATGACAGCCTCGGGACCTAAGCAACGGTGATAGCAGCCTCGCGAAGATAGGAGTTAACCTGGTCAGCTGTTCCTGTGGGAAATGGAGTCCCATAGACACTGATGTCTCACAAACCGCTTCCGCCATCGACCACTAGAAACCCAATTGTTGTACTCACAGGCCAGAATGGTCTTGTACTACATATTTTGTATTTTTGCTTGGAATTTCTGTATCAAGTTGGAGCCTCATCAGCTAACAGTAATCCTGGGGCTGATGAGCACGACGGTCTTTTTCTGGAAATTTATACCCGAAAAACCCGGTCGTGACACCGTCCTGCCGTGTAGACCTCACGGGCGTGGCTGCCGCCGTGTCCTGGAGGGGGGAAACGGCCACGTCGGGCCGACACGGAGGGTATCTTTGGGTGGTTTGGGCCGGAATGGTGTGGGTGCAGCACATGCCGTAACAAAAAAATAAAAAATAAAAAAAATGCCGTAACAAAAAAATAAAAAAATGCAAAGTATATATGCCGACGGCTTAGCCGTCGGCATAGCAGCGCACATGTCCACGGATCGATGACGTGGCAAAGGGGCGGGCCTATGCCGACGGCCAGCCATCGGCATAGCGGCCGACTTATCCCCCACCCACCCGCGCATCCGGCCCTCCCTCCCCCGACCTCCGTCCCCGTCCCCGACCTCCATCGACCCCGCCCCGGCGGCCACTTCATTCCGTGCCTGCCCCTCCGCCGCCTGCTCTGGCCCGTCGTCCGTGCCTGCCCCTCCCCCCCGAGCCGGCCCTCCCCCACGGTGAGCTCGCTCCCTCCCTCTCTGTAGACTTTTTTTAATAATTTTGTTGTTGTTCATAGTTATGTAACTACATGGATGGATGCATAGTTAGTTGATAGATGATTTGATGATAGTTACAAATGTGAGAAATGCAAGAAAAGCAATTTTTTTAACAAGGGGCATGACGTTAGATGATGGATTTTTTGATGATAGTTGCAAATGTATGATGATTGTTACATGATAGATGATGATGTTAATGATGATAGATGATGATGTTGATGATAGATAATTTTTTTTGCGGAAGAGATGATATAGGATGCTGATTTTTATGATTCGATGATTGTTAGATGATGATGATGAATATATTGTGATGTACTTAATTATTGTCACGGTGCAGGTTCTGTGGTGTTCCATCTCGGTGGAGTGATCGTCGATTGTTACATGATAGATGATGATGTTGATGATAGATAATGATTTTTTTTGCGGAAGAGATGATATAGGATGCTGATTTTTATGATTCGATGATTGTTAGATGATGATGATGAATATATTGTGATGTACTTAATTATTGTCACGGTGCAGGTTCTGTGGTGTTCCATCTCGGTGGAGTGATCGTCGTAGGAGCTGTTTGTCCCCGGTTGTCCCTCCGGTGTTCGACTACTTCCTCTACAGCCGAGGGTGAGCTACGAATCATGTTACTAGATTTCATTCTCAAGTCAACTGACGTAACCTAGGCGTCTCCCGTCCGAAAGGGTTGCATGGATAAATATGCATTCAATTGCATATTTATCACCGCAGCTCTTTCGGATTGTCCAGCGTTTTCCACGGACAGCCCGAGGATGTGTAGATTGGGTATGTTCTCCATGTTCTACCCCGTTCCGAGACAGGATTTCGGCGGCGCCTCCCCATTGTTCTCCGGAGCACATTCTCTCGGATATTTGCCGAGACGTTTATCTGGAGAACAGCGGGGAGGTGCTGCCAAAATTTTGTCTCGGAACGGGGTAGAATGGAGAACGTACTCAATCTACACATCCTCGGGTGGGATTAGGACCCATCTTTACCTATTAGAGATGTAGGTGGATTAAACGCGGTAGAAACTGAAAATTTGATGCCATTAATTTAAGTGAATCCTTAATTATGTTGTGTGGGTTGCAAAAAAGCAGAGGATGGCAGATAATCAGTGGATGTACAGTGGTTTTATCCGTCGGAATCGAGTAACATCAGAGTGGATCGCGAAAACCGATGTGTATTTGAAGGAGATATTCCGTCGTCCAATGAGAATTATCCCACCATGCCCCTGTGCGAGATGTGCCAGACGTCACCGTAGAAATCAGACGGACATGAGTGAGCACCTTCGCATCCACGGATATATGCCAAACTTTGACATGCTGCCGATAAACATAGCCGAGCAGGACCGTGGTAGAGAGGAGGTGATGCGACAACGCATCGATGGATATGAGGACGACGGGGTCAGGGACATGCTAGATGATGTCATTGTTGCAGAAACGGCAAATGCGACACCTTCAGAGAATGAACCGGAGGAGCCGGAGGCAACCGCAAAGGCCTTCTTGGAGGTCTTGGCCTCGTCGAAGAAACCTCTTTATGCGGGTGCGAAAATATCTCAGCTGGATGCCATCTCGCAACTGATTGCAGTGAAGGCTGAGTACGGCTGTAGCCAGAAATGCTTCGAAGCATTCCTGGGAGTATGGGCTAACAGCCTCCCTGAGGGTCATGAACTGCCAAAAAGCATGTACGATACAAAGAAAATCATGAAGGCACTCTCTATGGATTATGAGAAAATAGATGTTTGCCCGAAGAATTGCCTTTTGTTTAGGCACGAGTATGCGGATGACAAGTACTGTAGGAAGTGCGGTTCGTCTCGGTACATTGAGGTGGTCGGTGAGGATGGTGAGAAAAAGCAGCTAACCATCCCCGTTAAGGTTCTTCGGTATCTTGATTTTATAAAAAGATTGCAGCGCCTTTTCATCACGAAGGAGTCTGCCAAAATGATGAAGTGGCACAAGGAAGGTATAAGGTACAATCCAAAAAAAATCATACATCCATCGGGAGGGGAAGCATGGAAGTCATTCGATGAAGAATACCCCGAGGAAGCAGCCGAGGCTGGGAATGTCAGAATAGCCATATCAGGTGATGGGTTGAATCCATATGGTATGTCGTCCAATCCATACAGCTGCTGGCCTGTGTTTGTAATTCCGCTCAATCTTCCTCCCGGTGCCCTAATGCAACGGAAGACCATGTTCTTGTCGCTCATCATTCCGGGGCCTGACTACCCGGGGAAGCAATTGGGTGTGTTTATGCAGCCACTTGTGGATGCTTTGCAACATTCTTGGTACTTTCCAAGGTTGACATACGACCGGGATCTGCAGAGAAATTTCTTGATGAAAGTTTGGTTGCACTATTGCATGCATGACTTTCCCGGCTATGCTCTATTCTGCGGATGGTGTACAAGTGGTAAGATGCCATGCCCAGTGTGCATGCAGACTCTGGAATGATTTGGCTGAGTAAGGGTGGCAAGTATGTAGCCTTTGACCTGCATCGACAGTTCCTCCCTCCAGACCATCCAGACAGGGAAGACAAGAAGAACTTCACGAAAGGCCGGGTTGTTTATGAAGTAACCGAGATTCCAACATTTTCGGGGGCAGATGTTCTTGCTCAGCTAAAAGCTCTCAAGCCTAAAGTCAAAGGCAAAGGCAAAGCCAAAGCCAAAGGCTTCGAGGGATATGGTGAGACGCACAACTGGACGCACATTACCCCCTTCTCGCAGCTTCCCTATTTCAAGGACCTCAAACTTCCTTACAATATTGATGTGATGCACACCGAAAAGAATGTGGCAGAGTCACTTTTCCACATGATCCTCAACATTTCTGATAAGACGAAGGATAACGTAAAAGCTAGAGCCAATCAACAGAGAATTTGTGATAGACCACGCCTGAACATGAAGCCTCCCACAGGCGGTTGAAAAAACTGGTTCAAGCCAGATGCTGACTTTGTCCTTAAACCGCCAGAAAAAAAAGAAGTACTTATCTGGCTGAAACAAATTTTGAAGTTCACCGATGGTTATGCATCGAATATAAGTAAGGGAGTCAATCTTTCAACGGGCAAAGTGACCGGCCTGAAGAGTCATGACTACCATGTATGGATTGAGTGGATAATGCCGGTGATGGTTCGAGGCTATGTCCCCGAGCATGTCTGGCGAGTGATTGCCGAGCTTAGCCATTTCTTCCGCACGCTCTGTGCTAAAGAAGTAAGTAAAGAGGTGATTGAAAAATTTCATAAGAAGGCACTGGAGTTGATAGTCAAGATAGAGAAGATCTTTCCGCCAGGCTTCTTTACTCCGATGACACATCTCATTCTGCACCTCGCGAACGAGGTATTGTTGGGGGGCCCTGTGCAAAATCGCTGGCAGTACGAACCTGAGAGGAAGAACAAGAATCTCCGACGGAAATGTGGAAACAAAGCTAAGATTGAAGCTTCCATAGCTGAGGCAGTTATCCTAGAGGAGGTGTCAGACCTCAGGACATCATACTATCCAGACCACGTTCCCCATCTGCATAACAAGGTGCCTCGATACAATATAGAAGAGCCCAAGTATCAACCCAGGCTCGATCTATTCAACGCGCAAGGTGGGAGGGCTGGGGCCTCAAAATCTTATAACATGCCACGACAAGAGTGGGAGGACCTCATGTTCTATATCTTGCACAACATCAAGGAAGTTGAGGAAGTGTGGATGAGGTAATACCACTACACCATTCCTTTATGTCTTCCACATCATCATGTTCCATGTTCACTTAGTCCCGGTCTAACACCGCTTATCTTTTTTTAGTGATTTCGTTCAAGAGGAATGGACGGGAGTGAATCCTCCTACTGAGGCGGAGGCACTTACTCTTCTCCGTCATGGAAACCCTGGACGTAAAAAATTTGTTGCTTGGTTCATGGAGAAAGTAATTTTCCACACTCCCCTATTAAATACCTACTTCAACATTTATTAGTTAACCGAACTAATGCACGCAACAATTTCCATTATACTTGTAGGGAAAAGATCTGAGCATATCTATGGATGATGAATTGAGATGGGTTTCCATGGGTTTTGACCCTGCCGTCATGACATGTAAAAAGTCCATCAACCGTCTATGCCGGAGCCGATCTCTTCATTGCGGCTACCCAAGCTACACAAGTATATTATCTGCCTTACCCATGCCAGAAAGTGTATCTAAAGGGTTGGGAAGTTGTGTTCAAGGTGTCGCCACATGGTAAGCTACCAGACCCGAATGAAGACGATTACTACAACATTAACCCCATGACATACGAGGGAGTGTTCTATCAAGAGCAACCTGATGATGATGATGATGATGATGTGGTTAGAAACGATGACGCTAGACCATTGGGTGATGATGATGTGGACCCAAACTCGACGATGCACGGAATGATGGTGAGACCATTGTCAATGAAAATGACATACTTATGCTAGAAAAGTTAAACGAAGACGCTGACGACGAGGAAGAGCCTCCACCTCCGTCGGACAACGAAGATGATATGATTGATAGTGATGATGAGACGGACCGAGAAAGAGGTTACAACAGTGATGATTCATATGGGTTCTAGCAGATGTACGTTTCAAGTATTTTTTTCTATAGTTTAGGAATATGCCTTTTTATGCATTTTTATTAATGTGTTTATTATCATGCCTTTTCCTTCATTTCATTAATTTACTAATTGCTTTTTCTCTTTTCAATGCAGGTTCGTGGAACATGGGCAAGGGGAAGGCCGACGGCGTGGGTTTCCTACGCAAGGTCGTCGGCCTGCCTAGTCGGAGTGGTCGAGCACGTAATCCTCCCCCTCGGCTACTTGACGATGACTCCTCACAGGGAGGTCGAGGGAGAGGTGCCCCTAGAGGAGGAGGGGGCGGGGGGAGAGCCTCTAGAGGACGAGGTGCTGGGGGGAGAGCCACTACAGGGGGTCGCGGCCAGAAAGAGCGCACCCTCACCGACTTAGGGGTGTTGTCTTCGAGGCCCTCCTCTAGTGAGGTACCCTCCTCTAGTGAGGTACACTCTGGGGAGGAGGAGGAGGAGGAGGTGGAGGAGGAGGCAGGCGAGGAGGAGGAGGAGGTTGGGGAGGAGGTTGGGGAGGGGGAGGCAGGCGAGGAGGAGAGTGGTGGCGGGGATGATGGTGGTGACGGGAAGGGGGTTGACAACAAGGGGTGGCTGCGTGGCAACGCAAAGCTACCAAAGCAGGTTCCTGCCTACTAGAGGAGCAGAAGTGGCTCATTGAGCCCACCGGAAAAAGTAAGTGGTCATTATTTGCTTGTCACATGCTTATTCTGGTTGTTATTTATTTTGTTGTGACAATGCTAATAGTTCATTCTTTTGCAGCAACTGGATATATTCTAAAGGGGGTCCGTATCCCCAACGGCCTCATCACCGTCTTGCTGAAGTTAATATTGGCCGGGGTTGTACTGTCCTGATCAGTCAGGCAGCCGGACGGTCGGGTTTTGGCCACGAGCTGGGACCCACTGGGAAGCGGCCCGCCACGCGGACCATGAGACCCCATGCCAAGGCCGTGATCACTACTTCTGGGTGAGTTCTCTTCAGAAGCACAAGTCCATTCTAGTTTCATGAATGATTTAACTCATGGCTTCTTCCATTCTTGTTTCATGCATGATTGTAGAAATACTATCGAGTTCTTCCGGAGCACAGGGCTAGAGCGGACCAGATCGTGCTGCGCCAATGCAAGAAGAAGGCCCGCCAGATGCAGTACGAGGTGCGCTATGTGGCCATCTCCACATACTACCACGACTATCTTGGTGTGAAGATGACCAAGGAAGAAGCGCGGAGGATGGGCATTACCTTGGAGAGGCCCGAGTTCTTGGCGGTAAGTATAAAAGATTTTTCATTATGCTTTCATATATTATGCTTTCATTATGCTTTCATTACCTTGTGGTACATTATGCTTTATGCTTTATGCTTCCATAACACCAATTTGGACACACCTACATGCCATTATGCTTTTATTATGTAGGTGTGTCCAAATTGGTGTTATGGAAAAGACGAGTCCTGGGCGGCATTGGTGGATCTTTGGTGTGATGAGGCTGGAGCCTGGGCGGCTATGAGAACCAAAAATAAGGCTAACCGAGGGACGGAGGGAGTACATGCTCAGGGAAACCGAAACCACTATCTCCACAAGGCAGTTAATGTATGACTAACCCCATTAAACATTCTTCTTCTTCTATTTACCATCACTTTCTTATGTATGACTAACCTCTGTTTGGTGGTGCAGGAGGAGAAACTGAAGCGGCCGCTCTCACACATGCAGGCGTGGGAGATCGCCCATACGCGGAAGGACCCCAAGCCTGGCGAGCCCAAGTACTACGGCAAGAAGACCGCAGGGAGGAAGAAGGCCTACTCCGAAGCGTATCTGAGTTACATCCTGACACACCTGACCCCATTGCGGCGCCTCTGGACGACATGGCGGTGGTGAGGATGGGGCCCAAGGAGCACGGTCGGGAGGCGGTTCTCGATGCTGTGATCACTCCTAGTATCTCCTACACACAGCTTCGTCGGATCGACCCGAGCCTGAGCCAGCGCACGAGCCAGCCAGTGACTAGTACACAGTCCCTCTTTCAGGAGCAACAATCTGTAAGTATTTTCCCTCTTATCTTCATTTCTCACTTCATTTTCCGCATTTAGTAGTTTTATGAGTTCCATCATGTCATACCGTAGGCCTACATGGAGTACACACGCCAGGAGACCATGGCGTGGCATCAGAGGCTTTATGAACACCAAGTGCAGAGGGATAGCCAGATGCAGCAGGCTTTTCAGGATATGGCGGCCGGCAGGTGTCCTCAGTTCCCTACAGCACAATGCCCTCCAGCACAACCAGTGCTGATGAGCTTTGAGGAGTTTGTGGCACAGAACGCTGGCCCCTCGCCGGTTAGTTCATCCCCAATCTATTCACCCAAAGCATGTCATGCCTTTCAACACAGTCATAGATCCCGTGCATATGTCTTTTCAACATCCAGGGAACAGGTGGATCTACCGTTGGCGGTGGTCTTCGCAGCACTCCGGAGACACGGAGCCCGACCACTCCGATCCACGGAGGCGGAGGCGGAGGAGGAGGCGGTCTTGGCGGTAGCGCTGCCGCTAGCAGTGACGACCTGGGCTTCGGCGGTCTGGCGGTGACGACCTCCCGTGGTTGCTCGACGTCCGGCGCTAAGCCTTTGGGTCACATGTGGCGGTCTTGGTGGTGATGATACTTATATGCTTGTGATGTTTCTTATTGTTGTTTGTGAGATTCTATGCTTGGTGGTGATGATACTTATATGTTTATGCTTTGCGATGCTTCTTATGATGTGTGATGATGAATTTGTTCTGTGATGCTGCTGGGCCAGCTGTATGTGATGCATATATTTGTTGTGTGCTGTATATATTCAAATGAATTGAGCTGAAACAAAACAGAAAAAAGAAAAAAAAACAGACAGAAACTATGCCGACGGCTAGGCCGTCGGCATAGAGCTGTCGTGAGCTCCCATGGCTGCCACGTGGCAGGTCTATGCCGACGGCTTAGCCGTCAGCATAGTTTCAAACTAAGCCGACGGCTAAGTCGTCGGCATAGGCCTGCTCCAGGAGCTCCCAGTGGCTGCCACGTGGCATGTCTATGCCGACGGTCTAGCCGTCGGCATAGATTCAACCTAAGCCGACAGCTATGCCGATGGCCAGGCCGTCGGCACAGACCTCACGTGGCGAGCAAGCATTGGTCAGCACTTGACGGCGGCCGCCGTTAGGCGATAACGTTGCCGACGGCCGGGGCCGTCGGCATAGATGTACGGACGCCGTCGGGATAGGTCCTATGCCGACGGCCTTTCTATGCCGACGGCATTCCTGGCTACGCCGACGGATATGTTGCCGACGGCCCTATGCCGACGGGTGCCGTCGGCATAGGCCTGTCCCGACGGCCTTTCAGGTCTATGTCGACGGCCCTGGCCGTCGGCATAGGATGCGATTCCGATAGTGTAAGAACACGTATAAACTGAGCCTTCTGTAAGAATCAAAGTGAACAGGCATAAAATTGAATTTGTTGACCTATGTTTTAGTTGCAGTTGTAAAAAACAAAGCCCTACTTACTATGGGCAGACACATCATCTTCCCCACAAACAACCCTTAATCAGACTGTCCATAGATGGACATGTAAAAAAACGAATTTGTCATTATCAGATGTTAGTAATCAAGCTTGTTTATTAGGGATTTAGTGATGTACGTAACATAGAAAACCATTTGAAACTGTTCTAATATAAACCTCAAACCGAACTATCTTGCAGACAATCAAAGGTCTTGCTAGGTGTTTGAATGCGTTCAACTGTAGCTGTAGGAGTGGTACGGCAGAAATTGACGGTGTCAACGGCCAATTGCAATCCAATCGACGGCCAAAATGCTGGAACAAAAAAGAGTGATACCTGTCGATTGACGGTGTCGAGGTAGGGGCAATCCCGGCGCAGCTCGACCTGCATGGGCCGCCTCTCCGGAGCCCTTCTCTCGTCCTCCTCCTCACCCTCATCGTCTTCCTCCTCCTCCTCCTCCCGGGGCCGGCCGTTCGCGTGCCCCCTCGGGCCCCACGCTCCTCCTCCTCGCCTGCGTAGTTGGCGAGCCCCAGCAGCGAGGCACCCTCCGACTCGTCCGCCGTGCGCGGGCGCTTCTCGTCGGCGGCCACGGGCTCCTCCCCCTCCTCATGCTCGCACTTCCGCGCGGGGGACTGGTGCTCCTCCTCGTCCGCGCCCATCGCCGGCCGCCGGGAGGAAGGAGGAGAGAGAAGGAGCGGGCGGAGGAGGAAGGGGAAGGGAGGGGGAGGAGGAGGAGGTGGGGTGTTGCACGCGGCCGGTGCCCGCCGGAACCGAACGGCGTGGGTGGGGGCGGCGGCGAGGAAATCGTGGGGAGAGGAGCCGGGGTGGGGTGGACCGAGGAGATCGTGCGGAGTTCGTGAGAGAGTTTTTTTAGGGATGTGAGAGAGTTTTTTTAGTGGTGGGGTGGGAGTGGATCAGGCCGGGGTGGATGGTGTAGTAGTGGACACGGTTAGTAATGGCGTGGGGGTCTTACCTGCGCTATAGCTACCTACTTAGTAGTAGCGCGGGTTTTATACCCCTCGCTACTACTATGGCCTGTTTCAGGGGTATGATGGAGATCATTTTGTAGTAGCGCGGGTTTATACCCCTCGCTACTACTATCAACTTAGTAGTAGCACGGGTTTTATACCCCACGCTGCTACTAATTAGCAGTAGCGCCCGTTTTTAGACCGCGCTACTGATAAACTTCTGTGTATAAGGTTTTCCCTAGTAGCGATCACCTGATTCCGGCTGCTCTGGGAGAAATCATAAATCTGGGTCTCCTGGATCGGATGATGGCGATGCCTTCGGGGTCGTTCTTCCTCTCGCGGCATCATTTTGGAGAAGGTGCTGCTGGAGAGGGCAAGAGGGGGAGCGGTGTTGCATCTACCGCAAAGACGATGGTGGGTCTTAGAGACGTTGCGCAGCGGAGTCTCGTGGATGGATGCGTGTTGACGGACGTGCGCAGGATAGTGGCATTGTCTGACATCGTGGTGGCGTCGACAGCAGAATGGCATGGCAAGGTGAATGCGTTAAGCGCTCCTCAAGATAGGATAATGGAAGATGATGGTGACTGATTTTAGAGCGTGTGCATGCATGCGATGTGTTCAGAGGGTCTGGTAGAAAACCAAGAAGGAGCATTAAAATGTATTAGTCGAATGCTCGTGCGTTGCCACGGGACATAAAATATGATGTGAAACGATAACTCCACAGAGTGATAGCATGGACTTGGGTATTTAGACAAGTGCTTCTTATGGACTACAACCCAACACCGGAATAATGTCAAAGATGATCCAACTGTGTAGGTACATTATTTTTGTTCTTCTATTTGTGTTACCCGCCATTTAATTCAACAGAACAAACTCTCTAACTAATTCAAACAAAAAATAAAAATCTATAATAAAATGGTATTTTCATTTCACAATGCATGCACACACCAGTTCAAATCAAGGCGTGTTATCTCCTGCCGCACACATCTTCATCTCGTCTTCATACCTCTCACCTCTGTCCATCAGCCGACCCATCTCCACTCCAAATCTCCACCATCATCACTTTCTAGATATTCCCATCCTATCACTTTGTGCACATCCTACTTCCTTCCGGTTGTCTTCTATGGGTTCACTTTATTTGATTCGCTTCTCAAACTTTAAGAATTTCTTGCCGTCGTGGATGTTACTTGACAAATAATGGCAACATCTATATATAATGAATATATATACTAAATGAGGTGACGGCTACGCGATAATGATGAAATACATCGGCACACCATTGACATTTGGTGACGATGAGCGGCAACACCATCCCCTAGGCTTGACCTTTTAGCTATAACAGTTACACTCCACTATCCTCGCTGGCTCACACTCTCAACGCTACAGTCCACCTCCAGGCGTACGTCTAAATAAAGTTAACATTTTGTTTATCCACAAACTTGTAAATCTAGATTAATTTTTGCTTAAACTGGAAGGATGAACTACCGCTAGCATAATATACCAATTAGGAACATACAAATGTTTTTATGAACAATCAAGCGAGGGAAAGGGAGATTGTACAACTTGTTGATATAATTTGGTCCGATTAGGAAGAGGATCACAAATCATAAATAAAATATTTTGATGCCAGTAAAAAAATTCAGTGAAAAAAATAGCATGCTACATAACAGTTTGTTGAAGAGGCACCCCTTAAAGTATGATCTATTAGGTTGACGACATATATAATAAAAAAATTCAGACTAATGGTAGCAAAAGAAACATCAGCTTTGAATTCACGTAGCACCTTCAAATGACAGTCTTATCTATAGATGGCTGCTATCGGAAAAAAGGCACAAAATATGATCGAGGCAAAGAGCGAGAACACATCTTCAGGTTACTGTCTTACATTCAGATAATTGCTAGCTAGATACATGGTCAGATCATAATTAATTATCAACACTCTTACTCTTCTTATCCATGTACAACATATATAAACTCTCCCAAAAACATTTATAAATTCTAAAATGAATAAACTGAAGCACAGTCATAACTCTTGACCAGATTCATTGCCGCTGCCGTAGGGATAACGATCCTGCATGATATCTGACTGACTTTAGTCACGCCACTTTATTCTGTTCATGGTGCGGTTACTCTCACAATCGTAGATCCATCATTTTTTGTTTTTTTTAAATATCAGGATGGTGGTGCAATTACCCATGTCAAGAGAAAACAGATCAGATGACATAATCATATACAATGCATTGCATTGGAAGAGGCCTTTGTGATCACTATAAATATTGTGATACCTCAATTATACATCCATCCTCTATGTCATTAAGAAACAAATAACATGACACATTGTGCAACGGATTAAGATACTAATCTCTACTATTAAAGCTACGACTACCTAGCCTTCTCCCACACAAAAGAAAAATACTACCTAGCCTTATCTTGGAGTTATCGTCCACCGAAGCGCTATGCTATCTGAGTATAGGGCTATGGCCAGTTTCCCTATAAATCATTATTAAAGTTATTCTACCTCTGAAGTGCTATGTTATCTGAAAACAGGGCACCAAGCATCTCAAAGTAGCCAGACAAAACTTTAATTCGTTCATGTTTACATTCAGTGGCCTTGAGCAACATATCTTGGAAAAACTCATAGAAAATCTACAGGGAACATGCACACACTTTGTGAGATCCCTATACCCCCATGGAGTACACGTTATGCTTACCCACTCCTTTCTCTCATGAGTGCAAGGAGTCACGAACTCTTGACCACACAATATGATTACCCACTCCGTTATCTCATGATCACATATTTCTCTAATATTGGCATCTATCAGAATTGGTCCGACGGTGAAGATAAGAATACTGGTAAATGTGTGTGCTCACCTGAAGGTGGTGTCTGACACCCTTATAGAGAAATCCATGCTGCCTCCCATGCTCAAGCATGTACAAGCTTACATTTCAATCTGTAGAATTACACATAAGCAATTATGTTAAGCCCTAAGACCATAATTCCCTCTAGGAGGAAAAATACTTCCTCTACATAAATAAATTGCATTATTTACGCCCAGGTTCAATGTCAAGAAAATGTCCTTTTTTTCTGAAACCTTAACCCTAGCTAAATGATTTTGATGCATAGCGATCACGGCATATACTTGGCTCTAAGAGTTTGATGACCATTATATGCTACGGAGGTAAATGCTCTGCAAGGCCTGAACAAAAAGGTACAAATTAGGGTAAAGCATAAATTGTTAACAAAACAAAATTTTAGTTCTAACATGCTTCCATGGCAGACATTTTAGTAAAATAAAAACAGTGTATGTCTATTACTGTCCTTCTTTTGTTAGATAGTAACGGGCTAGTTTGATAAAGAAAAGAGAAAAAATATAACACATGACATTTTACTGATCCAAATACACGCTCATCCTTTAGGGCAGCCTTATTTCCTGTATCACCATACGTAATCAACAGCTTGATGAGAAATTAAGAAACAAACGTTATAAGTGTGCTCACAAGTTAATTTTGTACGTAAGGGATATTTTTCCACAACAGAACCATGCTCTGTTCAGTATTACCATTAACAAATAACAATAAATGCCCACTATTACTTCACTGTTGCATTTAATATTTCGCATGCAAAATTACATGAAATGCTAACAAGCATGATAAAGAAAACCAGCTAACGAAATCAATGTAGAAAGATAAGAATACTTGGTGGATAGCAAGATCAATGTAGTTCTTCAGCTCTTGGATTACAGCTGCAGATTAGATATCAAATTCAAGAGTAGCTTCATAGAAGAGCGAGCGGAGGATGGCGCTCCCAACGGCTCCTGTACGGACAGGCGTTGCGAGCGTCTCTGGCGATGGTGGCGACGGCGGCGGTGTCTCGGCGCAGGGCGGCGGTGCTTAGGCCCCGGCGGAGGACCCGGAGGCTGGCTGGGCGGCGGCTCGCGCCCCAGTCCCCAGGCGGGTGGCTGCGCCCCCCCTGGGCGTCGCTGGGTGGTCGGGAAGCCGCTTTTGGGCGCTGGCGGAGGACGAGTCGGACTGCGACGAGGAGGCGGAGTTAGGCGACGCGGTGGCGCCGGGGGCAGGTGGCCGTGCGGCCTGCTCCATTGGCGACTTCGTGTCGCGGGCAGAGGAGCTCGGGGGCTCTCTCAAGGCCGGGCGCCGTCGTGCGTTTGCGCCCGGGGGCCGTGGCTCGCGGCGGGTCGATGCGGCTGCGCTCAGAGCGGCTCGCTCGGTGTGGCGCCGCGAGGGTCGCGGCAACCTTGCGGCGCCTGACGCGGGGCTGCTCCTGGAGCTCACGGCAGACCAGTCGTGTCCGACGCCGGCGTCCCCCGTGGCGGCAGCGGCGCGGACGACGCTGGGCGTGGTCAACCCTAGGGTTGGGGCGGACCAGCCAGCGGTCCAGTCGGGCCAGCCCACGCGGGTGGTGGACGGCCCAAATGCGGTGGTGGCGCGGGCTGGGGCCCAGTCCCCTGACGCGCGCATGGTGCAGGGAAGCGTTCCTGTCCCCAGGACCCAGCCCGACCCACAGGGGGCGATCCAGCCCAAACAGCCCAGCCCAGAGAGGGCACATAAATGGCTCTGGATCCCCCGCGGAACCCTAAATCCCTCGCTAGGTTTCCCAGCCACCGCTGCGGAGGTGCGGCGTTTCGGTCGTCTCGCCCAATTCCTCTCACCCACTCCACTCCCATCCCCACTGCGGCGCACCTTTGCAGAAGTAGTGGCGATGGGCTTCAAGCAAGATTGTCGGGGGGAAAAGCCTCCCATGGAGCCGCCGCGGGACCGCAACCGTGTCCGCACCGACGACGAGGGGGGTTGGGGGCCACCGCCTGCGTGGTGGCTCAAGGAACAGGAAAGGAAGAAAAAGAAGAAGGCGGAGTACAAGCAGCGCGGCCTCGAGCTCAAGCGCAAGGGGATGCAACCAGCGACGGGCGGCGACCGGGGCGGCGACTCCCACGCGAAGAAGAAATCCAAGCCTGCGGGGGCGGTGGCCTCCAAGCCGCCTCTCCAGCCCAGATTTGAGGTGCCGGGCTCATCCAAGGGCACGGAGGCGGAGCCAATCCCGATCGAGGAAGCCGACGGACCTGAATGCTTCCGATGCGGGCGCACGGGCCATTTTCAGAACCTCTGTACCTTCAAGCCTCTGTGCGTGGTGTGCACCAAGGAGGGGCACACGTCAGCGCAGTGCCCGACCCGTGGCAAGCCTCTGCTCCTCCAAACCTTGGGGCACGCCATCTCCGGCGAGGGCTTCATCTGCCTCCAGTACCCGGATGATTCGAGGGAGGAGCCGTAGATCTAGCTGGGGGCCAACGCGGCTGTGCTCTCCATGCCTTCCGGCGCGCTCACCCAAGAGCCACAAGTGGAGCTGCCACACCTCTTCGAGGGCGAATGGGACTGGCAGGTCTCAGCTATGGAGGGAGGGGCATTCTCAGTGGTCTTCCCTGATCCGGCGATGCTCCGGATGGCAACCAGGAGCGGCAAGTTGTTCCTCTCCCTCAACAACCTCATGGTGGACATCCGCGACGCGGTCCTCGACGCCCCCAAGGGAATGGCGTTTCCAGAGGTGTGGGTCCAACTGGGAGGAATCCCTCCCAAGCTACGGCGCTCCGACCTGCTCATGGCGGCCACCACCATGCTTGGCCGTCCCCTGCTGGTGGATGAGGAGTCCCTCATTCGTCCGGGGCTAGTCCGTATGCGTTTCGCATGCCGCAACCCCCGCAAGCTGCGTGGTCTGGTCCAGATCTGGTTCAATGGCGAGGGCTTCAACATCACCATCGAGCCCGAACTTCCCCCGGAGCAACTCGCGGCGCCTGCCCTGCCTTCTCCACACCCGCCTTCTCCAACTGACCAAGACAGGGGTGTGGAGGGGCCCGACGGCAATCTGGGCGACGACAAGGAGGCGGATGCAAGCATGGAGGATGATTCCATCGATACGACGGCATGGGAGAAGCTGGGCATCACTGACAAGGGCGGGGCGATGAACCGGGCGCCGTTGCCTTCGATGGAGCTCTCCATCCCCAACCAGTATGGCTCCAACCTGGGCTCGGTCACGTCCCCCCCGGTGCGGGCGGTGGCGGAGCCTGGTGCGGGCCAGATGGAGGAACCGCTGGGGGAGGCGCGCACTCCTATCGCGGTGTCCATGGAGTCGCCGCCGCTTGCCTCGTGCTCTCCATCCCAAGGGGGCCGCAGCTCCAACAAGCTCGGGGCGGTGAAACAGCTTAAGAAGGTGGTCGTGCGCAAGGTTAGCGCGGAGGCTGTTCGTGTGGCGGAGCTCCAGGGCGCGCCGGTGACTCCCCGGCAGGCGGTGATGGCGCTGGCCGTGCCCACCTCCGCTCCGATCGCGCAGGAGGCGGCCAAGACGGTGACTGTCCCGAAGGCCAAGCGTTCCAAGGCCGTCATGGATGGGCAGGTGGCCCCTGTGCGGATCAGCGCGCGGGCCAAGGGCGCCAAAGGAAACATGCCTTCGCTCCAACGCGCCCAACTCCTCCAAGCACAAAAGAATCTGGAAACCTCAGGTAATCCATTGCCCCGCTTTTCGATTTTGGATTCTTTCTCGGACGAGCACCTAGGCGAGGTGTTGGTGGAGAGTGGAGTTGAACCAATTGGGGAGAGCGGGGTTAGCGAGCTAATCTCGCTGGTGCGCGCTAAAGAGCTGGCTCAGGCGGCACTCGCAACGGCGGCTGCTCAACACGCGGAGCGTCTGGCTGTCGAGGAGGAGCCCTCGACGTTGCTAAGACTCCGGCCCGAAGGGGAGACAGCAACAGGGGTTGCTGCTCCTCCCTCGCCTCGCTGCGGCAAGGTGAGGCGCGTGGCCAAGGCGATCACCTCTAGAGGTGTCCGCCTGCGAAACCGCGTCATCTAGATGCGGATGCTCATTTGGAACATCCGTGGCTTCGGCCACTCGGGGCGGCGCACCCAACTTCGAGACTACATCAGGAAAGAAGGGATAGATATAGTAGGGCTCCAGGAAACCATTAAGGCTGATTTTCGTCACCAAGACCTCGTAGCCATAGACCCTTTGGAGCGTTTCATTTGGCAACATAGCCCGGCTATTGGGCATTCGGGTGGCATGCTGCTTGGCTTTTGCAGTGTCATGTATGAGGTGCTGTCCTGGGAGGTAGGCACCTTCTTTATTGAAGCCAATATTCGTGTGAGAGCTTCGCTACGCGAGCTCATGATCCTGCAAGTATATGGACCAGCAGATCACTCACGTTCGGCAGAGTTTCTGGGAGAACTCGAAGCCAAGGTGCTGGCAGTCGCCGCATCCCAGGTCCCGCAACTAGTGGGTGGAGATTTTAACCTCATCCGATCGAGCGCGGACAAAAATAATGACAACATCAACTGGCCAAGGGTGACCATGTTCAATAGCGCAATTGCGTCAATGTCACTTAGGGAAGTGGCAAGGACGAGGACAAGGTACACTTGGACCAACAAGCAACTAGCCCCGGTGCGATCCGTCTTGGATCGCGCTTTCATGTCTCCGGAATGGGAAGTGGTGTTCCCATTATGCTCGCTCCTTGCCGAAACAAGGATCGGCTCGGACCATGTTCCACTCATCTTATCTTCAGGGGAAGATAGGGTACGTCGCAGCCCGCGTTTCTTTTTCGAAACAGCGTGGTTCGAGGTCCCTGATTTCGACAACATCTTTCGGGAAAGATGGTTGATAAGTGTTCAAGCCACGGGCCAGCAGCGCGGCCCTATGGAGTTTTGGACAGCGGTCGGGGGATGCCTGCATGCAAGCCTCAAGGGATGGGGCGCGAATCAGGGACGAGACGAGAAAGTTTTGAGGGTGAGACTTCTCGATGAGATTGCAACCCTCGACACTCAAGCAGACTCGCGTCCTTTCTCAGAGCAAGAATGGGCGCATCGATACGCCTTGGAAGGGCAAGTCGAGGCGTTGCTCCGATCCGAGGAGGAATATTGGAGGCGCCGAGGAGGACTTAAGTGGACGCTCAAGGGCGATGCGAACACTGGCTACTTCCACGCGTACGCGAATGGTCGTCGCAGGAAATGCCTAATCCTGAGACTGCAGACGGAGCAGGGGCTCCTTCTCCAGCAATCAACGATTAGCAAACACATCTACGATTTTTACATAAGTCTGATGGGGACCGATGAGCCTCAGCGCGCCAGGCTGAGTGAGGACGCCTGGCTGCCAGCTCAAAAGGTCTTGGAGTAGGAGAACAAAGAGTTGGGGCTCGCGTTTCTCCCCAAGGAGATTAACGAGGCTCTCCAAAGCATGAAAACTGACACGGCACCGGGGCCCGATGGGTGGCCGGTGGCGATGTTTAAACACTTCTGGCCACTGTTGCGCGACCCCATCTTCGCGGTGTGCAATGGCTTCATGCGCGGTTTTGTGGACATCTCTAGGTTAAACTACGACGTGCTCTCCCTAATTCCGAAAGTGCCGGGTGCGGATAATATCCGCCAGTACAGACCAATAGCGCTCATTAATGTGCCTTTCAAAATATGCGCCAAGGGTTGTGCCACGCGGCTTACTCCGATCGCACACCGCACAATTAGCCGTTCCCAATCTGCCTTTATTCACGGTAGGAACATTTTGGAGGGACCATTAGCGTTGCAAGAGACCCTCCACGAACTTAGGCGCACGTGCGAACCGGCGATTTTACTTAAATTAGACTTCGAAAAAGCTTACGACCGCGTCAACTGGGATTTCCTCAGACAAATCCTATTGAGCCGAGGCTTCTCGCCGGTGTGGGTGCACAGAATCATGCAGTTGGTCTCGGGGGGCAAACTGCGGTCTCGGTGAACGGAGAGGTAGGGCACTTCTTCCGGAACAAGAGCGGCCTCCGCCAGGGTGATCCCATGTCACGGCTCTTGTTCAACTTTGTGGCAGATGCACTTGCGACCTTGCTACGGAAAGCAACGGAAGCAGGCCATATCAAAGGGGTGTTGGGGCACCTCATCCCAGGGGGGATATCGCACCTGCAATACGCTGACGACACGCTCCTGCTGTTCCAACCGGACCTGCACAGCGTGGCCACGATCAAAGCCCTATTGATTAGCTTTGAACTTATGTCGGGGCTCAAGATCAACTTCCACAAATGCGAAGTGATGCCCATGGGACTCGAGCCGTCCGATAGTAGGCGTATCGCGGACCACCTCAATTGCAAACTAGGCAAACTCCCGTTTACTTACCTTGGGCTCCCGTTGGATGCCAAACGCATCTCGATAGATGGCTGGGCGCCACTCTGGACCAAGGTGGGTGGGCGGGTCTGTCCGTGGAGGGGGAAGTTCCTCTCTTCTGCAGCCCGACTAGTGCTCACAAACGCGAGCCTGTCCTCGCTGCCGCAGTTCACAATGGGGTTGTTCCTCTTGGCCGAAGGGGTGCACGCCAAGATGGACACACCAAGGTCCCGTTTCTTTTGGGAAGGTGCGGGACCCAAACGCAAGTACCATATGGTCAGATGGGACGCGGTGTGCAGATCCAAGGACCTAGGGGGGCTAGGGATCACAAACACACGGATCCTCAACATTGCACTCATGTGCAAATGGATCTGGAAGTTGTCGCAGGGGGCGACCGGTCTGTGGGTGGACATGCTGCACAATAAGTATTTCCCCAACGGGAACTTTTTCGAAGGCAGGGCGCGGGGCTCTCCCTTCTGGAACAACCTCCAAGCGGTGCGCCCGGCCTTCGCCCTTGGCGCCAAGTTCGTCGTAGGGAACGGGCGCTCGGCCCGCTTCTGGCTTGACCTATGGCTGGGAGCGCAGCCCCTTTGGGCCCAATTTCAGGACTTGTATGTCCTGGCGGTCAACCCGGAGATGACGGTAGCGACGGCCCTAGCCTCGAACCCCCCCCCCCCCCCCCCCCCCCCCCCCCCCCCCCCCCCCCCCCGCGATCCACTTTCGTAGAGAGCTAACGGGCCTTGAACAAGACCCACCCGCGATCCACTTTCGTCGAGAGCTAACGGGCCTTGAACAAGCACGCTTTGAGGAGCTGCTGGGCCTGACTCAATCGGCGACGCTGTCCACTTCCGCGGACACGGTCACTTGGGCTCTCACCACGTCCGGAAAGTTCACGGTCAAATCCCTCTACCGCAGGCTATGCCAAGCTCAGGGACCGGCATTCCCAATGCCGACCGGTTTGTGGAACGCCTGTATTCCGCTTAAAGTCAAGGTGTTCTTCAGGCAACTTTTCCGCAATAGACTCCCCACATCGGCCAATGTTGCAAAATGCAACGGCCCGTCTTCCGGCTTATGCGCCATTTGTAATACCATGGAAGATGCGAACCATGTGTTTTTCCGTTGTCCCCTAGCGTGTTTTGCCTGGAGTGCAGTCCGAGCGGCCACCAACACCAATTGGGACCCGCGATCGGCCGCTGACCTAGCGGCCATAGTTGCGTCGACGACGGGTGGCAGTAAACGCGTACTTTGGAGCTGCCTCGGTGCCCTAGCCTGGGCAATGTGGCTTACAAGGAACAAACTTGCCATCGAGGGAATCTTCCCATCACACCCTGCTAATATTCTTTACAAATGCAACATTCTTATGCAGCAGTGGAGTCCGTTGGCGAAGCACAAGGATGCTGAGAAGATGAAGCAAGCTCAAGATTGTCTTCGCCAAGTCTACGTTTTGGCTAGGGAGCCGTCCGCCGCTCCTACGACGTGAAGTGGTTTCTTTTGTCTAGCGAGCGAGCCTGCGTGCTCTATGCTCTTGATCTTTGGCCTGTAATAGACTCGCTCTAATTACTTTTGGCCTATGGCCTGTCTGCGACCTTGCTGTGCTTTCGCGCCAGCGTAACCTGAGCCTCCGCGCTCGTGACGTTTGTCCTAGTCCTCGTCTGTAAACGCTGCCTAAGTTTGTGGGCTTTATTAAGTTAAAGGCGGACGCTTCTAGCGTCTCCGTTCTAAAAAAAAGCTTCATAGAAGAAAATACCCAACATCTTTAAGTCAGCTGAAAAGAAATAGAGTTTAAGCAGTAGGTAGTGCCTAATTATTAATTAAGCTAGTCCAGTAGTTGCCATGAACACCACATCAAAATCCGATTCCGTCAGCAAGTTGATCGATGTCAAACTCCAAGGAAATAGCGAGAGCATGCCAGTTATCTACCTTTGTACATGTCGCCGGTCGCCGAGCTCTCGGCTGTCGCTGAAGTCACCGATGGCCACCTCCAGCTCCTCGTAGGTGAATTGGTGTGTCTGCAACTTGTGGACGCTGCCGGACTGCAGGTCGCTGCTGCCTGTGGAGCAGGGTGTCCCGCCAGAGTTACTGTACTTGAGGAGCCTAGACAAGGAGGTCATATGTACTGCCTCCTCTTGCGTATTTACTTGAACGGCACCACGACGAGAAGCACAAATAGAACCTGAGAAACTGTAGAGCTTTCTAGAGTGGCAAATGGCGATTAAATAGGTGAATAATGAACCATGCACATTGATGCTTGAATTCGTAAGAGAAGAAAAATAAAACACAAATGCTTGAATTGGTCCATGTACACGATGGATTTTGGTAAGAAAAGCACTGGTAAATAAGGCAGTAGTATTTCATGTGCCTGCCATTGCTATTGCCTTTTTGTTTGCTTTCTTTGGTCCCGAAAAGATCAAAAACCAATGTGAAAATAAATAAATCTGTATAAAAAAGGAAAGATAGCTAGGAATAGACAAGTTCTATCTCTAGTCAGACACGGCTTCGATTCAAACATAATATGGAGTAGAGAATATGATAAATGTGGAGCATTTCACGGAATTGTCCAGTTTACACTTCACAGTACTACCTTGTTTGTGTTTATGCCACTATCATACTTAATTCGTTCTGATTTCCTACAGACAAAAAGAGTCAGACGTACTTGTAGATGAAGTGTCAGCATCAAAGAAGAGAAGTCTTCCATCACCTGTAAATAGACTGGTTGGGAATTATCAACTATTGGGTACCTGAACCTGACGAACGAGTAGGAAACAACCTGCTAGCCTCACCGCCGGGTAGAAGAACATGTGTTATTCTGGCGCCCCGCTGGTCATGCCCGCAGCGCCCTTCGGAGGCCTCACACTCGCCGCAACATCCGTCGCCGGCCTTCTGCGGCACCGAGAACCCCGCCCCGACGGCGGTGCCATTGGATAGCCTGTAGTACGAGTACGACCACCCCGGCGTTGTAGGCAAAGGCGTTGTACACCAATGGAGAATTTCTTGATGGGACTCCTATCGCCGACGGCCAGCACCACGACGGTGGGGCGGAAGCCGGAGAAAAAAATTCTGGGGAGCGGAGAGAGAGACGGGATCGGGAGCGACGGGGTGCGTGAGATGAGGAAGTCGCGTGCGCGTGGGACGTGCGTTCATGGATCGTGGGTTTTGTTTTTTTTTCTTTTTTCTCGGGCGGGGAGGGGGAGAAGCGATGGGTGGGACCGTGGGAGGAGAGATCGTACGTGGGGTGGGAGGAGGTATCGATAGGAGGGGGATCGAACAAGGTGGGGGTATTGAAGGAGGTCGAACCATCACGACGTTCGATCCTCTTTTAATAGTAGAGATTTATGGAAGAGATGCAACCTACGCATATTTTGGTTTACAATTTCTGGAAATCACTTACGGAGAACATATAACCCGTTGCTTAAGTGACGTCAAGATAAGTAGAAGATGAGAAAGATTATTCGGACATGCTCATACAACATATATATTAATAACTATAAACAACACTATAGTTCACTCGTTCCAAACAAATTCAGAGTTTTGTTACGAACACACAAAGTTAAAACATCGAGTCCCTCCCTCGTCGCGCCCGCAAGGAGACGGGGAGGGCGATCTTAGATCGTGCAGCTGGTCTCCTCTCCTCCCTCCTGCTCCCTCGCCGCCGCCATGGGGCGCTGCCGGGTAAAGCCCATCTGGGCCGGCGGCGGCGGGGCCTTGGCGCCCTTGCACATGTGGGGCTCCACAGAAATGCCTCTCCATGGTCGGGCATGACGCTGGTGTTGGGCGCCATGGCATGGGGGTGCTCTGGTCTGACAGCTCTGCCCTGCGGTGATGGCTGTTGCCCAGGAGACTGCAGCGCGATGTGCTGCACGGCGGCGGAGCGTGCCTTGGCGCGACAGCCTGCTTTGGTTGACTGGCGATGCGGGCTGCTGCAGCAACGGCTGGTGGCTGTTGCTCGGCCTTCGGGCGGCGGTGGCTAACAACACACTACTAGGAAAAGGGCTAAAGATAGGATTGACACTAATGGCGCACCAGAGACGTGGTGCGACACTACTATATACTAATGGCGCATCTGGTGGAGATACGCCATTAGTGTGGAATAGACTAATGGCGCACCAGGCAGAAGGTGCGCCACTAGTAAAACATATTTTTTTTCATTTTTTCAAACATTCTAATGGCGCATCCGGGCAAAGTGCGCCATTAGTAGTTAGAACTACTAATGGCGCACTGGCGACAGAGTGCGCCAGTAATTTTTTTTTTTACTTTTTGGCAAAAAGAACTTTCTAATGGCGCACCGCCGCTCGGTGCGCCATTAGTACGCTTCCCCCCAATCCACCTATTCCCCTCCCTCCCTTCCTCCCCACTCAGTACGCCCCCTCCGTCCCCTGCCGCCGCCGCCCCGACCCCCGATCCCCACGCCCCCACGTCCCCTTCGTCCCCTGCCGTCCCCTGCCGCCGCTGCCCCGTCCCCACCGATCTCCGTCCGTCGACCATGGGAGCCGGCCAGGACCTGGAGGCCGGCGCCGGCGACGGCGGCGAGAAGAAGATGGCCCGCTCCTCCTCCTCCGTCCTGCTCCCGCCGTCGGAGCCGCCGCACCTGCGGGGCCAGGACCCCGTCCACCCCCCTGCCCCCAACCCCGACGTCCGCTACCAGGCCGCCCCAGGTACAGTTCCATTTCTGGTTTCTTAGAGAGCATCTAAGTGAGGTTGCCAGCAAAGTTTGGAATGCATTTCATTTTGATACAACTAAGTTAGATAAGTGGCAAAATAGAGTTAGAGTAGTGAGAAAAAAGTTGAAAGGATGGAACATTAACTATGAAAGTTTTTATAGAAAACAGAAGAAAATTTTGGAAACTGCTATCGACGATGTAGACAAAGAGAGTGAAATTATGCTTTATCTGTAGACAAGTATAACACTAGAAAAGTTCTAGATGTGCAGTAACAACATATTAGAAAGGAGGAGCTGGTGAAGTGGTATCAGAGGTCAAAAGACACTGACCTGCTCCAGGGAAATTCTCTTACTAAATATTTTATGGCTAAAGCTAGTGGTAGAAAATGGAAGAAACATAAGATTTTATTATCTCTACAACAAGAGGAGGGTTTGATTGTAGGGGATGATAACATACTACTTAAGTATGCCATTAAATACCCTACAGAGCTCTTTGGTCCAGAGGCTAGTGTTATTAATGTCTCTTTAGATGTTCCTTCACAATGTGTGCTTGATGATATAGATAAGCAGTTGCTGATCAAACCTTTTACAGTTGAGGAAGTAAAACATGATGTTTTCCAGATGAAACATAATAAATCCCCAGGTCCTGATGGGTTTCCCAGAGTTTTTCCAGCATTTCTGGGACTTGAGTTGTGATGATTTGATGCCTCTGTTTCATGATTTTTAATGGAAAGTTGGATGTAGGAAGACTTAACTATGGCATTATTACTTTGTTGCCTAAAGGGAATGATGATCCAAAGATATAGGCCTATATGTTTGCTAAATGTTCCTTTTATGACTTTTACTGTGGTCAAAGCAGAGCCGTTTTTGTAGCTGATAAGATTATATCCCCTGTGCAGACGGCTTTTGTGAGAAATATGTTTATTTTAGATGGTGTGCTATTGTTGCGTGAGATAATTCATGAGATTAGAGTTAAGAAAAGAAGTGCTGTTAATTTCAAGCTTGATTTTAAGAAGGACAAAATTAACTAGGATTTTTAGAAAAGGTGATGGTTATGAAAGGGTTCCCAATTAAATTTGGAAAGTGGGTTATGACTTATGAGTACTGTTAGTGATGGTAAGGTGGCTTTTCTAGCTCATTACATGTATTGTTTGTAGCTACAAATAATTATGCACAGTGATACCTTTTATCGAGTCCTTTTTGCTCAAGCTTTTAGTTCTTTCTGCAATACAGTTGTATTACATCTTTTACTAGTGAGTAAATTCGCTTCATAAAATTAAAGTGATCATCAATAAGCTGCGCCTCAGTGCTGTTTAGTTGTGAGTGTGATGTAAAATAAATAAATCATGTTTCTCTAGGTATATTCCAAACATCAAAGTTGAAATAACTTTGATTTCCTAGATATAGATAGTTAGGCACACAAGTTTGCTGGTAAATCTATATGTCTGCCAGATCATGATTTCTTCTTATATACAAGGTGTTATTTTAGCTATGAACAACGATATGATTACAAGTCCATTGCCATACCACATTCACAGTTTGGAATGTATCTCTCTGCTATCTTATCATACAATCAATTTTCGATGGGGATCGACCATCCATTCACCAGCTAACGGAGAATATCAAAGCAGAGGTTGCCCTTTATTGGTGATCCCAATCACCTGGGATGTCCACTAAGACCATTGTAACATAAACTGAAAACCACCTCCTAGGAGGCATGTAATTTGTCCTGTTGTAGCAGCAAAACTTGTCAAACAACATATTGAATTATTGGAGGATGACCACGATGAAACTATGATGCAATATGGTAGTGATGATGAAGATCACACTGGTCACAATATTGGTGATGATGACGAGTAGTTCTTATTATCTTCTGTGTTCACGTCTCTAGATTTTATCTCATGTGTTCACATTTGTCTTAATACCTTGCCTTGCCTTGTTCGGTTGTAAGGGTACTAATTGGTCTCTTCTGCTGCTTATCAGAGATGGCGGGAAGCAGCCACCGCCGCTCTGCGACACCGCAGTACGAGTTGGATGCTTCCGAGTTCTTCACTATCATACTTGGGACTTCAGTATCATCCATGGCGCAGGTATATAAAATGAGAGATCTCCCCTAGCTTCACCCATCTCATTATGATATCTGTTGTTTGCCTACATCACTCATTGTCCCAAACTGCAGAGGCTGCCTGACAGTTTTAAGAACATGCTGATGGGTGAAGATCCGCCAAATAATGTGAAGGTGCGACAGGCCGGCAGCGGGTTTCGCAGGCTGTGGGATGTGGAGTTGGTGATCAAGGAGGGCCACATGTACTTGTCTCGTGGGTGGGAGAAGTTCTACCGTGCCTACGACCTGCAGCTGGGGTACTTCCTTATCTTCAGGTACGACGACGATGCCACCATGCTCATCGTGAAGGTGTTCAATGCGACTATGTGTCGCATGCGCTACGCTGAAGATTATGATGCCGGTACGTTCTGCCTCTTCTTATTCCTCTACATTTGGCTTTGCCTCACATCGATTGTTAACGGTCATTGTTGCATTTGAACAGGTAATGGGAGCAGCAGCAGCGACAATGGCTACAGCCAAAGCAGCAGCGACCATGGCTGTAGCGAAAGCAGCAGCGACCATGGCTATAGAGAAAGCAGCAGCGATTCTGGCTGTAGCGAAAGAAGCAGCGATTCTGGCAGCAGCATAGAGAACAAGAAGGATGATCCGGACTGGAGTGCGGGAGAAGAGGAGCAGAGTGGGGATGAGGAGCTGTAGGATGACGATGGGCATCAGGCTCAGGATGACCTAGCGCTGGTGGTGGCTGACCAAGGGCAAGAGATGGTGGTGGCTGACCAAGGGCAGGAGATGGTGGTGGCTGACCATGGGCAAGAGATGGAGGTGGTTGAGGATGACCTAGCGATGGTCGTGCCTAAAGGTGGCCTCGCGATGGTGGTGGTGCCTGACAATGACCACGCACCGGTCAACCCTAGGTCGAAGTTGCATGGCTCATGCTGAAATGTATTTTGTCGCCACCCGTTTCCCGCCCCCCCCTTCCCGCCATATGTTTCCGCCACCCGTCTCTCGTCAACCCCTCCCCGCCAATCCGTTCCCGCCTTATTTTCCCGCCAATCCCTTCCCGCCAACCCTTTCCCGCCATACCGCAGTTATTCTTTCCCGCCATTTTCTTCTCTGTATCTATAAAACCCGCTTCAGGCGGAGGTGGATAAGCATTCCAGTGTAGTGTAGTCGAGATGTCCCATTATCCATTCGATCGTAGTTTTCACCCTGAGATGAGCAGCACTCTACTGAATCTAGCTACCGATTTCAGGATGGACAATAGGATAGTTCCATGGGACGAACTCACCGGTAGTGACACCATAATGAATGAGTTGGCTCACCAATTATGTAGGTCTGGGTGGCCTGAAAGGACCTATGAGGAGGTACGTCATGAACTTCTTAGGTTGCATGAAAGGTGGAAGAAGGTGGTGGAGCCGAAGAGTGAAACTTTCAGAAGGACTGCAGAAAAGCATCCATTTTTATGGACTGAGGAGAGCGAGGACGACGATGATATCTTCATGCCGCCGCTTCCGGGTTCTACATCGTCGAAGGGCAAGAGTTCTGCATCGTCCAAAGGAAAGAGTTCTGCATCCGCGAAGGGCAAGAGTTCTGTATCGACCAAGGGCAAGAGTTCTGCATCGACGAAGGGCAAGAGGAGCGCATCGTCGAAGGGCAAGAGGACTGCATCAACAGAGGATGACGATGATGACTTCATGTAGTATGTAAGATGTATTCCAGTTGTACCGTTTTATTCAGATGTATTTGCATTATTAGTTTGTATTGTATTATTGTAGGGCATTATGTTCTATCTGAATTTCATTTTGTAGTATGTAAGATGTATTGCACAAGTTCAGCCGCACCGTTTAATTCGGATGTACTTGTATCTTAATTATCGGTTGTAGTCTATTTGGAAATGTAATTGAAATAAGAATGCGAATTAATAGTAATATGTCTCTCGCATACATAAAACAATATATGTCTCCTGATCACATAGAAGCAAGTGCGATAGTAACACATACATGAAGCATGTCTCATACATAAATACTGACACACAGCTGCGAATAGTCTGAAACTAACATAGATAATGAGTCATACGTAGATAGATAAGCATATCACTGCGGGGGACGACCACGAGTCTGGGTCTTCCTCGGGCGAGGACCGGAAGGCGATAAGCGCTGAGGCGGTGGACGAGGCTCGCGATAACCACGACCATAGTTAACCTCGTCTGTCACGGTCTGTGTCTCCTGCGTCGGTGGTGGTGGTGGAGTGTGAAACACTGTCTGCGAGAAGCCATAAATGTTTGTAGCTTGGTCATCATCCTCGCGGTCGCCCTCAAAGTACGAAGCACCACCACTAAGGATCGGTGACTGCTCTGAATGCATGAACGGTTGCGAATGGTTGCCGCCTGCGGTAAAGTAAAATTGATACAAATGCATGAACGAAGCACCACCAGTAAGCATCAGTGACTGCTGAGAATGCAAGAATGATTACTACATTGTTCAAAAGAATGTACTGAGTAGTGTTACCTAGATTCATCTGCTGATGCCAGGAAGAGCTCCCTGGCTGTGAAGGAGGTGGGTCATGCCAGGAAGAGCTCGCTGGCTGTGAAGGAAGTGGCTCATGCCAGAAAGAGCTCCCTGGCTGTGAAGGATGAGGTTCTGCACGGTGCACAGAGGGTTGTGGTTCTGAACGGTGCACAGAGGGTCGTGGTTCTGAATGCTGTACAGAGGGACGTGGCGGACGATGTGCTGGAGGAGGAAGTGCAACATCCGAAGTCCGTCTACACGTAATAGCTGCGTAAATCCCGCGTAGCTTGTCATCAAGACGCCTCAACCATGAGACGCCCTCTCGCGGTGGGATAGTTTCTCCCCTCTGAAAGCGCCGCATTAAAGAGGAAGCCTCCTCTCGCGCCTGTAGTGTCAAGTCACCCTGTACACAAAGAGTGAACCAATTATATCCTTGTTGTATGATAGACACCACGAATAGACAACCAAGCGAATATGTCCAGATTAATAAAAGACTTAACATATGAGAACCAAGGCATTTACCGCGTGGTGTCTGGTTCCCACAACAGAGGCAGTTGGGTACATATCGCTGGTGAGAGGGGCTTCGATCTGATCAGGAGCAGCTGATGGAACCAAGTAGATCCTCGTTGTATGCCGGTAACGCTGCAGATACAACCCGAACATTTCCCAGTTAAAGGGCCGAACCTCACCCCAGATATTTGTTGCAGCGGTAGTCCATTCGTCAACGTAAGGGGTAATGCTCTGAATCCAATAAGCCATGGACTTGTTTCCTCCTAGGCGACTGTCCCTGAGATTGACATGCGCGATACATGATTAGGTATATTATGAATGCAGAGCTGCCAACTAAAATAGTATTAGTACTTACTTGTGCACGTGGTCTGGCAAGTGTGGAATATCTGGAATCTCAGGCTGTTGATATAGACCGAACTGTCTCATCACCCTATGAAGAGACATCTCCTCAACCGTCACGTCGAACACCAACTTGGCCTTGGTCATCCAAAAGTGCCGATCTCTAGTGCACAATCCAGAAATCCCAACTGGGTACCTCGATGATATAGCCTGAGGCGAGTATGGCTCCTAAATAACTTGATCCTCGTGCAAACTATCAAACTGCGCCATGAAGGACGGGTAGCATCCCCTAACCCGAGTATGCGCAAACTGTCTCTGTGCATGACAACAAATAGGCATTAGTAATACTATTGAATGGCAAGAAATAATTGAATTAATTGTTACTTAATATAAAAGTACCTCTCGTCGTGTCCAAACAGATCCCATAGTAGGTAAGTCGCCGATAGCAGGCACATAAGTCCCAGCTAAGTCCTCCAAACCAAAAGGTTTATCAATGTAGACATAGGGTCGTCCAATAGGGAACCTCTCGTATGACCAAAGCTGCAACAATAATGGACATCCAACAAGACTAGATTTTGTAGACTTCAACAAGCAAGCTTTGCACAGGCCTCTGTACGTAGCCGCTAACACAGCAGAACCAAAACTCCTCTGTAGAATATCTGCAGGGCAACGTGCTTCAGCTATCTCTCGTGCAATACCGATGAGTCGTGCATCGACAGTGGTCACGTGGTTCTCCGTAAACATTGTCTTGCCGAACAGCCAAAGAATATATGCCTCTAGGGACCGGTCAATCTGTGCCTCCGACAACTGAACGTCGGGATGTCCTAACGAGACAATCTACATAGAAACGTAATAATTGTATGAACATCGGACAACTAAAAAACAACATTTGTTTAAGTGGCCGTGATGGTTACCTGAAACTGGCTCAACCATCTAAAAAGAGGTCCATGAGGATCGTTGTCTATAGCCCTAGCAGTCGGGACTGCAGCAAAAAAACAGGTCTGCATCGCTGCTTGCCACCCAGATTCTGCCTCTAAGGGACCTATGGCAGCACCGGCCAGAGGTAATCCCAACAAGTAAGACACATCCTGTAAAGTAGGCGCCATCTCTCCCAAAGGAAAGTGAAACGTATGTGTCTCTGGTCTCCATCTATCTACTAAGCAGGTAAGGAGTGAGTTGTCGTAAGAGAAACGTTTCACTTGCCTCTTGTGTAACTGCAATGGTTCACCTGCCTCATCTAAGTCCGGACCATCAATCCACTCATCCAATGTACCCTCAACCAGCCGTGCCAAGGGTAGAAGTCCAGCACAACTTAACCTACAAAATAAAGAGATTGTTAGCGGTTATGAAAAGTATGTCAAACATAGTAAGTCATTATACGGTCTCCATTATATGCACACATACCTATCAACCCATGAATCGTGTATCAGCTAGTTAGTCTTTGGGGTACGAGTGACCAACACGTCTAAGTTGTTGCCCGCTTCCGTAAGGGCGCCCCGGTGCTTTCTATCGATGTTACCATTAAGCAACGGATACGAAGACATATCTGCAATTCAAACAACAAATCTCAGGTGCAAATAAAACATAGTACGACATATTACAAATTATAACATAGTCCTGACATATTACGAATTAAAACATAGTCCTGACATATTACATATTAAAACATAGTCCTGACATATTAAAACATAGTCCTGACATATTACAAATTAAAACATAGTCCTCACATATTACAAATTAAAACATAGTCCTGACATATTACATATTAAAACCCACTACGGCACATTATATAGCTTGTGAGTTATTTCTTCCTCGTCCGCCCCTTCGGCCTCGACTGCCACGACCACGTCCGCCTCTTGCTCCTGTTGTCGCAGCCGTCGATGTGGAAGCACTCGTCGATGCGGAAGCACCATCTTTGTTCAGGTCGGGACAATATTTCATCCTATGCCCATAAGCCGCGCATAACAAACATTGTCTGGTTGCTCCACCAGCTTCAGATTGGTCCATATCGTTCCGGATGCGACGGGCCTTTCGTCTGCCCCTACTTGTTCGCCGAAGGTCTGGATGCGGGATGTATACTCTCTCACCGTCGTTTACCTTGTTGAAATTGCCGACGACTCTAAACCCTGTCATCTCGCCTGTCCAGGTGTTGAGCACTGCCTCTTTTAAATAGTATGGGGACACGAAGGATATACCATCCAACTGAATCTGGCCACAGGCAGCCAACACATGAGAGCAAGGTAGGTGCAACAACTTTGGTTTGTTGCATGTACACTCACACGTCGGATATAATTCCGTTCCAATTTTTACCTCGTGTGTCTTCACCTCATTTCCAGAACCAAAACCATCGGTAGGAAGCTGAACCTCATACCTCCTTTCTTGATTCCCTATGAGTTTGACACTGTGCTTCTTTGCTTTCTCTATCTTCTTTGCCATGTATTCCATGACACGGCTACAATAAGGTGTGTTCTGATTATCTTCAATATGATTCTTTGCTAACTCGTGCCTTTCTCTGAAATATCTCAAAGTGCCATGGAATACAGCCTCCACAATAGCTGTGAGTGGCAATGCTCTATTCCCTCTCAGCACAAAGTTATACACCTCTGCAAGATTGGTTGTCATGTGGCCATACCTAGCTCCATGTGTGTCATGCAGCAAAGACCAATTCATTGGAGGCTCTTTCTCTATCCACTCAGAAAAATTCTTTATTGCCCTTCCCTTCTTTCTCTTAGTATTAGGAGGGTCAATTGCTGGCAAGTCACAAAGACCAACTGGCTCCTCTAGCTCCGCGATGAGTGCTGCTAATTTAACCTGATCTTCTTCCATTTTCTTCCTTGCATGGACCTGCTTCTTAGTAAACTCATCTAGTTTTGACCAAATAAATTCGTATTTCCGCTGCTGGCTCTGCTTGCATAATTTTTTGAACAAGTTCATCAACCGCTTGTTCTTGAACTGTGAGAAAAAATTAGCCCCAAGATGGCGCATGCACCACCGGCTCTACAAGTCCCTCCAAGGTGTTGGTTCGTCATCTGCTGGATTACGAAGTGTCTTCACGGCCTTCAATATACCAGCATGTCTGTCATGAATGACACGCACGTTTGGTCGGTCCTTCACGATGGCAATTTTCACTTGGCGGAAGAACCATACCCAGCTGAGAAAGTTCTCACCCTCCACAAATGCCATGGCAAGTGGGATGATTTGATTGTTCCCGTCCACACCAATAGCAGTCAGGATTTGCCCTCTATACTGATCGGTCAGGAATGTACCATCCACAAATATAACAGGAGGAAAATGCCGGAAAGCTTCGATGCACATAGCAAAAGAGAAGAACACTCGTTTCAACACCTCGAAATCTGGTATACTCAGCAACCTCATGTGTTGTACGTTCACATAAGTGCCGGGATTCCTCTCCTTCAGTATGCCCAGGAGACGGACAACATTATCATATGAGTCGAAGAACGTCCCAAACCTTTCCTCCATAGCCTTCTGCTTAGCCCTCCAAGCCTTCCCATAAGGAATGACATAATTCCATCTGACCTTCACTGCTGTCTGGATGTGTTTTGCTTCCATATCTTTCTTCTCTACTATCTCAGTATACATGAGTTGCGCAATGAGACTTGAAGTCAGGTTCGGATGCTTGACCAGCAGGTTCGTCCTCACACAATTATGTGGGACGACAATGGTGACAACCCAGTGGATGTCATACTTCCGCACGTGCCCGTGCACCTTCCCAGGACAACCTGTTACAACACATTTCATGGTATAGTTTGTTGGACTTGATATGTGTGTCTTGAAAACCCTCTGCGTAGACATAGCCCACTTTATCACAGCATACTTCAATTTTTTCTTTGTATCAAACATAGCCCCTATTTGTACTTGGTTCAGATTATACTGCCATGGAGTCTCATGGCCATCGTTCACCGTAAGGCCGGTGGATATGTCCTGCTCCCATGCAGAAGGAATCGGTACCTCAACTTCATCCTCAGAATTTTCAGAATCCAGTTCCTCCACCAATCCGTCCTCGTCCTCTTCCTCCATCACCCTCTGCATTTCATCCCCTTCCTCATCCCCATCAGCAAAACCAGAACCAGCTAATATTATTGAATGGCTACTCTGCCCAGTATCAGGACCACAAACATTGTGTGGCACGTAGTCTGACTGTTTCTCGGGTTGGCTACCATCCACATCTTGTGGCTGTGACCCAGATAAAACAATCTCGTTAGCCACTTCACTGCCTTGGCCGGGTTCATACCCCCTGTGGAGTTGTACGGTATTCTCCTCCTTCGGCACAGGTTGCACAAGTGCATATGGGTGGATTCTTCGGTCTCGGCAGCGTCTTAACAGGGACAACCAATGTTGGCTCCTATCTACCGGCATCAACTCCCACTTGACATTTTTACAAGATTTGGTCCACAATGCATGAATACTGACGGAACATACTTCAGGATCCAGCCCGAAACTAGTTGTCAACCAGTACTTCAATTGTCTAATGTCCAGTCTGTCCGGGTCTGCTAGTGTCATGACGCCATTTTTAAACTCGCTAAGATCAACCCCCAACTCATTATATCGAACATTACCAGCACCGTAGTAAACATTCAGATTTACTGATTCAGACATTTTCACCTGTCAGACATTGTCATCTTCTCATTAATTACAACGAACTATGCGCTAAAATGCCTCCAAAAATATATTAACACTAAAATTCACAATATGACTTATATACACTAACTAAACTATATTAATCACAATATACACTAATATTATCCGCTACACGAACTATGCGCTAAAATGCCTCCAAAAATATATTAACACTAAAATTCACGATATACACTAATATTATCCGCTACACGAACTATGCGCTAAAATGCCTCCAAAAATATATTAACACTAAAATTCACGATATACACTAATATTATCCGCTACACGAACTATGCGCTAAAATGCCTCCTAAATTAAATTTACACTGAAATTCACAACGAACACTAATATTATCCGCTACACGAACTATGCGCTAATATTTACATAATATTTGTGACGACGTGATTATACCTTCGAAGTGTGTGTCCGCTTCTTGCTTGCACCACCGGAGAACGACAACGCCGCCCCCGACGACCGGAGGTTCAACTCCGGTCAGCCCCCAACCTGCTCCTCCTCCTCACCACCTCCTCCTCCTCACCACCTCCTCCTCTGCAGCTGCTGCTACCCGTCCTCCTCTCCACCATGGCTCCTCCTCCCCACCATGGCTACTCCTCCCCAAACACATCAAAAACTATCCCATAGCAAAAAATAACACCGTAGGCCGGTGGGGATTGCTATGATCTACCGATTCTGTGGGTTGGATTTGCAAATGTGTGGCAAATGGAGGAGATCGGCGCGGGGGGAGTTCTACAGAGAAGAACTGAGAGAGAGAGAAAGGGAAACGAAGAACAGGCGCAGGGGCGAACGGGTGCTTATCCGCACCTTTTCGGCCTAGCCCTGGCCGAAAAGGTCTTCGGTCGAAGCCTGGCCGAAAAGGCCAGCTTCGGTCACCGGTGGGCCGAAAACGGCCCAGTTCGGCCGCCTAGCAGCCGAAGCTACTATTTTCGGCCGGGCTCCGCCAACAGCGAGTTTTCGGCCCAAGCGCGGCCGAAAAGCCTACTTCGGCCATGGCCTGGCCGAAAACTCCCTTTTCGGCCCACTCCTGGCCGACGGGCTACTAGTTTTGCGTTTTTTTCATTCTACGCTATAGTTTCCGAAATTGCTACAAAAAACATGATAGTTTTGAAAAAAAATCACACCACGGGGTCATTCATTCAACTCCGTGTAGGCATTGCGCACCTCATGCTTATTGATGAACAGACTGAATCTTTCGGTCAGTCCAGGATGGCCAGCTCAAACCTTTTTGTCAGTCGAGGCCAGTCAGCTCCAGCTCCGAGGTCTCAATCGAATTACATGCAAGGGTTGAGGGCAAAATTTTCCTATAATATCTTTTTTTAGAATCAATAAAGCAAGATAACTCCAATTGTGCTATTTTGTCTACTTGTCAATCAAAAGTGTCCTGTTTGGTAGAACAAAAGGAAATATGTGCTCATGGATCAAAATCTCGTGAAAATTGTGCCATTTTATCAAATTGCTCGATGTATAAACTGCTCCATTCACACCCCATACATAAGAATAAGTTGACCATGTGTATACGCAAGTTCTAATTTATAAGTCAACCACATATCAGTTGATGTATTCAGTGCCGTGGCCACTATCGAGTCAGGCCCCGGGCAAGCCCCAGGCCGAACGATGTCACCTGCGCTACAATCAACGAAGAAACAGCGTGACACGTCCCATGGCCTCTCCCTGGTAGCCTGGGACTGACAACGTCATTGAATATACTAGATGATACCACGCGCGTTGCGGCGGGAAATTAAGAAATGATTTATAGAGATATGAACAAAAAGGAAAATGGTAGTGTGAGATATTTATCAATTTGGCACATTTCAGTGCAGAAAATTTTAACATTGATACATCTTCTCAATTTCCAATGTCCTCAAAGTACTGTTGCAGCGTACATCTATAGCTCATTCACGGGCTTTCAAGAATATTTCCACGGCGACTCACAGTGAGGAGGGTACTGGAACAACATAGATCAATGACTTACGGATAATAAACACATACCGAGCTCTTACCTAACGAATGACCTACACACATCCAAAAAGGCGTCGTAGATGATTCATAAGAAAAGAATAATCAACTAATAAAGAAAAGGGTAAATAAGTCACACAAAGTAAAAAAATGAATGCTTTTGAAAAACAGGGTATATTAGATACAGCTATGATGATATAAATGGCAGAGTAAGAAACAAATGCCATAGTAAAAATCTGAATATACACTTGTGACCAGCATTTTGCGAGAATAGCTGCACAAAAATAAGAAGTAGGTCAAGCAGGGAAAGGCTACATGAAATAAAACAATTATAAGACAGCAAACACAATATAAACTGAATTGCTATATATAATAACATGATAACTTGTTGCACATCTAGAAAATATAAAAAATGAGAAATATAATTGGGTTAGTACATTTTGAGATATATCTTTGCCTACCGAGTTGCTTTGTGTGACGGTGATAGCAAGATCCTACAATCAGAAATTAAGAAATATACATGGGTTTGTGCTGAAAATTAGGATTTCTTATTAGTCGACACGAAGATGAGGGTCAAACAAAAAGTACAAAAAATATATAATAGGCCTATCCGATTATGGATCAATGCTAAATTTCTGTACTTGTAGGACGAACCTGCTGTTATGAGTTATGACAAAATAGAAGTCCAGAACTACCACATCGATAATTAGAAGCCTCTGTGACACATTTCACACAGTTGTTTCAGTTGGGTGCTTCCAACCATTGGTCATACACCTGCAGGATAAGCATAAATAACAGTAGAAGATTGAAATAATAAATAATTGCTGAGAAATCAAAACAGAAAAACCTAAAGAAATGTGAAGCGAACTGGCATCCATGCGTTTCAAGGAAAAGATTTGCCTCAATTGGTTAGACCATACTATACTAACCTATGAAGACACAACCATATTTGCACGGAATTAAGCGTCTTAATACAGAATGTGGTTAAGAAACAAAGCAATTTCCTGTGATTGTGGGAATTCCCTTTCCTGCTATTTCTGCAATTTTCCTTTGACACATGCATGAGACTTTGTGTTGGTTCTCTCGAGAAGCAATCTGTAATTATAAAGAAGATTAGCTCCTGTGTTTACGTCAGTAGTATTAAGCACAAGTAGATATGTCATTCGGGCCCAAACCTCATCCTAAAAAAGATAAAAATAATAAGCATAGATGGTAGGAAGACAAACAAACACTCTAATAGATGGAATAATATTTTGACATTATAATAGGGATATACATAAAATAAAAAATCAAGGAAAAACCTGAGGATGGGATCCACGGAGGAGATAAAAGCCATGAACTCCGATTCATAGGTGTGGTGATCAATCTTGTGATTAGCGGCGCGCAGGTCGACGATGATGTCTTGGCCGGGCCGAAGGAGTCCTTACTCGACAGGCAAGGAAAGGAACGGAGGTGGAGGAGTTGGGATCAGAAGTCGAGGGAGTGGCTTCGTGCTCTCCTATAAATGGACCGTGGAGGGTACACTAGAAGAACGCTGCACCGCGGGCAATAAATGGCGGCTCTTCATCTGCGTTGGTGGCTGCCATTTCTTTCATGGCGAATGGCGGCGGCGAGCGGTAGAGAGAGCGGCGACGATAGGACTTGCAGCTGAGAAGATGAAGCCTGAACCTGAACGACCTAATGTAATTACATGGGCTAACACCACAGCCGACCGAGCCAACTACAGATGACGTGCCAACTATTGGGCCAGGCAGCCCAAGTGCAAACAATGGCCAGGTTGCAGCGTGATGGGACAGGTTGCCGAGATGCAGCGTGTGCGTACGTATGCCCTTTTTTAGCCAATCCTACCGGTGAGTGTAAAATCCGTGAGGTATGCTGCATAAAACGTGTGGGTGCAGTGGTCGTAGGGGAACGTCATCGCAAACATGTGGGCGCAGTGCACGAAGATGGTTTGCCAGATGACGTTACACCACTGTGGCCGTAGGGGGAATCAGAACAATTGGTTGCTCTTTTGCAAACTGAAGGCTGACATGCATGTTGCTGATGTGGACATTATGCATGTTGAAAAAATTGATTGTTAGTGGGATCAACTTCTTAAAAATGTAAGATTATGTGAGGGCTACTATGTGACGTGCAGATTCATGGACAGAGAGATATTCCAATCCACTCCACTGCACTTTCTCTATGCCTCCCCAATCCTCTCTGACAGCACACCCTCCTCGCATCACTCGCCGCCATCCCATGTGCCTCAGCGGGTGAGGTAGTGAGGCACGCTGCACTGGTGCTCGATGCACAGGACTCACAGGGGAGACCTCGTGCTCTGAAGGAAGGGGGGTGGTGGTGTCCTGGGTTCGACATCGATCCATGCCAACAAACAACACCGCACTTTGATGCTATCCCATGGCACGAGACCAGGGGGTGCTCATCTCGCATGGAAATCATCGGTTGTTCGTTAGATGGGATCCTACAGTTTGATCAACAAAAAATAGTGTAGTCAGATTACCCCTGATTTCATCAACGAAAGCAAACATGCTAAAGCAACAGTCTCTTATAAGTTTCTGACAACATGTATATAGATATATTTTAAGGTAGCTCCTCTAACCATGACAACATACTTCCTCTTTCCCCTCAAGTCAGACCTCTCCTGGTGGGTGCCTTGACAAAATGATAAGGAGTACAATATGTTCACTCAATGCTAACCACTCAATTCCCGATGGCTCATATTCTCAAGCAATCGCCCTTTGTTCATGAAAAGATTATGCAATGATTGGGTATGGGAGGGGAAGCTGTTGAGACTCCATACGTTTTCTCCTACTCTTGAAGCCTAGAGAGAACACACTCCATCGGTGGTCGCATTTATATGGATGATTTAGCCACGCATGATGAGTTATCCTGCCTTTCTTTCCCAAAGTTAACCCGTTGATCAACCTCAACTCAACACATATAGATGATTAGTGTTTGTCCTTTCATACTGCAATAATTGATGTACAATGTTTGTCAACTATCATTTTCCCATATCATCCATGTCACACAGGTACAACTACTGCCAGGTCATCAAAATAGCACTAGCAAGACTACAAGAGCATTACCATGTATCTTGATATGCAGATCACCCTACATGCCTAATATTCTAGGCACATGCAAATTGCTTCAATACACCCTCGAACCATATTTAAATGGGAGGAGCCCCATTTCTTTCCCACTTCATTTTCCACTTGTCACACCAATGCAAGTACAGAACCACTGTCTCGTACACGTATGCATTTGAAATATGGATTGGTTGTAGTCTTTCTGATTGACAAAATAGAAATAATAATTAAGTTGTTGAAAAATACATACTAGGATGGCATTTCTGTCCTGCCTCTCTAGCTACATTTAGGAGTAGGAGGCATCAGCAAGCGAAGGGGGTCCAAGTGATAATATGCCACACCTGCAATGCATGTGACCCGTGTAGTCAGGAACTAGGATACGTAGGGATAAGGAAATAGCTTCTGTTTCTTTTGTTTATCTCTACAATACCTAAAGAAGAGTTCCAAGTCTTCTTGAATGGGCAGTTCATGTGATACAACAGACATTATTCCTATAATGCTCTTGTTCGCCTCCCTCTGTTATTATCCCCTCAATCAAAGAGTAGGCGAGAATACAATGTATCACCGGTGCTAAGCAAGTGACAGACCTCATGCCACGAGTGTAGATTTTTTTTTGTGTGGGTGTATCCGCCCTGTTTCTATTCTGTAACACGATCTACCCCTTCTTATAATGAAACGAGGCAATTATTTTTCCCTGGCTTAAAAACATGATCTTCTTATCTTGTGCGTTATATTAATCTATGTTTCATATTTACTTAGATATTTGTAGTGGAGTTAATCCCTTTTGTAATATAATTTCCTCCGCCTTGTGAAAATAAAGCAGTAGTACACGTATAGTTTCTCGGCTGACGAGATGCAGGAACATAGTCTCTCTCTTATTCAAAATGGGGGATAGAAAAAAGCTAAGCGTAAGCAACACGGTAAGTTTTCTTTAGGTTAAGGAATTCAGTTCATGGTAAGTTTTGTTTAAGTTAAGGAATTCAGTTCGAATTTCAGGAGAGTTGGCATTCAAGACAAAGTTTAGAGGAGGGGACCATCACTTTAAACTATTTACCTACCACACTCTGGGTGACCATCACTTTAAATTATCTACCTACCACTCTTGTGTCGCGGTGCGGAAGTCGGCATGGCGTTGTGGTGCTCGTCCGTGACTGTCCTCGGCGATGGCCATGATGGCTGATTGGGGACCGGTATGGTCGGATCTGATGTTGAGGCGGCGGCCTGAATTGCTCATTTCCGCTACCATTTTGTCCAATATGTACTGGAGTTGCACCCCTAGTTATGCAGAAGTGCAAGCACAAAAGCGGATGTGTGGCATCATGGCAGCAAGCAACAGTGGTCGGGCAATAAAGGTGCTGTGATTTGCTTTGCCCCCAGCCGTGCTGGCAGCGGTGCATCTCATGAGAGGCTGATATGTTCCTGTGGTGCACAACGTCGATTGGAGAAACAACAGTGCATCAGCGACTTAAAATGATGTCACAGTGTCTTCTTTTCTAGAAAATTCTCTTTTAACCGGCTAGTTATGTGTAATGGACTATTAGTTATTGTGAGCGATATTGACGACTGACACCGCCTTCCACACATTGTTTTACTCCAAATTTGATGTTTGGTTGGACTATCCAATACTGAGCGCATGCGACGATTCCTTCTTGAATTATAGGGTTGATAGTAGAATGTGGAGACGTTGCCACAGGCTGGCCGAACCTGGATGACATCGAGTTTTTCTCTTTCTTTTTCAAGCTCATTTGTTCAGCATCATGTGCTTCTCATTGTTTAATAAAAAAAATTGAGCTGCGGTTTAATAATTAATAATAGGTGACCCCTCATTTTTTGAAATAATTTGCAATTTCTAATTCGTGGCTGACCACGTTTTTGCTTTACAACAAGCTCACATGCACAACCGCGCAATCTCCACCTTGTGTTCACTGCCCGCGGGATGGGCCACCGTTGCCATGGACAGGCAGCGATACTCGTGAGGAAATATGAGATACTCCGATCCATTCTACTATCTTTGTGCCTCCCCAATCACTCGCCTCTATTCCATGTGCTTCAGCGGTAAAGGTAGCCCTAGCGTGCACGGGATTCACCGGGGAGTGCTCGCGGTCAGAAGGAGGGGGGGGGGGGGGGGGGGGGGGGGGGGGGGGGGGGGGGGGGGGGCGATGGTGCCCTGGGTTGGACGTCAATCCATGGCGCAAAACATCACCGCATCCCATGGCCCGTCGCACCCGCTCCGGCATTTGCTGCCAATACCCTCTGTCTCCACTGCCCGCCTCACTGGGGTTCAGTCCATGGGGGTAGGCAGCGCAACGCTCCACGTAGGCGCTCATATGCACAACGAGAACAGCGGGCGTGTTGGGGAACATAGTAATTTTAAAAAAATTCCTACGCACACGCAAGATCATGGTGATGCACAACAACGAGAGGGGAGAGTGTTGTCTACGTACCCTCGTAGACCGGAGGCGAAAGCGTTATAACAACGCGGTTGATGTAGTCGTACGTTTTCACGGCCCGACCGATCAAGCACCGAAACTACGACACCTCCGAGTTTTTGCACATGTTCAGATCGATGACGATCGCCGGACTCCGATCCAGCAAAGTGTCGGGGATGAGTTCCGTCAGCACGACGGCGTGGTGACGATCTTGATGTTCTACCGTCGAAGGGCTTCGCCTAAGCACCGCTACAATATTATCGAGGATTATGGTGGAGGGGGGCACCACACACGGCTAAGAGATCAATGATCAATTGTTGTGTCTCTGGGGTGCCCCCTCCCCCCGTATATAAAGGAGTGGAGGAGGGGGCCGGCCAAGGAGGGTGGCGCGCCCAAGGGGGGGAGTCCAACTCCCACCGGGAGTAGGACTCCCCTTTTTCCTATTAGGAGTAGGAGAGGGAAGGAAGAGGAAGGAGGGAGGAAGGAAAGGGGGGGCCAGCCCCCCTCCCAATTCGGATTGGGCTTGGGGGGGCGTGCCCCCGCCCTTGCTCCTTTCCCCTCCTTTCCACTAAGGCCCAATAAGGCCCATATACCTCCCGGGGGTTCCGATAACCTCCCGGTGATCCGGTATTGTCCCAATCTTACCCGGAACCTTTCCGGTGTCCAAATATAGTCGTTCGATATATCGATCTTTATGTCTCGACCATTTAGAGACTCCTCGTCAAGTCCGTGATCACATCCGGGACTCCGAACAACCTTTGTTACATAAAAATATATAAACTCATAATGAAACTGTCATCGTAACGTTAAGCGTGCGGACCCTACGGGTTCGAGAACAATGTAGACATGACCAAGACACGTCTTTGGTCAATAACCAATAGCGGAACCTGGATGCTCATATTGGCTCCTACATATTCTACGAAGATCTTTATCGGTCAGACCGCATAACAACATACGTTGTTCCCTTTGTCATCGGTATGTTACTTGCCCGAGATTAGATCGTCGGTATCTCAATACCTAGTTTAATCTCGTTACCGGCAAGTCTCTTTACTCGTTCCGTAATACATCATCTTGCAACTAACTTATTAGTTTCATTGCTTGCAAGGCTTAAGTGATGTGTATTACCGAGAGGACCCAGAGATACCTCTCCGACAATCGGAGCGACAAATCCTAATCTCGAAATACGCCAACCCAACATGTACCTTTGGAGACACCTGTAGAGCACCTTTATAATCACCCAGTTACGTTGTGACGTTTGGTAGCACACAAAGTGTTCCTCCGATAAACGGGAGTTGCATAATCTCATAGTCATAGGAACATGTATAAGTCATGAAGAAAGCAATAGTAACATACTAAATGATCGGGTGCTAAGCTAATGGAATGGGTCATGTCAATCACATCATTCTCCTAATGATATGATCCCGTTAATCAAATGAAAACTCATGTCTATGGTTAGCAAACATAACCATCTTCGATTAACGAGCTAGTCAAGTAGAGGCATACTAGTGACACTTTGTTTGTCTATGTATTCACACAAGTATTACGTTTCCGGTTAATACAATTCTAGCATGAATAATAAACATTTATCATGATATAAGGAAATAAATAATAACTTTATTATTGCCTCTAGGGCATATTTCCTTCAGTCTCCCACTTGCACTAGAGTCAATAATCTAGATTACACAGTAATGATTCTAACACCCATGGAGCCTTGGTGCTGATCATGTTTTGCTCGTGGAAGAGGCTTAGTCAATGGGTCTGCTACATTCAGATCCGTATGTATCTTGCAAATCTCTATGTCTCCCACCTGGACTAGATCCCGGATGGAATTGAAGCGTCTCTTGATGTGTTTGGTTCTCTTGTGAAATATGGATTCCTTTGCCAAGGCAATTGCACCAGTATTGTCACAAAAGATTTTCATTGGACCCGATGCACTAGGTATGACACCTAGATCGGATATGAACTCCTTCATCCAGACTCCTTCGTTTGCTGCTTCCGAGGCAGCTATGTACTCCGCTTCACATGTAGATCCCAGTCACGACGTTGTAAAACGACGGCCAGTGAATTGTAATACGACTCACTATAGGGCGAATTCGAGCTCGGTACCCGGGGATCCTCTAGAGTCGACCTGCAGGCATGCAAGCTTGCAACAACGTAACCATTTACGATGAGCTCTTTGTCACCTCCATATACGAGAAACATATCCTTAGTCCTTTCAGGTATTTCAGGATGTTCTTGACCGCTGTCCAGTGATCCACTCCTGGATTACTTTGGTACGTCCCTGCTAGACTTATAGCAAGGCACACATCAGGTTTGGTACACAGCATTGCATACATGATCGAGCCTATGGCTGAAGCATAGGGAACATCTTTCATTTTCTCTCTATCTTCTGCAGTGGTCGGGCATTGAGTCTTACTCAACTTCACACCTTGTAACACAGGCAAAAATCCTTTCTTTGCTTGATCCATTTTGAACTTCTTCAAAACTTTGTCAAGGTATGTGCTTTGTGAAAGTCCAATCAAGCATCTTGATCTATCTCTATAGATCTTAATGCCCAATATGTAAGCAGCTTCACCGAGGTCTTTCATTGAAAAACTCTTATTCAAGTATCCCTTTATGCTATCCAGAAATTCTATAGAGCTCCCACTCACTTTCTTGTAAATACAGGCTTCTCCAAAAGTCTATACAAAACCAAATGCTTTGATCACACTATCAAAGCGTTTATTCCAACTCCGAGATGCTTGCACCAGTCCATAAATGAATCGCTGGAGCTTGCACACTTTGTTAGCTCCTTTTGGATCGACAAAACCTTCCGGCTGCATCATATACAACTCTTCTTCCAGAAATCCATTCAGGAATGCAGTTTTGACATCCATCTGCCAAATTTCATAATCATAAAATGCGGCAATTGCTAACATGATTCGGACAGACTTAAGCATCGCTACGGGTGAGAAGGTATCATCGTAGTCAATTCCTTGAACTTGTCGAAAACCTTTTGCGACAAGTCGAGCTTTGTAGACAGTAACATTACCGTCAGCGTCAGTCTTCTTCTTGAAGATCCATTTATTTTCAATTGCTTGCCAATCATTGGGCAAGTCAACCAAAGTCCACACTTTGTTCTCATATATGGATCCCATCTCAGATTTCATGGCTTCAAGCCATTTTGCGGAATCTGGGCTCGCCATTGCTCCTTCATAGTTCGTAAGTTCATCATGATCTAGTAGCATGACTTCTAGAACATGATTACCTTACCACTCTGGTGCGGATCTTACTCTGGTTGATCTATGAGGTTCAGTAGTAACTTGTTCTAAAGTTTCATGATCATCATCATTAGCTTCCTCACTAATTGGTGTAGGTGTCACAGAAACCGGTTTCTGTGATGTACTACTTTCCAATAAGGGAGTAGGTACAGTTACCTCATCAAGTTCTACTTTCCTCCCACTCACTTCTTTCGAGAGAAACTCCTTCTCTAGAAAGGATCCATTCTTAGCAACAAATGTCTTGCCTTCGGATTTGTGATAGAAGGTGTACCCAACAGTCTCCTTCGGGTATCCTATGAAGACACATTTCTCCGATTTGGGTTCAAGCTTATCAGGTTGAAACTTTTTCACATAAGCATCGCAGCCCCAAACTTTCAGAAACGACAACTTTGGTTTCTTGCCAAACCATAGTTCATAAGGCGTCATTTCAACGGATTTTGATGGTGCCCTATTTAACGTGAATGCGGCCGTCTCTAAAGCATAACCCCAAAACGATAGCGGTAAATCTGTAAGAGACATCATAGATCGCACCATATCAAGTAAAGTATGATTACGACGTTCGGACAAACCATTACGCTGTGGTGTTCCGGGTGGTGTGAGTTGCGAAACTATTCCACATTGTTTCAAATGTAAACCAAACTCGTAACTCAAATATTCTCCTCCACGATCAGATCGTAGAAACTTTATTTTCTTGTTACGATGATTTTCAACTTCACTCTGAAATTCTTTGAACTTTTCAAATATTTCAGACTTATGTTTCATTAAGTAGATATACCTAAATCTGCTTAAATCATCTGTGAAGGTGAGAAAATAACGATATCCGCCATGAGCTTCAACATTCATTGGACCACATACATCTGTATGTATGATTTCCAACAAATCTGTTGCTCTCTCCATAGTACCGGAGAACGGCGTTTTAGTCATCTTGCCCATGAGGCACGGTTCGCAAGTACCAAGTGATTCATAATCAAGTGGTTCCAAAAGTCCATCAGTATGGAGTTTCTTCATTCGCTTTACACCGATATGACCTAAACGGCAGTGCCACAAATAAGTTGCACTATCATTATCAACTTTGCATCTTTTGTCTTCAACATTATGAATATGTGTATCACTACTATCGAGATTACACAAAAATAGAACACTCTTCAAGGGTGCATGACCATAAAAGATATTACTCATATAAATAGAACAACCATTATTCTCTGATTTAAATGAATAACCGTCTCGCATCAAACAAGATCCAGATATAATGTTCATGCTCAACGCTGGCACCAAATAACAATTATTTAGGTCTAATACTAATCCCGATGGTAGATGTAGGGGTAGCGTGCCGACCGCGATCACATCGACTTTGGAACCATTTCCCACGCGCATCGTCACCTCGTCCTTCGCCAGTGTTCGCTTAATCCGTAGTCCCTGTTTCGAGTTGCAAATATTAGCAACAGAACCAGTATCAAATACCCAGGTGCTACTGCGAGCTCTAGTAAGGTACACATCAATAACATGTATATCACATATACCTTTGTTCACCTTGCCATCCTTCTTATCCGCCAAATACTTGGGGTAGTTCCGCTTCCAGTGACCAGTCTGCTTGCAGTAGAAGCACTCAGTTTCAGGCTTAGGTCCAGACTTGGGTTTCTTCTCTTAAGCAGCAACTTGCTTGCTGTTCTTCTTGAAGTTCCCCTTCTTCTTCCCCTTGCCCTTTTTCTTGAAACTAGTGGTCTTGTTGACCATCAGCACTTGATGCTCCTTCTTGATTTCTACCTTCGCAGCTTTTAGCATTGCGAAGAGCTCGGGAATTGTCTTATCCATCCCTTGCATATTATAGTTCATCACGAAGCTCTTGTAGCTAGGTGGAAGTGATTGGAGAATTCTGTCAATTACGCAATCATCCAGAAGATTAACTCCCAGTTGAATCAAGTGATTATTATACCCAGACATTTTGAGTATATGCTGACTGACAGAACTGTTCTCCTCCATCTTGCAGCTATAGAACTTATTGGAGACTTCATATCTCTCAATTCGGGCATTTGCTTGAAATATTATCTTCAACTCCTAGAACATCTCATATGCTCCATGACGTTCAAAATGTCGTTGAAGACCTGGTTCTAAGCCGTAAAGCATGGCACATTGAACTATCGAGTAGTCATCAGCTTTGCTCTGCCAGACGTTCTTAACGTCGTCAGTTGCATCAGCAGCAGGCCTGGCACCCAGCGGTGCTTCCAGAATGTAATTCTTCTGTGCAGCAATGAGGATAATCCTCAAGTTACGGACCCAGTACGTATAATTGCTACCATCATCTTTCAACTTTGCTTTCTCAAGGAACGCATTAAAATTCAACGAAACAACAACACGGGCCATCTATCTACAATCAAACGTAAACAAGCAAGATACTATCAGGTACTAAGTTCATGATAAATTTAAGTTCAATTAATCATATTACTTAAGAACTCCCACTTAGAAAGACATCCCTCTAATCTTCTAAGTGATCACGTGATCCAAATCAACTAAACCATAACCGATCATCACGTGAAATGGAGTAGTTTTCGATGGTGAACATCACTATGTTGATCATATCTACTATATGATTCACGCTCGACCTTTCGGTCTCAGTGTTCCGAGGCCATATCTGCATATGCTAGGCTCGTCAAGTTTAACCTGAGTATTCTGCATGTGCAAAACTGGCTTGCACCCGTTGTAGATGGACATAGAGCTTATCACACCCGATCATCACGTGGTGTCTGGGCACGACGAACTTTGGCAACGGTGCATACTCAGGGAGAACACTTTTATCTTGAAATTTAGTGAGATATCATCTTATAATGCTACCGTCAATCAAAGCAAGATAAGATGCATAAAAGATAAACATAAACATCACATGCAATCAATATAAGTGATATGATATGGCCATCATCATCTTGTGCTTGTGATCTCCATCTCCGAAGCATCGTCATGATCACCATTGTCACCGGTGCGACACCTTGATCTCCATTGTAGCATCGTTGTCGTCTCGCCAATCTTATGCTTCTACGACTATCGCTACCACTTAGTGATAAAGTAAAGCATTACAGGGCGATTGCATTGCATACAATAAAGCGACAACCATATGGCTCCTGCCAGTTGCCGATAACTTGGTTACAAAACATGATCATCTCATACAATAAATTTTAGCATCATGCCTTGACCATATCACATCACAACATGCCCTGCAAAAACAAGTTAGACGTCCTATACTTTGTTTGTTGCAAGTTTTACGTGGCTGTTACGGTCTTAGCAAGAACCAATCTTATCTACGCATCAAAAACCACAACGATAGTTTGTCAAGTTGGTGCTGTTTTAACCTTCGCAAGGACCGGGCGTAGCCACACTCGTTTCAACTAAAGTTGGAGAAACTAACACCCGCCAGCCACCTGTGTGCAAAGCACGTCGGTAGAACCAGTCTCGCGTAAGCGTACGCGTAATGTCGGTCCGGGCCGCTTCATCCAACAATACCGCCGAACCAAAGTATGACATGCTGGTAAGCAGTATGACTTATATCGCCCACAACTCACTTGTGTTCTACTCGTGCATATAACATCAACACATAAGACCTGGCTCGGATGCCACTGTTGGGGAACGTAGTAATTTCAAAAAAATTCCTACGCACACGCAAGATCATGGTGATGCACAGCAACGAGAGGGGAGAGTGTTGTCTACGTACCCTCGTAGACCGGAAGCGGAAGCGTTATAACAACACGGTTGATGTAGTCGTACGTTTTCACGGCCCGACCGATCAAGCACCGAAACTACGGCACCTCCGAGTTTTTGCACACGTTCAGCTCGATGACGATCCCTGGACTCCGATCCAGCAAAGTGTCGGGGATGAGTTCCATCAGCACGACGGCGTGGTGACGATCTTGATGTTCTACCGTAGCAGGGCTTCGCCTAAGCACCGCTACAATATTATCGAGGATTATGGTGGAGGGGGGCGCCGCACACGGCTAAGAGATCAATGATCAATTGTTGTGTCTCTGGGGTGCCCCCCTGCCCCCGTATATAAAGGAGTGGAGGAGGGGGCCGGCCAAGGAGGGTGGCACGCCCAAGGGGGAGTCCAACTCCCACCGGGAGTAGGACTCCCCTTTTTCCTATTAGGAGTAGGAGAGGGAAGGAAGAGGAAGGAGGGAGGAAGGAAAGGGGGGCCGGCCACCCATCCCAATTCGTATTGGGCTTGGGGGGCGCGCCCCCTCCCTTGCTCCTTTCCCCTCCTTTCCACTAAGGCCCAATAAGGCCCATATACCTCCCGGGGGTTTCGGTAACCTCCCAGTGATCCGATATTGTCCCAATCTTACCCAGAACCTTTCCGGTGTCCAAATATAGTCGTCCAATATATCGATCTTTATGTCTCGACCATTTTGAGACTCCTCGTCAAGTCCGTGATCACATCTGGGACTCTGAACAACCTTCGGTACATCAAAACATATAAACTCATAATGAAACTATCATCGTAACATTAAGCGTGCGGACCCTACGGGTTCGAGAACAATGTAGACATGACCGAGACACGTCTCCGGTCAATAACCAATAGCGGAACCTGGATGCTCATATTGGCTCCTACATATTCTACAAAGATCTTTATCGATCAGACCGCATAACAACATACGTTGTTCCATTTGTCATCGGTATGTTACTTGCCCGAGATTCGATCGTCGATATCTCAATACCTAGTTCAATCTCGTTACCGGCAAGTCTCTTTACTCATTCCGTAATACATCATCTTGCAACTAACTTATTAGTTGCATTGCTTGCAAGGCTTAAGTGATGTGTATTACCGAGAGGGCCCAGAGATACCTCTCCGACAATCGGAGCGACAAATCCTAATCTCGAAATACGCCAACCCAACATGTATCTTTGGAGACACCTGTAGAGTACCTTTATAATCACCCAGTTACGTTGTGACGTTTGGTAGCACACAAAGTGTTCCTCCGGTAAACGGGAGTTGCATAATCTCATAGTCATAGGAACATGTATAAGTCATGAAGAAAGCAATAGCAACATACTAAACGATCGGGTGCTAAGCTAATGGAATGGGTCATGTCAATCACACCATTCTCCTAATGATGTGATCTCGTTAATCAAATGACAACTCATGTCTAAGCACACAAAGTTTGATTAAGAATTTCCCAAGTAAGCTCTTTGTGCGTCATTCCTTGTTCATGGTTTTTCTGTCCATCTATTGGTTTGTGAGAGCTTGGAAATAACTGTTTACTGTCCAATGCATGAGATCAGTGCATACATCTCTCGAAATAGGTTTTCGCCCCGCGTTATAAATAAAGCAAGGATCCATACAATCCAAGTTCAACAACACTCGACATACCACTGCTGGGGCCACAGCACAATCAAGCCCAATGAAGCAAAAGAGAAACAGAAAAAAGCCACCTAGTGGCATCCGCATAGCGGCACTACGAGGAAGAAAGCCGACGCGCCGAAGCCAGGAGCGCATCCATTATCAAGCCAAGTCGGTCGCGATCACGCTGCCTCGAGAACGGGTGCCAGTGCTGCAGGAAAGCAAGGAATTTGAAGGAGTCAGATGCCTTCCTCAAAAGAACATTCTCTATCACCATCTTATTTCTAGTCGTCCAAAGGGTCCACGACATCGCCGCAAAAATAAGCCAAAATAGGCGGCGGTGACGCGAAGGCTGTAAAGCTCTATGCTGGAGGAACTCCACGAGATTTAGGGCCTCCCAATCAGGCCCCAACGCCTCGCGGACATACGTCCAAAGCACCCTCGCCGTGGTACACGAGAAGAGTATATGTGTCCCGGTCTCAGGTGCCGCACAGAGAGGGCATAGACCATCACCCGGTCCGTGCCACTTAAGTACCTCTGTCCCCGAGGGGAGGCGATCCCGTAGTAATTGCCAAACAAAAATCTTAATCTTTAAAGGGATGGGGGCTTTCCATCATGGGTACAACCAAGGAGTGGCCTATGACTGGCCAAGGGCATGGTATGCCGTGCTCACAGAAAACTCGGCAGTGGGCGCGAGCCGCCAGGATACCGTGTCCGGATGGTCCGGGAGCACGACCGGGAGGGCCGCCCGCAGCCTAGTCCAATCGTTATTCTTGGCATGTCCAATGGTGCGACGAAACCGGGTGTTCCACTGTCCAGCTTGGAAAGCCGTAGCCACTAGGACAGATGGATCTGCACATATCGAGAATAGGCCAGGGAAGGAAATGCATAGGGGTTCAGCATCCAGCCAGGGGTCCAACCAGAATCGGATCCCTTTCCCGTTTCCTAAGGAGAAGGAGATCCCTAGATGGATGTCCTTCTTAATCCTTTGGATTGCTCGCGAAAATTGTGAGCCTTCCGTCTGGTTGCATGCTAAGAGCGGATCTCCCCTCAGGTATTTCACCTGAATGAGCTGTAACCATAAACCTCCCTCGCCGCGAAGGATGCGCCAGACCCATCTTAACATCAGCGCCATGTTCATACGACGGGAGGCAATGATGCCCAGTCCACCACGGTCCTTGAGCATGCAGATGTCTACCCATTTAACCATGTGATACTTTTGGCGGCCATTGGCCGCCTTCCAAAAGAACCTCGCGAGATCACTATCAAAGGCACTATGAACGCCCTCCGGTAGGATGTACATTATTCCCATCATGAACATGGGGAGGCTCGCAAAGTTGGAACTAATAAGGATCGATTTGCTCCCTTTGGAGGTAAACCGTACTCTCCAGGGCTCGGCCCGGGCTGCCACTCGATCCACTAGAGGATCGAACGCACTAGATAGGTGTAACACCCCGGATATGACTTACACAATATGTACTCCAACTCTTGCCGTTTCCGGCCTTAAGTTATTTTATTTTCTCGAGTTCGGGTTTTTGTTTCCATGTGTTGTTGTCGTTGTCATGCATCTCATATCATGTCATCATGTGCATTGCATTTGCATGCGTGTTCATCTCATGCATTCGAGCATTTTCCCCGTTGTCCGTTTTGCATTCCGGTGCTTCGTTCTCCTCCGGTGGTCATTTCTACCTTTCTTTCGTGTGTGGCGATTAAACATTTCTGGATTGGACCGAGACTTGCCAAGCCGCCTTGGTTTACTACCGGTAGACCGCCTGTCAAGTTTCGTACCATTTGGACTTCGTTTGATGCTCCAACGGTTACCCGAGGGACCGAAAAGGCCTCGTGTGTGTTGCAGCCCAACACCCCTCCAATTTGGCCCAAAACCCACCAAAATGCTCTCCATCTTCTAGAGCGTTCGATCACGATCGCGTGGCCGAAAACCGCACCTCATTTGGACTCTCCTAGCTCCCTCTATGCCTATAAATAGGTCCTCCTCCGAAAATCCGGATCTCTCCCCCGTCCAAACCCTAGAACCACCTCGCGTCGGCCGGACACGTCCGAATCCGGCCGGACACGTCCGCCACCGTCCCCTCGCCCTCTCCTGTCGCACCACGTGGCTCTCCGCCGACCCGCCGCCGTCGAGGCCCGTGGGGCCCAGATCCGGCCCCCGCGGCCTGAAGCCGTCCGCCGCCCGCGCCCGAGGCGCCGCCCGACCGCGCTCGCCGGCCCCGCCGCCTCCGCCGCGCGCCCTGCCGCCGACCTCGCCACTCCGGCGACCTTCGCATCCGGCCGGCCGCCGCCGCCTTCGCCCACCACCGCCTCGACGACCGTCCAAACCCGCGCCGCCGTGCCCCAAGTCCGGCGAGCCGCCCCGGCCTCTTCTTCCCCGACAGCTCTGGCCACCGCCCCTCTTCTCTGGCGAGAGGATCCGGCCATCCTCGTGAAACGTGCCCCGGATCTCAGATCTGGATTCAAAACCCTAGGGTTGACCTTTTTTCTCCTAAGTCTGCAGATTATTTGCTCCTGTTCATCGTGCTATAACTCCGCATCCGTAGCTCCGTTTTTGGCATATAGCATATCAAAATGTTCGTCTCAGAGAGTACATCATTTCATCTCATTGCATCATTTTCATTTGAGTTCATCTTGATGCCCGAAATGCTGTTAGAAGAGTGCTACTTGAGATAATTGTCAGATCTGCTGCTCCATTTAGATATTTGTCATTTTTTTCATGATTATTGTGTGCATGATATTCCCATGAGCTCTAGATATGTTTTGTTATGGGTTTTGTCATCTATCCAGAGGTGCAACCCATGTATTTTTGTGATGTGTGTGGTGACTATCACGAGCTTGCAAAGTGAGACACTTGGTAATGCTGATTTCAGGGACTTAGCATTTCCACTAAGTCCTTGACCTGTTTATCTCATATTGCCCTATGTTCATGTCGTTTCCTAGTGGTCCGTGCATCTTTTGAGGATGATCAGTAAGGATGTTTTGTTAATCTGGTAGTGCTCTATCCATCCATGTCTTTGTTTGCAATTATGGAGCACCCTAGCTTGAGTCAATCGAGCTCTACTTTTGCTACTTCGTGAATCCGGGCAGATTGTCTACTTGTTAGCAATTTTGCCGGGGATGTTGTAGTTGATCCGTGCATGCTATGTTATTGTTATTGCCATGTCTAGCTTGCATTTTGTGTATTCTTGATGGATGTATGCTTAGATTATCATGACTTGCTCCGTAGTGAGTGCATCGAGCTCGTAAACATGCCTACTTGATATCTGTTTTCAGCATGCTCCAATTTTCACTAAGTATGAGAACTGTTTATGCTTTTGCTATGTTCACATGCTTGCAAATGTGTTTTCTGATCCCTTTTGGCTCAAGGTCACTAAGGGACTTTTGTTAAGATTTTTGAGTAGCTCCATGCCATGTTTTACTTTGCCATGTTCAGGTCCTGTAGCATGTAGTTTTGTTGCTCCAAAGACTGCTATCTGATCTGAGATTCCACACAAGTGTTAATTTCACCAAGTCTGAAATCTGTTTACCATATGCATTTTTGCCATGCTTGTTTGGACCTGTTAATGGATGAATTGGCCGTAGCTCAGTGCTAGACTTTTGTTAAGCATATTTAGTGGATCCCTGCCATGTATTTTGATGCCATGTTTGGGTGCTGTAGCATGTTCATCTCATTCCATTTAGATGGCTACTTGCTGTAAATCGCAGATCGTGGTCATATTTGAATTGCTTGCCATTTCCAAACCGTAACTCCGATTCCGGCGTTCTTTATATCGTTTTCAAGCGATTTCATCTCATCTTTCCAGTGGCACACTTGGATTTACAAGTTGCGGCCAGGTTCATGCATTCCTTGTCAAATCTTGCATATGCATCCCGCATCGCATCCCACATAGCATACCATCCTTGCATCATATTGTTTGAGCTTTGCACGTGGTTGATTGTGTCCTTGTTGCTTGTTTGTCTTGTTTGGGTAGAGCCGGGATACGAGTTTGCTAACGAGGAGCCCATTGAGTTTGCTTTTGAGGATCCAGTCAACTCTGACAACTTTGCAGGCAAGATGATCATACCCTCGAAATCACTACTATCTTTGCTTTGCTAGATGCTCGCTCTTTTGCTATGCCAATGCTACGATGCCTACCACTTGCTTTCAAGCCTCCCATATTGCCATGTCAAACCTCTAACCCACCATGTCCTAGCAAACCATTGATTGGCTATGTTACCACTTTGCTCAGCCCCTCTTATAGCGTTGCTAGTTGCAGGTGAAGATTGGAGACCGTTCCTTGTTGGAACATTATTTACTTGTTGGGATATCATTATATTGCCATGTTATCTTAATGCATCTATATACTTGGTAAAGGGTGGAAGGCTCGGCCTCTCGCCTAGTGTTTTGTTCCACTCTTGCCGCCCTAGTTTCCGTCATATCGGTGTTATGTTCCCGGATTTTGCGTTCCTTACGCGGTTGGGTTATAATGGGAACCCCTTGATAGTTCGCCTTGATTAAAGCTTTTCCAGCAATGCCCAACCTTGGTTTTACCATTTGCCACCTAGCCTCTTTTTCCCTTGGGTTTCCGGAGCCCGAGGGTCATCTTATTTAAACCCCCCCGGGCCAGTGCTCCTCTGAGTGTTGGTCCACCTGTCAGCTGCCGGTGGCCACCAGGGGCAACTCTGGGCTGGCCTACCCGTACCTAAGACAATCTGAGTGTGCCTTGAGAAAGAGATATGTGCAGCTCCTATCGGGATTTGTCGGCACATTCGGGCGGTGTTGCTGGTCTTGTTTTAACCTGTCGAAGTGTCTTGAAGAACCGAGGTACCGAGTCTGATCGGAACGTCTCGGGAGGAGGTCTATTCCTTCGTTGACCGTGAGAGCTTCTCATGGGCTAAGTTGGGACTCCCCTGCAGGGATTTGAACTTTTGAAAGCCGTGCCCGCGGTTATGGGAAGATGGGAATTTGTTAATGTCCGGTTGTAGATAACTTGAACCTTAACTTAATTAAAATGAATCAACAGTGTGAGTTACCGTGATGGTCTCTTCTCGGCGGAGTCCGGGAAGTGAACACGGTGTTGGAGTAATGCTTGCGCAGGTTGTTCTCTAGATTCTCACTCGCGCTTTGCCTCCTCTTCTCGCTCTCTTTTGCGAACAGGTTAGCCACCATATATGCTAGTCGCTTGCTGCAGCTCCACTTATATTTACCTTGCCTTACCTATTAAGCTTAAATAGTCTTGATCGTGAGGGTCCGAGATTGCTGAGTCCCCGTGGCTCACAGATTACTATTAAACCAGATGCAGGGCCTAATGATTCCGCTCCAGGTGACACGCTTGAGCTCAAGTGGGAGTTCGACGAGGACTCTCAACGATACTATGTTTCTTTTCCTGATGATCAGTAGTGGTGCCCAGTTGGGGTGATCGGGACTGTGTCGCATGTTGGGTTGTATTTTATTTTGGCGTCGTAGTCGGACCATGAGTGTTTGAATGTTGTAATGCTATTTATGTACTTGATTGACGTGGCGAGTGTAAGCCAACTATGTTATCTCCCCTTTTATTATCTATATTACATGGGATGTTGTGAAGATTGCCTAACTTGCGACATATGCCTTCAATGCGATTATGTCTCTAAGTCGTGCCTCGACACGTGGGAGCTATAGTCGCATTGAGGGTGTTAAAATAGGATCTTGGAGTCTGCCAACGGCATCCCCAAGTAGGTCATGGGGAATGAATTTAGCCTACAATTTAGGTTATCCGTGATCCTCTATTGCTCCTCCGCCGGGTAACCCAAAACGATGACCTCGCTCTTGTCAAAGTTAATCTTGAGTCCCGACATAGCCTCAAAGCAGAGGAGTAGGAACTTAAGATTAACTATGTCGAGGGAAGATCCCTCCACCATAAGCATGGTGTCATCGGCGTATTGGAGATGGGTGACCCCTCCTCCCGGAATGAGGTGACTAACTGTTGGAAATATGCCCTAGAGGCAATAATAAATTAGTTATTATTATTATTATTATTATTATTATATTTCATTGTTCATGATAATCGTTTATTATCCATGCTAGAATTGTATTGATAGCAAACTCAGATACATGTGTGGATACATAGACAACACCATGTCCCTAGAAAGCCTCTAGTTGACTAGCTCGTTGATCAATAGATGGTTATGGTTTCTTGACCATGGACATTGGATGTCGTTGATAACGGGATCACATCATTAGGAGAATGATGTGATGGACAAGACCCAATCCTAAGCCTAGCACAAGATCGTGCAGTTCGTTTGCTAAAGCTTTTCTAATGTCAAGTATCATTTCCTTAGACCATGAGATTATGCAAATCCCGGATACCGTAGGAGTGCTTTGGGTGTGCCAAACATCACAATGTAACTGGGTGGCTATAAATGTACACTACAGGTATCTCCGAAAGTATCTGTTGGGTTGGCACGAATCGAGACTGGGATTTGTCACTCCGTGTAAACGGAGAGGTATCTCTGGGCCCACTCGGTAGGACATCATCATAATGTGCACAATGTGACCAAGGAGTTGATCACGGGATGATGTGTTACGGAACGAGTAAAGAGACTTGCCGGTTATGAGATTGAACATGGTATCGGGATACCGATGATCGAATCTCGGGAAAGTATCATACCGCTAGACAAAGGGAATTGTATACGGATTGATTGAATCCTCGACATCGTGGTTCATCCGATGAGATCATCGTGGAGCATGTGGGAGCCAACATGGGTATCCAGATCCCATTGTTGGTTATTGACCGGAGAGTCGTCTCGGTCATGTCTGCATGTCTCCCGAACCCGTAGGGTCTACACACTTAAGGTTCGGTGACGCTAGGGTTGTTAGGAAGACTTATATGTGATTTCCGAATGTTGTTCGGAGTCCCGGATGAGATCCCGGACGTCACGAGGAGTTCCCGAATGGTCCGGAGGTGAAGATTTATATGTAGGAAGTTGTCATACGGTCACCGGAAAGGTTCGGGGGCATATCGGTATTGTACCGGGGCCACCGGAGGGGTTCCGGGGGTCCACCGGGAGGGGCCACCTCTCTTGGAGGGCCTAATGGGCTGTAGAGGAAAGGGGAACAACCCTACATGGGCTGGCCGCATCCCCCCCTTGGGCCCATGTGCCTAGGGTTGGGGGGGGGGGAACCCTAAAGTGGGCGCCCCCCTTGCTTGGGGGGCAAGCCCCCTCCCCTTGGCCGCCCCCCTCTAGATCTCATCTAGAGGGGGCCGGCCCCCTTCCTCCTTCCCCTATAAATAGAGGGGCAAGGGGAGGGCTGCATAGAACATCCAAGGCGCAGCCCCTCCCCTCCCCAACACCTCTCCTCCTCCGTAAGAGCTTGGCGAAGCCCTGCCGGAGTACTGCAGCTTCACCACCACCACGCCGTCGTGCTGCTGTTGGAGCCCTCTTCCTCAACCTCTCCCTCCTCCTTGCTGGATCAAGGCGCGGGAGACGTCCTCGCTCCGTATGTGTGTTGAACACGGAGGTGCCGTCCGTTCGGCGCTAGGATCTTCGATGATTTGGATCACGACGAGTACGACTCCATCAACCCCGTTCTCTTGAACGCTTCCGCTCGTGATCTACAAGGGTATGTAGATGCACTCCTCTCTCCCTCATTGCTAGATGACTCCATAGATTGATCTTGGTGATGCGTAGAAAATTTTAAAATTCTGCTTCGATTCCCAACAGTGGTATCGGAGCTAGGTCTATGCGTAGTTTCTATGCACGAGTAGAACACAAAGCAGTTGTGGGCATCGATATTGTCAATTTACTTGTCGTTACTAGTCTTATCTTGATTCGGCGGCATCGTGGGATGAAGCGGCCCGGACCGACCTTACACGTACTCTTACGTGAGACTGGTTCCACCGATTGACATGCACTAGTTGCATAAGGTGGCTAGCGGGTGTCTGTCTCTCCCACTTTAGTCGGATCGGATTCGATGAAAAGGGTCCTTATGAAGGGTAAATAGAAATTGGCATATCACGTTGTGGTTTTGGCGTAGGTAAGAAACGTTCTTTCTAGAAACCTATAGCAGCCATGTAAAAACTTGCAACAACAAGTAGAGGACGTCTAACTTTTTTTTGTAGCATATGCCTTGTGATGTGATATGGCCAAAAGGATGTGATGAATGATATATGTGATGTATGAGATTGATCATGTTCTTGTAATAGGAATCACGACTTGCATGTCGATGAGTATGACAACCGGCAGGAGCCATAGGAGTTGTCTTAATTTATTTATGACCTGCGTGTCAACATAAACGTCATGTAATTACTTTACTTTATTGCTAAAGCGTTAGGCATAGTAGTAGAAGTAATAGATGACGAGACAACTTCAAGAAGACACGATGATGGAGATCATGGTGTCATGCCGGTGACAACGATGATCATGGAGCCCCGAAGATGGAGATCAAAAGGAGCGAAATGATATTGGCCATATCATGTCACTATTTGATTGCATGTGATGTTTATCATGTTTTACATCTTATTTGCTTAGAACGACGGTAGCTTAAATAAGATGATCCCTCACTAAAATTTCAAGAAAAGTGTTCCCCCTAACTGTGCACCGTTGCGAAGGTTCATTGTTTCGAAGCACCACGTGATGATCGGGTGTGATAGATTCTAACGTTCGAATACAACGGGTGTAAGCCAGATTTACACACGCAATACACTTAGGTTGACTTGACGAGCCTAGCATGTACAGACATGGCCTTGGAACACGGAAGACCGAAAGGTCGAGCATGAGTCGTATAGAAGATACAATCAACATGTAGATGTTCACCGATGTTGACTACTCCGTCTCACGTGATGATCGGACACGGCCTAGTTGACTCGGATCATGTTTCACTTAGATGACTAGAGGGATCTCTATCTGAGTGGGAGTTCATTAAATAATTTGATTAGATGAACTTAATTGTCATGAACATAGTCTAAATTGTCTTTGCAAATATGTTGTAGATAAATAGCTCATGTTGTAGCTCCATGTTTCAATACGTTCCTAGAGAAAGATTAAGTTGAAAGATATTGTAAGCAATGATGCGGACTAGGTCCATAGTCCAAGGAGTGTCCTCACTGATACACAGAAGGCTTACGTCTTTGATGCACCGCTCGATGTGCAAACCCCTACAACGTCGTCTGCGGATGTTGTGAACACCTGACAGACACATCCTGATGACTACTTCATAGTTTAGTGCACCATACTTTACGGCTTAGAATCGGGATTCCAATGACGTTTTTGAACGCCATAAGACATATGAGATGTTCCAAGAGATGAAATTGGGATTTCAGGCTCATGCCCGTGTTGAGAGGTATGAGACCTCAGACAAGTTCTTTTGCCAACAAGATGGAGGAGAATAGCTCAGCTAGTGAGCATGTGCTCAGATTTTCTGGGTGCTACAATCACTTAAATCAAGTGGGAGTTAAACTTCCAGATAAGATAGTGATTGATAGAGTTCTCTAGACACTATCACTAAGCTACTAGATCTTCGTGATGAACTATGACATGCAAGGGATGGAGTTGATTCCAGAGCTGTTCACGGTGCTTAAGACCGCAAAAGGTAGAAATCAAGAAGGAGCATCAAGTGTTGATGGTTTAACAAGACCACTGGTTTCAAGAAGGACAAGGGCTAGAAGGGAAACTTCATGGATGGCAAACCAGTTGTCGCTCCAGTGAAGGAACCCAAGGTTGAACCCAAACCCGAGACTAAGTGCTTCTATTGTAAGGGGAACGGTCACTGGTAGCGGAATTACCCCAAATGCATGGTAGATAAGAAGGCTGGCAACTTCAACAAAGTATATACGTGTTATTAATGTGTACCTCACTAGTACTCCTGGTAGCACCTGGGTATTGGATACCGGTTCAATTGCTATTATTGGTGACTTGAAGCAAAAGCTACGGACTAAACGGAGACTGGCTAAGGGCGAGGTGACGATGTGTGTTGGAAGTGTTTCCAAAGTTGATGAGATCACCATCGCACGCTCCATCTACCTTCGGGATTAGTATTGAACCTAGATAAATGTTATCAGGTGTCTACGTTGAGCATGAATATGATTAGATCATGTTCATTGCAATACGGTTATTCATTTAAGTTAGAGAATAATGGTTATTCTGTTTACATGAATAATACCTTTCATGGTCATGCACCCTATGTGAATAGTTCATTGAATCTCGGTCATGGTAATACACATGTTCACGCCAAAAGATGTAGAGTTAAGAATGATAGTACCACTTTCTTGTGGCACTGCCGCTTAGGTCATATTGGCGTAAGATGCATGAAGAAACTCCATATCAATGGATGTTTGGAGTCACTTGATTTTGAATCGCTTGACACATGCGAGCCATGCCTGATAGGCAGGATGACTAAGACCCCGTTTTCAGGTACAATGAAACGGGCAAGTGACTTGTTGGAAATCATGCATGCTGATGCGTGTGATCCAATGAGAATTGAAGCGTGCGGTGGATGTCGCTATTTTCTCATCTTCACTGACGATTTGGGTAGATATAGGTATATCTACTTAATGAAGCACAAGTCTGAAACATTTGAAAAGTTCAAGTGACTTCAGAGTGAAGTTAAGAATCATAACAATAAGATCATGTTCCTACGATCTGATCAAAAGGGGATTTTCTGAGTTATGAGTTTGGCAATCACTTAAGACATTGTGGAATTGTTTCATAGTTGAAGCCACCTGGAACACCACAAGGTAATGGTGTGTCCGGACGTCATAGTCGAACCCTATGAGGTATGGTGCAATCTATGATGTCTCTTACCAATCTACCGTTTTCATTTTGAGGTTATGCGTTAGAGACAGCTGCATTCACTTTAGATAGGACACCATCTAAGTCCGTTGAGACAACGTCATATGAACATTGGTTTGGCAAGAAACCAAAGTTGTCGTTTCTTAATGTTTGGGGATGCGATGCTTAGGGCATCAGCCGGAAAAGCTCGAACCCAAAGCGGACAAACACATCTTCATAGGATACCCAAGGGTGACAGTTGGGTATACCTTCTATCTCAGATCCGAGGGCAAATTGTTTATCGCTAAGAACGGGTCCTTTCTCGAGAAGGAGTTTCTCTCGAAAGAATTGAGTGGGAGGAAGATAGAACTTGATGAGGTTGTCAAACCTTTACTTCAACCAGAGAGTGATGCGACACAGAAAGATGTTTTCTGTGGCGCCTACGTCTGTTGAAGAGGAAGTTAATGATAGTGATCATGAAACTTCGGATCAAGTTGCTATCGAACCTCATAGGTCGACAAGGATATGTACTACTCCTGAGTGGTACGGTAATCCTGTCTTAAATATCATGTTGTTAGACAACAATGAACCTACGAGCTATGGAGAAGCGATGGTGGGCCTGTATTCCGACAAATGGTTAGAAGCCATGAAATCCGAGATAGGATACATGTATCAGAACAAAGTATGGACTTTGGTGAACTTTCCCTATGATCGGCAAGCCATTGAGATAAATGGATCTTTAAGAAGAAGACGGACGTGGGCGATAATGTTACTGTCTATGAAGCTCGACTTGTGGCAAAAAGGTTTTTCACAAGTTCAAGGAGTTGACTACGATGAGATTTTCTCACCCGTAGCGATGCTTAAGTCCGTCGGAATCATGTTAGCATTAGCTGTATTTTTCGATTATGAAATCTGACAGATGGATGTCAAAACAAGTTTTCTTACCAGTTTTCGTAAGAAAAGTTGTATGTGATACAATAAAAGGTTTTGTCAATCCTAAGGATGCTAAAAGGTATGCTGGCTCCAGCAATCCTTCTATGGACTAGAGCAAGCATCTTGGAATCGGAATATATGTTTTGATGGAGTGATCAAAGCTTTTAGGTTTATACAATGTTTGCTAGAAACTTGTATTTACAAGAAAGTGAGTGGGAGCACTACAACATTTCTGATAAGTATATGTGGATGACATATTGTTGATCCAAAATAATGTAGAATTTCTGGAAAGCATAAACGGTTGTTTGAAGAGTGTTTTTCAAAGGAAGACCTGGATAAAGCTGCTTACATATTGGGCATCAAGATCTATAGAGATAGATCAAAACGCCTGATGATACTTTCAAAGAACGCACACCTTGACATGTTTTTTGAAGGAGTTCAAAATAGATCAGTCAAAGAAGGGGTTCTTACCTGAGTTGTAAGGTGTGAAGTTGAGTAAGACTCAAAGATTGACCACGGCAGAAGAAAGAGGAAGGACGAAGGTCGTCCCTTATGCTCTTGTCATAGGCCCTATATGGTATGCCATGCTGAGTACAGCACCTGATGTGCGCCTTGCCAAATGTCTGGCAAGAGGGTACAAAGGTGATCTAGGACTGGATCGCCAGATAGCAGTGAAAATTATCCCTAGAGGAATAAGGAAATGTTTCTCGGTTATGGAGGTGATAAAGAGTTCGACATAAAGAGTTACATCGATGCAAGCTTAACACCTGTCCGGATAGCTCTGAGTAGAGATACCGGATACGTATAATGGAGCAATAATTTGGAATAGCTCCAAATGGAACGTGGTAGCAGCATCTACGATATAAAGTTTTGCGAAATACATAGGGATCTGAATATCGCAAGACCTGATGACTACAACCTCTCTCACAAGCATAACATGATCAAACCCAGAAATCTTTGAGGGTTTATCACATAGTGATGTGAACTAGATCATTGAGTCTAGTAGACTCTAGGATGTTGGTCACATGGCAATGTGACCTGTGAGTGTTAATCACATGGCGATGTGAACTAGATTATTGACTCTAGTGCAAGTGGGAGACTGTTGGAAATATGCCCTAGAGGCAATAATAAATTAGTTATTATTATTATATTTCATTGTTCATGATAATCGTTTATTATCCATGCTAGAATTGTATTGATAGCAAACTCAGATACATGTGTGGATACATAGACAACACCATGTCTTTAGTAAGCCTCTAGTTGACTAGCTCGTTGATCAATAGATGGTTACGGTTTCCTGACCATGGACATTGTATGTTGTTGATAACGGGATCACATCATTAGGAGAATGATGTGATGGACAAGACCCAATCCTAAGCCTAGCACAAGATCGTGCAGTTCGTTTGCTAAAACTTTTCTAATGTCAAGTATCATTTCCTTAGACCATGAGATTGTGCAAATCCCGGATACCGTAGGAGTGCTTTGGGTGTGCCAAACATCACAATGTAACTGGGTGGCTATAAATGTACACTACAGGTATCTCCGAAAGTATCTGTTGGGTTGGCACGAATCGAGACTGGGATTTGTCACTCCGTGTAAACGGAGAGGTATCTCTGGGCCCACTCGGTAGGACATCATCATAATGTGCACAATGTGACCAAGGAGTTGATCACGGGATGATGTGTTATGGAACGAGTAAAGAGACTTGCCGGTAACGAGATTGAACAAGGTATTGGGATACCGACGATCGAATCTCGGGAAAGTATCGTACCGCTAGACAAAGGGAATTGTATACGGATTGATTGAATCCTCGACATCGTGGTTCATCCGATGAGATCATCGTGGAGCATGTGGGAGCCAACATGGGTATCCAGATCCCGCTGTTGGTTATTGACCGGAGAGTCGTCTCGGTCATGTCTGCATGTCTCCCGAACCCGTAGGGTCTACACACTGAAGGTTCTGTGACGCTAGGGTTGTTAGGAAGACTTATATGTGATTACCGAATGTTGTTCGGAGTCCTGGATGAGATCCCGGACGTCACGAGGAGTTCCCGAATGGTCCGGAGGTGAAGATTTATATGTAGGAAGTTGTCGTACGGTCACCGGAAAGGTTCTGGGCCATATCGGTATTGTACCGGGGCCACCGGAGGGGTTTCGGGGGTCCACCGGGAGGGGCCACCTCTCTCGGAGGGCCTAATGGGCTGTAGAGGAAAGGGGACCAGCCCTACATGGGCAGGCCACAGCCCCCCCCCTTGGGCCCATGCGCCTAGGGTTGGGGGGGAAACCCTAAAGGGGGCGCCCCCCTTGCTTGGAGGGCAAGCCCCCTCCCCTTGGCCCCCCCTCTAGATCTCATCTAGAGGGGGCCGGCCCCCTTCCTCCTTCCCCTATAAATAGAGGGGCAAGGGGAGGGCTGCATAGAACATCCAAGGCGCAGCCCCTCCCCTCCCCAACACCTCTCCTCCTCCGTAAGAGCTTGGCGAAGCCCTGCCGGAGTACTGCAGCTTCACCACCACTACGCCGTCGTGCTGCTGTTGGAGCCCTCTTCCTCAACCTCTCCCTCCTCCTTGCTGGATCAAGGCACGGGAGACGTCCTCGCTCCGTACGTGTGTTGAACGCGGAGGTGCCGTCCGTTCGGCGCTAGGATCTTCGGTGATTTGGATCACGACGAGTACGAATCCATCAACCCCGTTCTCTTGAACGCTTCCGCTCGTGATCTACAAGGGTATGTAGATGCACTCCTCTCTCCCTCGTTGCTAGATGACTCCATAGATTGATCTTGGTGATGCGTAGAAAATTTTAAAATTCTGCTTCGATTCCCAACACTAGCAACTCCCGAGAGGTGGCCGGCCCTCCTAGCTTTGTCCAGGATGCCTGCCAGAGCGTCCACGGCGAGATTGAAGAGCAGGGGGTATCGGATCCCCTTGCTTCACTCCCGCAGAGGATGAGAAGAACGGCCCCACATCACCGTTAATGTTAATCGCAGTCTTGGCAGACCGTACCAACTACATAATCCAGTTGCACCATTTGTCCTCAAAGCCTCTGCGCTGCATAACGAGCCGCAGGAAATCCCAGTCTAGCCGATCATAGGCTTTCTGGAAGTCCAGCTTGAGGAAGACACCCTTTTGTCCACGCGATCGTACCTCGTGCACAATCTCATGCAGGGACAGAACCTCGTCATGAATTCGTCTCCCTTTCAAGAAGGCTGTCTGAAGTGGGTGGACTACCAGTGCGAGTCTAATTGTGCAGACTTTAGAGAAGATGCGCTCCAGGACGTTGATAACTGTGATAGGTCTGAATTGGCGAATGTCCGTCGCCCCAACTACTTATGGGATCAGGGTGATAACACCAAAATTTATACGCGCCATGTCAAATGTTCCGATATAGAATTCATGGAACATTGGCATGATCACAGGTTTTAGGACGTTCCAGAATTTCTGGAAGAAGGCAACCGGCAGGCCATCCGGCCCCGGCGCCGACCCCGCCTTCATTGAGGCGATCGACCTCCCCACCTCCTCCGGCGAGAACGGGATAGCGAGATCAGTGCATACATGCTGTTGCTCCGTGCTTGTCCTGCTAGTGCATCTGTTTTGTTTAATATGCACCTTTTTGGACCTTTGTATCCTTATTACAGGGAGGGTCTGCGCTCACAGGCTGATATGTGCTTTTGGGTTACTAGTATCTGGAAACCTGTAGTACCTTGAAGACAATAACGCACGGGTCTATCACAGCTCGGCTGCACCTGCTTCTGTGTTTGCCCCCCTCTCCTTTCGATTTGCCCTCCTTTGTGTTACACTGAATTTTGATTGCCATTCCTTTTGGCGTCCATTCAAGGGAAAATATTTTCACTGCCAAATAGAATGTCGCAAGACAAAGTAACATGTACGAGTCTAGACTGTAACTTCTATATGCTGCAAACCTGCTGCAAAACATAATTCGTAAAATTCCGAGAGAACAAGCTGCGCATAACACCAATCAGGTATAGTTTATGATCTCTCAATATGGTGCAGAATTTGACTCCCTAAAATTGGTGGAGCACAACATCATTAAGTGTCCAAAATGTGTGACATCTTATGATTCAAAGTTGAAGTGTTTCATGGTTGCAACTTTTGCACTGTACAATGGCAATGTGTAAAACTTTTTGTGTACATTCTGAGGATCAGTAATGGTCATCCCTCTAATTTTTTTTACATGAACCAACACATCGCTAAACTATATTGGATGGATTGAGATTTCTGTTGGACAGGAAGTAAAATTCTGTGGCAAATTACAACAAGTTACCTACTGGGGAGCCGAGGTGGTAATTTCGCTCCAATCTGCTTCTGCTGTTCGGAGCAGAAAATTCTTGTTGTATCTAGGGTGTGGTGGCCTGTCAGGAGGTGGACCCCTGTCGGGATTGAGTTATCCTCTTTTTCAGAAAAAAAAACATCAAAAAATATTACATGCAGCATGGTCAGAGATGAGGTTAATTATACGCAACTCAATGAAAAGGAAAACCATATTGACAATGGGGAATTACTGTCCATTAAAATACGATAGAACTCGGAAACATTGCCTTGTTATTTCTCAAAGTACAGAAATAAACTATTAGTGAATAGGAAGAGAAATTAACTATTTGTGATTACCACCACCAAGGTTTTTAGTTTGGAAAAGAAAACAATTTTGGAACTCATCGAAATATGTGAAATTTCATTGAAAATTTTAACCATGACGGCCACTACGGCACTACCGGGTCAATGGAATAATAATATCAAACACAGCACTTAAAAGAACAGTACGAAGTTGCGTGACTTGCGGCCAATGGAAGGTGGCTGCCGAGATCAGGGAGACGACTAATAATCAAGGCCCCACACAGATTGATTCTACCTCCTGGATCCATCTTTAAAAGGGAGGAGTGCCATTCCTTGCCCATTTCATTTTCCTCTTGCCACATGCAATACTCACAAACACAACTTGTACGCCTGCACATTTGAAATCTCGATTGTTTCTAGTCATTCTGACTGACAAATTAAAAATGATGATTAAGTTGTCAGAAAATAATACTTGGATGGCATTTATGTCTTGCCTCTCTACTTGTAGGAGCAGGAGGCATCAGGAAGTTAGGGAGATCCAAGCAACAATATGCCACAACTGAAATGTCTCCCCCTTTGCAGCCCACTACTAGGATACGTAGTGCTAAGAAAACAGCCTCTCTTTCCTGGCACAAGATACTCTCACGTAGCCAATACTATGTAAGAGAGACAATGCAAAGAAGTTTACTAAATTGCATTAGATGACAAATATATTTTAGCCCCATATTTTTTGTGTAACTTGCTTCAATTGGACGTTAGAAAAAAAATACATCCAGAATGATGGTAGTACCAATATGTAACACTAGTTTCTTTATACTAGTTTATACTTGGATGTATCTCTAGGTGATTTTAGTAATATACCCAAACTAAACCTGTCAAACTATTTCTTTGGGTCTAGCTCATTTCCTCACTTAATGGACACCTGGTGGTGATTGCACATACATATTTTTGGTTTGTCCAAAGTGTAAATCTACTGAAAATAACTGGCAACATAAACAGTGACATACTCCGGCCTGGTCTACATATGATGGTAGTCACTTTATAACATGGTGAGTTATATCACTATTAAGCGACATTGAAGGATCGATCAACATATGCAAGTGACTTTTCTCCTTTCTGCTACAACTTATTACAACATCACTGGGTCTGTGTACCACATGATGGGTGACGTGGCTAACATTAAGACCGCAGGCGTGACAATACTTCTACATCCTCTACTTTTAAAAGCTCACCCTTTCACTTGCTGCTTTTCCATTCTTCACTAACCTCCCCGACCCTCTTGCAAGCACTTGCTGACACACTATGGTGAAACCTAAACGTATATCAGAATGCAGTGGGGATCAGCTCTAAAGCTTCAATAGAAAAATCGTAGTCAATGTTGCTGGAAGCATATAGGATTAGCAGGCATCAGAAAACTAGCAAGACATGGTGGCAATGCTCGGAATTCTGGGAATGCTAGTGCGGACGCTTTGACCATCTGTCGTACTAGTGAAAAATTCCGGTGCCATGGGGTCTGCATGCCCCTCGTCTGCTGGCCGGTAGCTGCCTTTCTTGCTTTCGTAATATGGGTCCGAGTGAAAGAAAGAAGCTGCGGCGGCGTTGTTATTTCTTTGGATTAACGACTACTTCTGGTCGATAAGGGTCGATCGAGCCAGGTGTAAGGGCCCAGGGTGAAAATTATCCTAGACCAAGCAAAAACCCAATTTATGCTATTTTGTCTAACTGTCCATCAAAACCGTGTCATTTAGTCAGAAAAAAGGAATGATGTGCTGCTGGATCAAAGCCCTTGTGACATATTGCTCAAAGTATAAACCGCTCCCTTCCGACCTGAAGACATGAGAATAAGTTGAGCATGTTTATACACAATCTGTAAGTAGATATGTCCATTGCAAATCAATTGATGTATTATGTGAGGACTACTATGTGACTTGTAGATGTTTGCCAGATTGGAACTTCTATACGCTGCAAACCTGGCGCAGAACAAATTCCATGCAATTCTTGGAAGAACAAGCGACACATAACAGCAATCAGGTGTAAGTTTCTGATGTTTCCATATGACTCCCTGCGGTTGTTCCAGTACAACATCATCAAGTGTTTAAAAAGGGTGCCATCTTACAAATTTTAAAGTGTTCCATGGTTGCAACCTGTGCTGTCTCTTGCTTAAGGTTGAGTAATGATGGCATTGCGTCTACTTTTTTACTTGGACCAACACATCGCAAAGCTTTGTTGGATGCAATGAGATTTCTTTTGAACAAAAGATTCTGTAGCAAATCACGGCAACTTACCTACCTGGGGAGCGGAGTTTTTTATGTTTGCTCGCATCAGCTTCAGCCGGCGAGTGCAGATGTTTCTGCTCTACCGTTTGGAGCAGAAACATCTTGTCGTATGTGGGATTCTGGGACCGGAGTTGTCCTCTTTTTCAGAAGCAAAAAAACACCAAAACATATTACATGAACATGAGGTTAGTTATAGGCTTATAGCAACTCAAGGAAATAGAAAACCATATTGACAATGGCAGTTACTGTCCATTAAAATAACATAGAACTAGTTAACATTGCTTGTTATTTCTCGAAGTACAGAAATTAACTATTTGTAAAGCACAGAACTAGGAAACCTTATTGACAATGGGCAATTACTGTCCATAACTTAAATTCCATTTTGTTTCTTTCATAGGACAAGAATTTCATCTTTTCAAACAGCTAGCTGTCTTGAGGCTTCATGGCCAGGAACAGGAAGGCGATCAATCCCCAGACCTAAGCCTCCGGTCGGCGGCAGGCCATACTCAAGGGCAGTGCAGAAGGTTTCGTCCATGGCCATCGCTTCATCGTCACCGTCCTGACGATCCCTGAGCTGCTCCTCAAACCGCTCCCTCTGCACGACGGGGTCATTCAGCTCCATGTAGGCGTTGCACACCTCATGCTTGTTGATGAACAGCTCAAACCTTTCAGTCAGTCCAGGCCGGGCTTCGTCCCTGTGTGACTTTGCGAGTGGGCTCATGATCACCGGATGGTTGATGATGAACGTCGGGTTCACGCATGTCTCCTCCAGGAAGTGCCCGACAAGCGTGTCCAGCAGCCGTGCCGTCGTGTGTGGAAGCGGGCACGTAATGTCGTACCTGGCACAAGCCTCCATCAAGTACTCGTTGGCATCATCGGTCGACAGATCCTCCTCCGGTATGTTGAGATCGGCCATGTCCTCCAGTCCCTTGATCATGTTGATCCGCGCGAATGGAGGAGTAAAATCGATCTCGATAGGCGGCTTGTCGGCGCCGTTGGCGTGGTACTGTACCTTGTAGCCGCCCGTGAGCTCCTTCACCATGCCGCCCAGCATCTCCTCCGTGTGCTCCATCAGGTCGTTGTAGTCCGCATAGGCCATGTAGAACTCGCACGTCGTGAACTCGGGGTTGTGCGTCGTGTCGATGCCTTCGTTCCTGAACTGCCTCCCGATCTCGTACACGCGGTCCAGTCCGCCGCCGACGAGCTGCTTCAGGTAGAGCTCTGGCGCGATGCGCATGTACAACTTCATGTTCAGGTCGTTGTGGTGCGTGAAGAACGGCCTGGCGGCGGCGCCACCGGCAACCACGTTCATCATCGGGGTGTCCACCTCCAAAAACCCACGCTTGTCAAGGAAGCTCCGGATGAAGGAGATGACTCTGGCTCGCACCGTGAAGACGGGCCTCACCTCAGGGTTCACCATGAGATCGAGGTACCGTCGGCGGTACCGTGTCTCCTGGTCCTTGAGGGCGTAGCTCTCCATGTTCCTGGGCATGACGGGCGCCCACGGCAGCGGCGGCGTGCGCCGGTGCCTATTAGCCTGCCGCGGCAGCATGTGCAGGCAGGGCGAGAGCACGATGAACTGTGCAGGGAATATGCTGAGCTCGCCTCGGTTGCTTTTACCAGGGAACCCACGCACGTCGACCACGTCGCCAAGCTTCACGCCAGAGTGGAAAGCGGAGAATTCCTCGGGAGTCTCCAGCTCCGAGGTCCCGGAGTCTGCCATGACCTGGACCTTGGCGCCGCCGCGGTGGAGGTCGTAGAAGAGGAGGCTGGAGGACGACGTCCTCTTGCTCATTATCCTCCCGGCCAGGGACTCGGTGACGTCGACCAGCTTCTCCCCGTCGGCCAGGCCCCTGTACCTGTGGACGTAGTCGGCGACGGAGACGGTGGGCTGGAAGGCGTGCGGGTAGGGGTTGACGCCGGCGGCCTTCTGCGCGGCGAGCGCGCCGAGCCTGTTGTGGTAGTACTGGGTGGGATCCATGCCGTCGTCCGCCATGGGCGTGGTGCAAAACTCTCTCCCGTACCGTAGTTGGGGAAAAACAAAGCGGAGACTTTGTTGACCTAGCACCGATTTCGTGTTCTTCGTCGGTTTATTTATATCCAAAACATTAACGTGCGCATCAAAGGCGCCTCCTCGCGCGTTCGCATGTACGACAAAAAAATGCATCCATCAGGCTCCCATTGGCATCGCTCATCCCCGTCTTTACTGTGGCGAAGTATAAAAAAAATTCCATCAGGCTCCCATCGGCATCTCTCATCCCCGTTTTAATGTGGCGAAGTATAAAAAAACTAGCGATGGATCCCTTCCTTCCCTTGGAAGGTAACTTCTACTTTTCTTTCGCCCCACATCGTCACATCAGCTCTCGCACGCAACCTCCAAAGCCGCCGCCGCCGCCGTCTCAGCCATTTCTCTCGTCTGCTCCTCCCCTTTCCCCTGCCCTAGCCTATTTCTAGCCCTCCGCCTCTCCCTTTCTTCCTCGAGTACGGCAGCGGAAGGGGGGCCGCGACGGGAGAGAGGTTCTCCACCCCTGACAGACGACGTCACCGCCTCCGACCTCGGCCTCGTCTGCAGCAGCAGCACGGACCTCTGCCCGTGTGTCTCTGTCTCGCTGCTCATCCTCCAGGAGGGGACTCGGAAGGAGGGTCGTGCTCCTGGTTGGGATCTCCGTGCTCCCTCTCCTGCGCCTCCATCTGCGTTCGATCTCGTCACTGGTGAGTAGTGCTCTGCTCAGCGTGGGGATGACCTATGAGATTCTTAGTTTGAATTCTGATGTGAATGAGTAGTGCTCTGCTCAGCGTGGGGATGACCTATGAGATTATTAGTTTGAAATCTGATGTGAATCTCCTAAAAACCGATGCAAATCTGTCTTGAGAACATAACCTTCGAATCACGGAACCTTGAGATTTTCTGAAGCTTTATTCCCAAGCCTGAAAATGACTAGCTGGCTAGGTTAATCATCGCTCTGAGGAAATCAAAATCGTCTGTGGGAATGGCCCCTCTGAATGTTCTAAACCATCCCTTGATGCCGTCTCTAGGTCCGTCCAGGCCCTGCCGTCCACTTGCTGACTTCTTGGCGCAATGGGTTGAGTACGTTGGTCTGTGTTGGTTGCGAGTTTTGGTCTTGTTGTAGAGGTCTTCGGCAGCGGTTGTGACGCGGCTCGGTTGCTCTGTGGCTTGCCCAATCGCCATCGGCATGAGGTTGGCCTAGGTGAAGCAAGTATTGTAGTACGCGTGGTGGGTGTGTTTGGTGGATGTGGATGCTAATTCCTGTGATTGGCATTGTAATGGACGAAAGGCATTCTATCCGGCTTCTTTGCCGCTTCTTCTTTAATATATGATACGCATGCTCATGCGTATTCGAGAAAAATGTTCTGAACCATCCCTACCCATATAAAGAAAGTGTGGGAGCGGGACGGCGGGATCTGCTCCAGGCGGTGCGGGACGCGCTACTGTCGCTCATGCAGCATAACGGCGTCGACCTGATCTTGTGGAGGGCGGGTGAATTATTTCTGTTCTTTATTTTTTCCCTATTCTTAACATTGGCAAACAATCTCAGGATTTCGCACATGTGCAATCTTCACACTCAATAATTTCTTGATATAGAGTCGAACCAGAACATGTATTAAGGGACCATGACATATCTAGCATCGGTATCTGAAGATGGCAAGATCTGGTCATGGCATCTGACTTTTGAGAAGTCAGTATCTTCCAAGAAAATTAATCCTGCTCGGCCTCTTCGCGTGGTTCGTTGAGTGCTGGGTCGTGCCATTGTCTAACTGGGTGCCCCTCGCGGCCGCCGTCTGGGCGATCATTCAGGTAGCTGTTGTTTCTTTCCCCTGTGTTGGTCAGATCATACATGGATTCATAGTTCGTTTGATGCCATCTTACTTTTAGTATAGCATGTATAATGTCTTATCTTGGGCATTCACATGATACTTTGTAATTTCTGAAAGAGAAACAGAGTGTGAACTATAGCTTTTTATTTGTTAGGAAATTCTGATATGTTTTGTTTTGTTAAGTGCTAATAATGATTTTGAAAGTGAGATTAGCAGCAAACAACATTTTATCTAGGCCCCTAATGGTTCTGTTTGTCTTCTTAGTTCTCACCCTTTTGTATCCGTGATGCAGTATGGGGCTGTAGAAGATTTGAACAAAAGATGGAAGCACCATATACTGAACACAACAGTACAGTATGTGCTGTTTCCTTGCTCTATTTACGTTATTGTTTGTTTATGGAGATAGTCATGCTCATTTTACCTCTATAGTACCTTACAACTCCAATAAAGCCTTGGGAGGGGTTGAACAAACTTTTGATTGAAGTTCGGCCCAACTACATGGAACCGAAACTATCAAGGAAGTTCCAATCTACTGTCGAGGTGAGCTTCTGCCTGAAATTATATTTCGTGCTTGGATGCAACTTAGTAGTTGGTAGTTCAAAAGGTTTCGCAAATAACATTAGATTATACTATATGCATTTGATCCATGGAAGTTGATTATGTAGAATCAAATCATTTCAAAATTCCTTTTGATTTTGTTGATTTGAGGTAGACAGTACAACTGCTGCAGTGGACTTCGTCGTCTCATCGGCATGCTCGCCCGCGACAGTACACCTGCTGCAGCTCCGGTGAGGCGCTGGAGCTCATGGCGGCGCTCACGGCGGTGTACCTCATACTGTACCTCAACTAACATATTGATCTTCTACTTCTTTTCTGATCAAACTGGGAATCATACTATTCTCTTTCTGTCCAGTAAGCCCCACTAATCACTACACTACTAGGAAAAGGCATGCTAGTGGCGCACCGAATTTGCCTTCTAATGGCGCACTACCGGTGCGCCACTGGCATCACGCCATTAGAATTAAATTCTAATGGCGCACCACCGGTGCGCCATTAGTATCTGGTGTTCTAATGGCGCACCACGTAGTGCGCCATTAGTATAGCCTGCAGTGCGCCATTAGAATGCCTTCCAGGGGGCCATATGTACCCATGTGCTTTGGCATTCTAATGGCGCACCAGCAGTTAATGCGCCATTAGTGTGACGATCACAGTGCGCCATTAGTGTCTTGTGTGGTGCGCCATTAGTATGAATATTAGGTTTTATTTATTTTTGCTTTTCTGATTTTTGCACATGTTACAAAATATATTATTGGACAGAATATAGACAGCAGCACACAGCAACATCAGATTCATCAAATACAATAGAAGATTAGTCTCCAAATACAATATATCATCTTAGTCTCCGAATTCAAAAGACCGAACAAAGATAAAACATTACAAGTCTCAAGACCGCGAGTATCGAGTTTGCCTTCACATTACAAGTCGATATCGATCATCTAAACTACCATCACATAGAAGAGAGCTGTGGTCATCACGATGAGCATCATCGCGATCAAACTGGTCTTCATCCGGTTCCTCCAACGCTCCCTCCTCTCTCCCTCTAGATAGCGGGCGTATCTACATTCGGCCTCCGCCCTAGTGGTGTACCCTTTGTAACTGTTACCGCTGAAATGGTGAACCTGTCTCCGACACTCCTCCCAGTCGTCGTAGACTCCGGGAACCTTACCCTTGTACACGACATACGACGGCATCTCTATGCACAAGCCAAACAACAGACAATACATAAGCAATATGTAACAAAAGGATCGGAAGAGAAAAGGAAGACATTAATAGCACGATTCATGGTCCTACTAATAAATAGCATTGATTACATCTAAGTTGAACGACTGTCCAAACCAAAGAGACATACGAATTCATTAAAGTATAATTACAACATGAGCCAATCAATGTTTCAGAACTACACATCACTACTTTCGACTCGACTCATCGGACAGGAATGTGGATGAAGCTGCCGTCTGTCGTGATGGTCATGAAATCGCGGTCGTTGTCACCCTGCATTTGTAGCATTTCATCTATCTCACTGTTGGACGGTTGATATCTGAGGAAGAACTGCCCCGAGGTATGAAGGACATCTTGATGGATGATGTCCGCAAACTCCGACTGGATGCGAAAGAATTCTTGTCTGAGGTCCGCATTCTGGACTGCCGACAAGCTCGCGGCCCAATCTTTGAGATTATCTGGTAGCAGAAGTTGATGATGGTCCCTTACGATCGCCCGCATGTGATGGAGGGCGTAGTAGGCATCCTTCTGACCGCCAGGCGGCTGCTTGACGCAGCAGAACTTCGTATTGTGTGAGAACATGTGCTTGCCGTACTTACGAACTTCCCTGGTGAAGGTGCCTCCAGATTTGGCGTAGGCGGGGAGAACATCATCAAGAACTTTCTTGACATTTGTGTAGTCTATCTTGGAGTTACGGTTCGGGTCTAAATACGTGGCCATGGAATATTTCGGGCTTAAGAGAATGAGTGTGCAATGTGTGTCACTGCACAGAACACGGAATGTTAGAAAAAAAAGAACGATCGAAATCTAAGAAATCATATGTTACGGGGCGGTTAAGGGATGACTTACTTGGGAAAGTAAGCCACAAGGAAGTTATCCTTATCTGGGTTTGCCAGAATGACGCCTTCGAGGTGTGAACTCGCAACTTGGCGGTCCCCAGCACTGCTCAAGTGCTTGGCACGCATGTAGAAGGGGTCGACTATCACGATGTCCGGGGTCTTGTCTCTAATGATCCGCATCTCCATACTCAGCGAAAATAGCCGAACGAAGGTGTAGTGCAGCGGATGAAGGTTAAACATAGCAAAGATGTCATCAAACCACAGGACCCCCGATGTCGCCATCCACAAAGCCCTTGCCCTCTGGCACCTTGGCCACGAAAACCGGGTATGCCACATCCTTCTCTCTGAGACGCTGCTTGTCCAAAGAAAGAAAACTGTCGTGCAGACTCCGCATAGCACCGGTTGCAGCATTCAGCATATTTGGCGGTAGCATCGCCCTACCCGCCACATGCACCCTCCTCGAGATATCCTTAGGTGAAGGTGGCCCGTCCTGAGCACGGATCAAACTCGGTGCCGGCTGGCTCGCACCGGCGCCCTTGTTAGTCTTCTGTTTCCGTCCCTTCTTCTTGATCTCCTGTAATGGGACCGAGTTCTGCTAACAGACCGCCTTCTTGAGCATGTTGGGGCTGATAATATTTCGCACCTCAGCTATCTGAAGCTCGGTGAAGGCGGGAGCTGGAGGCGTGTCCTGAGAACTGAACGCCAGACGACGCCTGTTGCAATTGGATTTCTCCGCCGTACTAGCTAGATCGCGGTCGTCTTGGTTGAGTTCTTGAGAAAGAGGCCCGCAGAACTCGCCAGCGTACCCATGTTCGGCAAAGTACTTATCAACTTTGGTAAATGTACCGTCGTCGTTGTCGTCGCCGTCCGGATCCTGTGCCATAGGGCTGTCCGGATCCTGTGCCATAGGGATGTCCGGCAGGTCCGGTAGCGTTTGCGGCGTTCTTGCCATGGCTTGGCGCCGGCACGACCGGCGGTCTTGTCTGTGGGGTGGTGTCCCCCCCCCCCAAACGAATCTGGCTCTTCGGCCAAAGTAGGGGCCAGTTTACGCAGGTGCTGAGGGTCATCTCATCTTCTTCGTCGGCCCCAGCGGGTCGAATCGGAGGTAACAGCTCGTCGCAGCCTGGCAGCACCCAAACCACTTCAACCCTATAGATTGTGGGTTGCATCGGATTACCGTGGAACGTGGGGTTGCCCGGTTGAACGATTCTTCCCTTGGCGACATCGACCAACTTGGTGCCCACGAAGTGCAGAAGAGTGCAAGGAACGTTGGTGGTGCCCTGCGAAAACATGTACAGGGCATCAGGGATGCCCAGTCAAAGGCAAGGAGATGAAGTCATCGGCCGAGACGCTTAGTTACCGTGATGCCGTCGAGCTCGGCTAATGTCGAGGCACCGCCAACGGCGGGCGTGCAACTGACGGAGGGGGCACTTGCTGGCGAGGTGCCGGCCGGCGTATACCCGGGTGCATTAAGCTCCAATGCCCGTGCCGGCGCCGGAGACACGAATACCGCCTCCGCCGGAGACACCAATGGCGCCGCCGCCGGAGACACCAATGGCGTCGCCGGAGACACCAATGGAGCCGCCTGCGCGCTGTGCGAGTTGCTGGCCGTGAAGCTGGGAACCGGGGGAGGCCCCTGTTGGCCGCCCGCAATCCACGCCGTCAGCCCATGAATCAACGTAGGCACCATGGCGTTGAGCGTCGTTCCAAGTTGTTGTTGCACTTGCTCTTGGACAAGCTCCGGAATCCGCGCCACTTGTGCCTTGAGTTATTCAACCTCGCGCGTCTAGCTTTCCGAGCTGGTCTTTTTCTCCTTCCGCACACCAGCGGTATAGTATGACCCCCATTTTGTGGACAAGCCATTGCTGGCCACACGACCAGCTGACGTCGGCTTAGTGAGCTTATCCTTGTTTTTCATTACGTTCAGCGCCCTATTTAAAGGGGTGTCGAAAGGGGAGCTCTTAGACGACCCCGCGCTACTGCTTTCAGTGTCCTGCGAAAGGAACGTGAACCATTTAGAAATATTGGGGATTAATTAGAGTGCAACCATATGGAGCTAATTACGCGGGGGTGTATTCCTTACCAGAAGAAGCTCAAGCGCCCTGGTCTTCGGATCCGTGGTAAGCTCCTTTGTTATCGAGTCCTCCTTGTACCGGGCCCTGACATAGTTCCTGGTTTGCTTGTCACCGCTGTATTTCTCGAAGCGGGGCGGTAGGCCTTGCTCGGCACGCTCCGCGTCCTCCTTGTCCCATAAAGGCTCCGCCACTCTGTAACCGCCGGGACCGAGTTTGTGTTCCCCTAAGTTCAACTCCCGCATTTCTTTCCCCCACTGACTTGATTCGGAGGTTGCACTGCTCTCGCACTTGATCTTGAACTCCTTGTACTCATCTTCGCTCATCAAAGGATATTTTGCCTTGATCTTCTCATAACTATCACCTTTATCAATCATTCTCTTCACCGCGCTTTTCCAAGTAGACAGGGCCGTGCTCATCTTTGTGAGGGAGGCACTGTTCACTTTATTCCCTGAGAGGCGTGTGTTTTCAAATTCGGCGGGGAAGTTGTATCGTTCGTGCAGCTTCGTGAAGAGGAGGTTGCGCAAATTCCCTCGGTCCTTATGCCTAAGGTTCTCGGTGTTGATCGATACGGTGCTTCGGAGAATGCACCCGAGCTGAACCGAGTACCCCTTGACTATATGTTTGGGCTCCGTTGGATTCCCGTCGGAGTCCACTTGAGTGAATTCCTCCTTGACGGTGCGGAGCGCATTCGGGCGCCGGTCCTTCCTTTGCTTCTTCGGTTGGCTGCCATCTGTGTGTGCGCCGCCATCATCCGTGGTGGCATCCTCGGCGGCACTAGGGGTTGTGTAATTAGGATCGGTGTCTTCCGCGGCGTCCTCATAGCGGTGAGGTTGTTCCTCCATCTCCTGGGACAGCTCCCAGAATTGCTTGCCGCCCAAACCACCGGCCTCATCGTTGTGGGCCATGTTTCGCTCTAAATAGGAAAAAATTTGGTCAAAAAGTTGGTTATTGTCAAGGAACAAGATCATGGTCTCATCATTTAGGGTTTGTCGACACCGAGGCACCCTAAAAGCCTAAGCTTTCATCATTTAGGGTTTGTCGATGCCGAGGCACCCTAAAAGCCTAAGCGTACATCATTTAGGTTCTCATCCGGGGCAGCCAAGTTAAGTTTTCATCATTTAGGGTTTATCGATGCCGAGGCACCCTAGGTTGGGCCTAATCACTTGGCACTAATCACTTGGCTCTATTGCCACCTATGGTTTAATACAGCAAGAATAAAGGGGCACTTGATCCTACTTAATAAAGTCATGCTAAAATTCACAGAAAATTTCAGCATGACCTTTGCTGAAAATAGGACATATGGAGTACCCGAATTTGCCGAAACGGAAGTTAATCGACATTCCGGCAAACTCAAGGGCCTCTCGGGGTACCTGCAAAATCATCACGACACGAAGGGCCTCTCAAGGGCCTCAAGCAGCAGCGGCGTCTCCCAGGACCCCATTTTTTGCTTAATTTCTTTGAGCAACAATCAGAGCAGAAAATTCAGCATATTTCTATACAACAGCACTGTAAAGATGAAGAACAGTTCTACAGCAGCCCATTTATATACAATAGCATCTTTGGTCATGCCAATTTCTGAAACAATTCAAATCTGAACTGTATCTTTGGTCATACAAATCTCTGAAACTATACAAATCTGAAATATATATTTGGTCATACAAATTTATGGAACTAATCAAATCTGAACTGTATCTTTGGTCATACAAATCTCTGAAAATTTTCTAAATCTGTGGTCATACAAATTTATGGAACTAATCAAATTCTGGATTCAGAAGTTGGACTTCAAAAATCTTTCATGCAAATTACTTGAAGTACTGAAGTTAAATTGTTTTCAATCTGTCCAGATATTGTCAGCGACAATTAGGGTCATTCAGAAAGATGCTGAAGAGAAGAAATTAACTATGTATAGTTTATTCTTTTTGTACCAGGAACTATTTTAGTTTATTATTTATTGTACCAGGGAGGAATATAACAATCTTTTTTGGTATACGTCAGGTTTTGGCTGCATTTGCAAATGCATTCCATGTACTGCAACCCTCGAGTCATCTGATGTTCCTGAATCATGGTAGTTTAGGCACCATACAAGATTGTTAGTTCAATGTGCTTTATATCCTAGTTATACTACTGCAGGAAAGGAGGATCATCATACACATATATATATATATGTATAGCAATTGACAGGAGCTTCATCATTTTTAGTAACAACAATACATATATAGCAATTCGAAGCAAACAGATGTACACATAAGATAGAAATGTAGTGCTGAAAGTTTAATGCTTACAAAAGACTTGCTGAAATAGTGAAAAATATGGAGTCACCAAGCTGGCTAAGAAACTCCCAAAGTCCACTAGCAAATCCAAGATCTAATCATGTTACACACATTATAACAATTTAAGATAATTAGGATAAGGATAGTAGGAAAAGAAAAAGAAAGAGCTCAAAAAACAATCACAACAGAAAAAATAATAAAAACCTAGTCCTAGAAGAAAATAAATCCTAAAAGAAAAGAAATCCTAAAATCTGGAGCAAGTCCTAGAAGTAGTAGTCCAAATAAAAGGTAACAATGATATTGCAGGAATAGACCTTCCTAAAATAGGAATGATAATCTACTGTCAATAACCATTGAATAAAACAGATTTACCAACAAAATCTAAAAGGACACCTGCCTATCAGATTCAAACAGTTTATCATTTTCTAAAGCCATAAGCACAACAATCATGATCAGAACTAACACTACTTCAGACAAATAACCAATTAAGCGCCAAAAAAAGCAAATAAACACTAATCAGCAGGCACTCTCCTACTACAGCTAACCAAATAATCAGTACTAATACAGCTAACAATGGCATAGCATGGTTAATAAGGCCACCGATTTACCTACCAGCATCCTTTGAAGCAAGGATAAGGACCCAAATAATCAGTACTAATACATAGGACAGTAGTTCGACAATTCTATCAAGAAATCATAACAGAGCACTAATTCCTTAGTCATCCTCCAGGAACACTACTGAACAATTTATAAGGACCAAAAACAATATGCAGGAGCACCAATTTGTATGACCAAATGGTAGCTACATGTATGGAAATCTTAACAACATGTGATTTGCATGCATCTATCTATAAATGGCCATTACTTATATCTCTATCTGAGAAACCTTAGGAACCCTATGGTTAATTGAAGATAAGCATGGCAGGAATTGAAGTTATGGCAGCAAACTGACAACAAGAAGCAGCAGCCGCGTGACGGCGGCGGCGGCAACGCACGAGCACGTGGGGCCCGGCGTCCGCGGACGAGCACGCGAGAAAGGCGGCCGCAAGAAGCAGCAGCAGCGGCACGACGGGGCGGCGGCGGCGAGCTCCTGCTCCTAACCCTAGGTCGCCGCCCCGTGGGGGCATGGGGATGAGCGGGGGGAGAGAGGGAGGGAGGGACAGAGACTAACCGTCGTCGATGAGCAGCAGCCGCGCGGGGAGGCTCGCGCCGCCGTCGAGGAGCGCATCCGTCGAGCAGATACCTCCACAGACGGTGAGGCCGCGGTGGCCGGAGGTGGAAGAAGGCGCAAACGGTGAGGAGGAGTCCGGCGAGGGTCGGGGCAGGGGGTGGGGGCGCGGGGGCGGGGGCGACGGGGGTGGAGTCCGGTGAGGGTCGGGGCGGCGGCGTCGTGGGTCGGGGCAGCGCGCGGGTGGATCTGGTGGCGAGGGAGAGAGGGTCGAAGGGGATCTGGCGAGGGAGAGGGAGGATAGCTAGGGGGAGGGTTCTAATGGCGCACCACCCAGCCGTGCGCCATAAGTATGACTATTCTAATGGCGCACCTCCCCTCGGTGCGCCATTAGAATTTTGTTTTAATCTAGCCCACTAACCATATCTACAGCCTAACCCTATCTACAACAGAACCCATCCACTAGCCCGACTGGTCAGCACGCAGCACACACACCAGGAGGTCCTGGGTTTGATTCCCAGGCTCCCCAATATTTTTTTATGCATTTTAAATGCTGTTTTTGATATTTATTTGTGTTTAAATATGTTGAAACTTGTTTAAATCATAACAGTAATATTTTTTTATAAAAACAGTAATAATTTTTTAAAAAATATGTTCAAATTTGTTACTTGAAAATATCATTGGCGGCGGCGGTGGAGCGGGGGAGGGTGCGGGGGGTGCCCGTTGGTGGCGGTGGAGCGGGGGGGGGGTGGAGCGGGGGAGGGTTGCGGTGGGTCATCGGCGGCGGTGGTGGTAGCGGGGGAGGGTGCGGGTGGGATCGAGATGGAGGGGGATCGAGATCGAGATGGAGGGGGAATCGAGATCGAGATGGAGGGGGATCGAGATCAAGTGTCCTCATGAATTCAAAAAGTGCCCATGAAATTTAAAAATATTCATGATATCAAAAAGTGCCCATGAAATACAATCGAGAAATGAAGACTACGATTTAAATACAATCGATCTTAGCTAGCTATCTGTTCACAATCTTCTTGCCGTTCTTTTTCGCAAATGGAGTTCTTCTGTGGAACGGACGTCCTTTAGGTAGGGTGGTCCTGCTTCTTCTTGTGGTGTGTGCTGCTACTTCATCGTCGTCGTCATGTTCGATCTTCGGGTCGCCGTACTTGTCGAAGTCTTGCTCATTGGCTACTCCATCCATTCCGATGATCTTCCTTTTGCCTCTCCTCACGACAACACGACTGGGCTTTGACGGGTCGGTAATGAAGAAGCATTGGTCCACTTGGGAAGCCAGTACCCATGGCTCATTTTTCGCGGTGACGTTTGCGCCCGCGGTCTTGGATTTGGCTTCGGGTATAACCATGGTGGTGAAATACCGGTCTTCTTTTAGGACGCTCTTGGCCCATCTGACACGGAACATCGGGACCTTCTCTCCAGCGTAGCTCAGCTCCCAGATCTCCTCGATCCTTCCGTAGTATCTGTCCTTGTCGTTACCGGTGTAGGATTCCATCGTTACCCCGGAGTTCTGATAACCATCGCTCTTCATGTCCTTGTCCTCGGTGTAGAATGTGTAGCCGTTCATATCGTACGCCTCATAGGTCATCAGGTTGTGCTCGGCGCCCTGTGACAAGGCGAATATGAGTTGTTCTTCCGCGGAAGAATCTTCATGTAAAGGGTACGACAGAAGCTTCTGCTTGAACCAACGCGTGAAACATGAGTTGTGCTCTTTGAGTATATCTCCGTCCGTCCTCTGTTGGCCTCGGTCATTGTACGTCTTCTCAATAAAGGTTTTGTGCTCTACCACCCAAGGATCGACCACGTCTATGTGTTGTAGCGCGACTAGGTTTGCTCTTTCAAAGTCGGCGAGTCGACCCTCGAAGTCGACATGCATTTCGCGGCGACCCTCACGGTGACCCCATCCAGCGAGCCTGCCGAGGTGCCTGTTGACGGGCAGACCAACGGGGTTCTCGATGCCTAGATAATTCGTGCAGTAGGAGATGCACTCTTCGGTCAGAAAGCCCCTGGCTATACTTCCCTCTGGACGTGACATGTTGCGAATGTATCCTTTGATGACACCATTCATCCTTTCGAACGGCATCATGCTGTGCAGGAACGTCGGCCCGAGTTGGATGATATCCTCCACGATATGGACCAGCAGATGCACCATAACGTCGAAGAATGCGGGCGGGAAGTACATCTCAAGCTCGCATAGTATCACCACGATCTCTTCCTGTAGCCTTCTGAGTTGCCTCATGCCAATCGACTTCCGAGAGATGACGTCGAAAATGTTGCATAGGCCAAATAGCGTTTCACGGACGTGCGCATCCATGATCCCACGGATTGCAACTGGAAGTATCTGCGTCATCAGCACGTGACAGTCGTGAGACTTCATCCCGCTGAACTTCTGCTTCGCTGGGTCTAGGTATCTGCTTATCTTCCCCGCGTAACCGTAAGGAAGTTTTACTCCTAGGAGGCAGGTGAAAAACTGCTCGATCTCCTCCTGACTTAGAGTGAAGCACGCGGGAGGGTAGTCATTTCCGGTCTTCTTGGCCTTTTTGCCTTTGCCACGACTTTCTGTGTCCTGCTTCGCCTCATCATCATCATCATCATCATCATCATCATCATCATCATCATCATTAGCGTGAAGCTCCTGCCTGATGCCCATTGATTTCAAGTCTGCCCTTGCTTTCGGCCCATCTTTGGTCCTCTCTAGTATGTTGAGTAGGGTACCAAGCAGACTCTCGCACACGTTCTTCGTGATATGCGGGACATCAAGGCTGTGAGGCACACGGTGGATCTTCCAGTACGGCAAGTCCCAGAAAATAGACCTCGTTTTCCATACCTTCAGCAGCGGCTCTGGCGCCTTTCGCTTCTTTCCCGGCTCTGGCGCCTTTTGCTTCTTTCCCGGCAGTGGGCAGTCTTTCCAATTTTTCAACAGCTCGTCTATTTCCTCGCGGCTCCTCGTACACGGGCGTTTTCGGGGTTCGGTTTCACCATCGAACAGATCCTTGTGTTTCCTCCATGGGTCATCGTCGCGAAGCCACCTTCGATGTCCCATGAACACGGTTTTCGAAGACCCGGGATCTCTATCTAGCTGGCGATACGTTGTGTCATCCATGCACCTTACGCATCCAGAAAATCCGTGGACTACCTGCCCCGCGAGATATCCGTAACCGAGATAGTCGTGCACCGTCGTGAGCAGTGCGGCTCTCATAGGGAAATATTCTTTCTCTGCGGCGTCCCACGTATTGGCTGGCGTTTTCCATAGCGTGTCTAGCTCCTCCTTCAGCAGCCCCAGATACATATTGATGTCGTTCCCAGGTTGTTTCGGCCCTTCAATTAGCATATTCATGTGAATGTACTTCCTCTTCATGCACAACCAGGGGGGAAGGTTGTACATCCACACAAACACAGGCCAGGTGCTATGTGTGCTTCTCTGGCTGCCAAACGGATTGACTCCATCGGTGCTCGCACCCAGCACGATGTTCCTTGGATCCTTCCCAAATTCTGGGTATTCAAAGTTCAACGCTTGCAACTGGCTCGCATCGTGAGGGTGACTCAACATCTTGTCTTTTTTATTTATCTCCGGATCATTTCCGTCATCTTCCCGCTTCTTCTCCTCCATATCCGCGTGCCAACGCAGGAGCTTTGCTACCTTAGGGTCCATGAAATACCGCTGCTGACGAGGAGTGATCGGAAAGTACCACACGGATTTTCGAGGAGCTTTCTTCCACTTCTTGTATCGAGTGACGCCGCACACCGGACATATGGTAGACTCCGCGTGCTCGTCCCGACAAATGATACAATTGTTCATGCACACATGGTATTTCACGTGCCGTAAATCCAGAGGACACACGATTTTCTTCACCTCCTCGAAACTGGTCGGGCACTTGTTCCCCTTGGGAAGACGTTCGTGCCAGAATGACATGTTCTCGTCGAAGCATGCGTCGGTCATTTTGTGTTTTACCTTCATCTCCAGAGCCATGAGCGTTACTTTCAGGCGGGTACCCTCGGGCCTGCATCCTTCATACAATGGAGTAACCGCGTCTATCTCCAGTTGATCCAGCTTGGCTTTCTCTCGGGCGGCAGCTCTTGCGTTATCCGTCTGCTTGAGAAGCAGCTCTTGAATATAAGGGTCCTGCACCCAGCCTCCATCGTCGTCTGCTCCGGCATCTTCATCTTCATAATCATGCCCTTCGTCTTGATCTTCCACATCATCATGTACGACATCTTCTACATGATGACTGTGTACAGCATCACCGTCGTGATCATGTCCTGGAGATTCTTCGTCTTCTCGCCCGCCCTCGCCGCGGTGGTACTTGTCTTGTTACCCTTCCTCATTTCTTGCCCGGCCCCCATGGACGACTTCATAGTCATCTTCATCACCTTGCCACCGATAGCCATCCATGAAACCACGCAAGAGCAGGTGGTCCCGCACCTGCCCGGAATCCGGGTCCGCAATAAGGCTCTTCAGCTTGCATCTTCGACACGGACATCTTATCTCCGTCTCGTTCTTTTGAAGCATCTCGGCCTTCGCGGAGCTCAAAAACCTATTCACGATGCCTTCAGTCATCGTGCGGACCATGGTCGCCTGCGGGGTAGAGCAAAACGATATTTTAGAACCAAGAAAAAATTTGGCATGACCTTCCCTAAAAATAGGACCAAAAAGAATGCATAGTGCCAAAATTCTCGCCGAAACGGAAATGAATCAAAACATTCCGGCAAAATATTGGCAACTATCGCATTTCAAATACCGGTACCTTCAAACATAAACATATATGCAACACCACAAACACATGCAACACCACAAACATACATAGATCTAGCTAGGCCACAAAAGGTGCATGTGCACGTTGTTGGAGCGAGTTAGGGAGAAAAAAGTAGATCTACATCATGAAGATAGCTTTCCCCTTACTTACCTATCAAAAAAAGGTAATTTCACCACTTAATTTTGATGAATCTATGGTGGAAATGAGGTGAGGAGGAGGAGATGGTCGAAAGCTTGGAGAAGGAGGTGGAGGGAATGAAGTGGGGAAAGTGAGTGGGTAGGTCTGGGCTGTCCAAAATATCTTGTTGGGGTCCCAGGTTACTAATGGCACACCACCAGCAAATGCGCCATTAGTAACACTGGTTACTAATGACGCACCTGCAGATGGTGTGCCATTAGTAGTTTTGCAAAAAAGAAAAAATAAATAAATATATATACTAATGGCGCACTGGGTAATAGTGCGCCATTACTAGTTTAAACTAGTAATGGCGCACTGTGAAACGATGCGCCATTAGTAGTTTTGCAAAAAAAAAGAATAATTTTTTTTTTACAGTAATGGCGCACTGTCTGCTTGGTACGCCATTACTACTTAGAACTAGTAATGGCGCACTTCGACCTGATGCGCCATTACTATGTATGGAAAAATGGAAAAAATAATAATTTAATACTAGTGGCGCACCCTGTTTCTGGTGCGCCATTAGTGTCTTCCACACTACTGGCGCATCACCAACCGGTGCGCCATTAGTATATAGTAGTGGCGCACTGCTTCCATGGTGCGCCATTAGTATCAATCCTATCTATAGCCCTTTTCCTAGTAGTGCTAGGTCTCATTACTCTTTCTATCCGACGTGGCATGTGAGAGCGGAGGATAGAGGTTGCCATGAAATACCCAACCAATGCACTTGTCGATCGTCTTGCTCTTATTAGGTAGTCGTTTCAATGAAAGTATATCTGCCGCCTGTTCATTTTTCAATTCACTTTCAATAGACAGTTTGCATTATCTGTTTTTTTGTGGGAGTTGAAGCAAAGAATTTGTTATGTTTCCTTATGCTGTGAATCTGAAGTGTTTCTTGCTAACTAAGAACCCTGCACAGCTACATGCTGCACTGTCGGCCCTGAATCCTTGGATATTGGAAAGTTTGAAGAAGCATGTGGTGTAGGTATGTTTTTGCAATCAATATATATATTTACATGCTTCTGCAAATTATAAATCATGTATCCGCATGTGGTGTAGGTATGATTTGATAATGTGGTTGTTTGGATGCAAAAAGAATAATAAATCGATGCACATTTTTTATGATCAGACGTGGAACGGCCAATGTTTTGTAATGGAGTAGCATCATTAATGCCCAATTGGACCTTTTTTTTGTGTGTGTGTATTGAGGGGGGGGGGGTGTCAAACTTTGTATTTATCAACTATTAGTGAATTGTCCTGCCTGTGAATCCAATGGATCGTACAGTGGACCTACGACATTGTACTATAATTGTTCTCGGAATGTTCTAAATGTTTGGTGCTTGATAAATATCAAACTTCTAGGCCCTTTCCGAATAAATTTCAGTAGTCAACAGTGTAAGTGTTCTAAAAAAAGTCAGAGGACCAACCGATGGCCTAAAGTTACATATAATCAATATTTCATGTTCTCTATTACAATAACAGTGTTTAAAGAAATAGTAATACTAGAGTTGGAAAGCATAATGCGCCTTGGATCATGTCTTTTTTTCTCATTGCCCAAACACTGCTCGTTCTGCTATATGTCCCTTCTTTCAGTCATAAGGTTTATACATGTATTGATTTAACAAGATTAGATTCACAGTTAGTTCTAATGGTGTGACATGGATTGTGTTTGTGATCTTCCAGTTTTCCTGTTTCTTCCATGCATGTGAAGGACTCATATCTTACAACCTGAAAACTGAATGTACGTCGTACAAAGGCAGCTTGGCAGTTGTGGCGCTCTTATATAGTAGAAAAAATGTTATTTGGTGAAAAGAAACATAGCCTGTGCAGTAATAAAAATAAATACACTGATCCACTTCATTTCTGAGATAAATGATTAGTGTTCAGATATAAGAGGAGATGATTTGAATTCGTCTATTGCAGCTACAAATCAATGAACAATTTCAAAAATGGAGCTGCACTATTGTTTAGTATTAGCCTTCACAATCTTTTCTTAGACAACGTTTGATTCTGCAACACAACTCCACGCTGTGACAAGCATTTCACCAATGAACACGTTTTACAAAAAATATCACCGGCCAAGCTTTATTGATTAGGGTTTAGCATAACCGGAACACAAAGAACTTTAAAATTGTGAAATCCAACGTATTCTGCAGCGGGCGTTCTGGACGGCAAGGTGATTGTTGAGGCCTCATATGGAGGCATGACCTTGCTGTTCAATTTGCAGATGGTGCCCACCGACGCTGCTACCTCCGGAAGGTCGCAGAGGAGGCCACCCCGAGCTGGACGACGCACTACCAGAATAACGGCCGCTGCCGACGGCCTTCTCTACGCCGACGGCTCCCATCGGCATAGATGGTGGTATGCCGACGGCCGCGGAAAGACCGTAGGCGTACTAAAGACGTCGGCAAACCTCCATCTATGCCGACGGGGGCCGTCGGCGTAGGAAGGCCGTCGGCGTATATTCCACTATGCCGATGGGGGCTGTCGGCATAGAGCCGCCGTTGGCACACAGGTGGGTCCGCCGACCCAGGTCCAAACGGAGGGTCGACGCCGTCACCTCTATGCCGACGGCCTTGACGGAGGCCGTCGACATAGCTTGTACATTTTTTTATTCGGCAAAAAATCACGTGGGCTTTCTATGCCGACCGGGATACCGTCGACATATATATTATATGTTTTTTATTTCTCATTTTGCATTTTTTTATTAAACTTTAGATTTGATTAATTTAAATCTAATTTATATAAACTTAAACATACACAAATTATATATGAAATTGGGGCAGAATTTTCCATAGATTATGAATATCCTGTTTGTTTTTACTTTTGATTATTTTAAAATGTAACTTCATGTAATTTTGCATATAGGTCCTTATACTTAGTAAAAATCACAAGTAATTGATACTTCACTAGATTTGGATAACTTTTAAATGATTTTCTTATCATAATCTCGCACCAGGACATGATGCGTGTGTGAATGTGTTGTGACATGCGTAGACGCCCTTCTTGGGCTTCGAGGTGTGCCCCCCCTCCCCCCCCTTCACGGACGGCAGTGCCGCCATCACTTTGAGTGGGAATCGTGCGCGTCGGGTAGAACCGGAGGGAATCTAGTGGTGGGTTGGGTCCAGGCCATATTCGGGGATGTTTCTATGGGCTGACCTATCGCAACCAGTGGAAGAGTCCACTGGTCAAAGCCCGCCAGGAGAAAGTCAAAGGCCTAGATCTCCTGGTCAACGAGGCTAGGGTTAGTCCGGTCAGTGGGGCTTCGAGGTGTAGCTATGCCACCGAAACACCGTACCGGGTCCCGATGCGTGTGTGAAAGTGATGTGGCATGCATAGACGCCCGTCTTGGGTCTTCGAGGTGTTGCCCCCCTCCATGGACGGCTGTCCCGCCGTCACTTGGAGGGGGAATCGTGCGTGTCGGGTAGAACCGGAGGGAATCTATTGGTTGGTTGGTTCCAGGCTGTGTTCGGGGATGTTCCTGTGGGATGACTATCAGGGCCGTCTCCAAAAATTTGGGGCCCCGGGGCAAAAATCAAAATAGGACCCTAAATTTACATCAGGGTCGAACTAAATAATCACACAATACATATATGATGATTTTCCAACAACCAAAAAAAATCAAGAACTATTGAGTTCAAACTTAATTGTGTCCTAAATCTAGCCTCGTTCGGCACTTCCCACCTAACCTAATCAAAACAAATGAACTTATTACCTGATAGTGGAAGACCAGAGGTGATGGCGCTCGTAATTGACAGGCCGTGGGCAATCGACGGATGCCGAAGCAGGCAGGCATTCAGGTAGATCTGGCACCGTAGTCTCTGGTGGGCGATCGGAGGAAGCAAAACCAACGGGCGTTGTTGGGGCCTGTTTGCAATCAGTGCACTATGGCAGAAAAACGATCGATTGATCGATTCTCTAGACCTCATGGGCCTGTTATACATGCTGTTTTGGGCGAATGGGCTCATGAGCTTTATTTTTCCTGATTTTAAACCTACAGCTAATAGACTAATACTTAGTGATTAGGGGCCCCAAATATTTGGGGGCCCTGGGTGGTCGCCCACCTCGGCCCCCTCCATCGACGGCCCTGATGACTATTCACAACCAGTTGGAAGAGTCCACTGGTCAAAGCCCATCCGGCGAAAGTCAAAGGCCTAGATCTCCTGGCCAAGGGGCTTCGTGGTGGCCTTCCGGTTGTGGCAATGCCACCGAAATAGCGCACGCGGTCTTGATGGATGTGTGAAAGTGACGTGGCATGCATAGACGCCCGTCTTGGGTCTCCGGGGTGTTGCCCCCTCCACGGATGCCAGTGCCGACGTCATTTGGAGGGGGGGGGAACGTGTGCATCAGGTAGAACCAGAGGGAATCTACTGGTTGGTTGGGTCTAGGCCGTGTTCGTGGATGTTCCTATGGGCTGACCTATCGTAACCAGGTGGAAGAGTCCACTGGTCAAAGCCCGTCCGACGAAAGTCAAAGGCCTAGATCTCCTGGTCAACGGGAATAGGGTTAGTCCTGTCGGTGGGGCTTCAAGGTGTAGCAATGCCATCGAAACACCGTACCGTGTCCCAATGCATGTGTGAAAGTGATGTGGCATGTGTAGACGCCCGTCTTGGGTGTCCGGGGTGTTATCCCCCTCCGCGGACGGCAATGCCACCGTCGCTTGGAGGGGGGATCGTGCGTGTTGGGTATAGAACCGGATGCAATAAATGTCTCAAATATTCCAGGCGGGCCCAAAAAATGCCATGTCTTGGCACATGTCATGTAATGCCCCCCTTTGAGAGAAAGACAAGTTTCGAGGTCAATGGAGCAACGGGTAGCACACTTCCTTCACAAACCGGACACATTCCCTCTTGATAGCCAGATACTACCTAGGAGATGGTGCAATCTACAAGTGGCTTTCGGTCAGGCTTCTACGAAACACACTCAAACTTTTACTAGACCCTACAAGGAACATATGAACATCGTCCTAGGTCCTGAGGATTTCCGACATCGTATGTTTTCTGTGGATTTTAACAGCTAGATCCGGCATGCCGCCGAGGTACATTCGCCCCCCGGTGGTGTGTCCTTCCCCTCCTTTTGTTGCACTAGGTATACACATTCCGAAAAGACATCATATACGATTGTACAAACCACTTTTTGACATCATTTCAGGTGGTTGTCATGCATATCTGTAATTTCCCGCATTGAAACCCTACGGATGCAATAAATGTCTCAAATATTCCAAGCGGGCCCGAAAATGCCATGTCCTGGCACATGTCATGTAATACCCCCCCCCCCTTTAAGATCACGAGAAGTTTCGAGTTCAACAGAGCAACGGGCAACACCCTTCCTTCACAAACCACACACTTTCCCTCCCGATAGCTAGATACTACCTCGAAGATGGTGCAATTTACAAAGGGCCTCCGGTCAGCCTTTTGCGAAACGCGCTCAGATTTTTACCACACCCTACAAGGGCTATATGGTGACACCATGCCCGGTCCCGAGGGTTTCCAGCGCCGTATGATTTTCCGTGGATTTTAATGGTTAGATCCAGCAACAAGTATTCAGTATGGTTTTTACACAAAAAAATAATATTTTTCGGCAATCAGAAATTGAAAACTAAATTTTGCTCGAAAATAAAATGAAAACTCCCTTCATCAAAATTGTTTTCCATTCTAAGATGCATACTTATACACAATATGATATCACTATAAATATGCCATGAATTAGACCATAACATTCGTCATTTTGCGGATGTTTTTATTTATTTTTTAAATGCAAACAAGGTGTAAATAAATATGAAATTTTCCATGGTATTGGTTTATTATTCCTAGAAGATTTGGATTTTTTTTATTTTTTTACTAAATTTTAACATGAGTATTTCCTGTTCAAAAAACTGTGCAAAGAAACACGAAATCTGTGCTGGCTTCCTATTGGTTGGAAGCAACCTCCCACGGATCGGTGACGTGGCAGGGCAGCCTACCCCACACGACACCAGCCCCACCTCTCCCTCCCTGCCACCTCTCTCCTTCCTCTCTCTCTCTCGTCTCTCCCTACCCCCGCCACCGCTGCCTACGCCGCACGATTCCGGCATGTTCCGGCGAGCCTCGCCAACGCGCAGCACAGATCCGAGCCCCCTGCCTCCGCTCTTCCCTTCCCTCGGGCCAGATCCGCCTCTCGTGGCCCCGAGAGCTCAGCCACGACCCCTTCTGATGGCTAGGGTTCCGAGGGTGGCGTCCCCTCCAACTCCGGCGCGGCGACGGCGACTCTGCTCCGCCCTCTCCGAAGCCCACCGCAAGTCCCATGGGCGGCTCCGCCTCGTGGATGGTACTCCTGCACCCGGTGGCTGCGGGGCGGACGCGCGCAGCGGGTAAACTCCGGCGAGGCGGTGGCTCCCTCCGGCGGCTCCCGCCACGGCATGACGGCGGTGCACTGCATCGGCTAAAGCACCACCATGGTGAGCCCCTCTCCATCCTATGTTCCCTCCGGTTGCTGCCATGCACATGACGTGTATTTTTCTAACTGTACAATAACACTTACTCCTCTACTGTCACATACTAGATGATTGCTACTAGACTAATAGATTAGCCTTGAATTCATCTAGTTTGGATCAAAACAGAACCATTGATTAATACTAGATGATTTTTACTGTAAATTTTGTTACAGATCTCTTTGAACTAGTTTGATTCCCTGTTGATCTATATTTTTTACTTACTCACATGCTGGACTGAATTTGCTACTGCTGTTACTCTAGTGTTGAACGAGATAGGCATTCTATTGCTTGTTTCCTTGCTTCCACAAATTAAAATTCAGTAATCTTGTTAACTGCTACCGTTGTCATGAACCACACATCTGAGATGAACTTGACATTGATTTGCTCCTTTGTCAAGTATGGATAGACTTTGCTATTCACCAGTATTCAGGCAGTTGATGTGTGCGTGTTGCTGCAGCTGTTAGGACATTGTTGGATTGTTATCACTAGTACTAGTCCTATCAAATTGCATGTGAGTGGTTCATTACCATGCTATCCAGGGGATATTCATTTTTGTGCCTGTGAATTCGTTCTTGTTGTGTATATATGTATATGTGCTAGCAACATGAGTAGGATTTAGCATCATGCTGGGCCTGGATGAATTGCATGCATACATTGATCCTGGGAGAAGTGCCTGGCTGATACAATCCTCTTTTTTACAAAGCTATTATATACTTTGGGAAATATAGTAGTTTGTTATTTACTGCCTGCACTGCAAGTATGGATGCTCATGCATGCATGCATCCAGGGTGAGTCGTACCTAGTTGTTCTTTATGCATCTCCAAGTTACTATTGAAAAAGCTCTCATAACTAGTTGTTTCTTTTCAGTTTAAAACTGAGACCTCTTTTGTTTTATCTTGAGAGCTATGACTGATGGCCAAACCGTTGTTTTTCTGTGCTAGACTCACCCCACAGCTTTGTTTTGTTTTGTGCCACCTGATCATTATGCCATCCTATTGATATTGATGCAATGGAATTTATAGTTTTGTTGTCCCCTGAGCTGAGATGCTTATCTAGTGTTTATGGCTTAGTAACTGTCCTCTGAATTTGAAATTATACTAGTATTGCTCTACACTCAGCAGCTAGCTCTGTTTTGTGGCACCTGTTACTTATGCCACGGTATTGTTTCAATGGAATCAGTACAATTCCTTTGCACATTGGGATTGCTCTGTTTGCTTCATATTATGGTGTTAATGTCTTACTAGCTAATTGTGGTGGCCGTCTGGATTGTCGCTCATAGTATTGCTGGTGGTGGTGCTGTTGTGTAGGTTGACAAAAATGCTCTGCATCTTGAGAAGCAAATATCTTAAAACTTTGACTTGGATCTCGACGGCGACGGCATCCAACGAACACAAGGTCGCTCCCAACCAACAAGTTTTTTTCTTCCAAGTTAATAATGTGGATTGTGATGTTTATCTGTGCACTGATTTTCAGAGTGGATGGCCGTACCATTTAATTTTGATTACTAGCACTAGTAGTTGTATTCAGTGTGAGCTGGAAGACTAACTGATTCAGTTTTCGAAGCCATCTTTGCTGTTCTGGTTGTGTTTGCGCAGCTCACTTGTTGCCAGTGCAGTTCTCTTACACATATTTGTTTGTTGGGATTTAATTTCTAGAATCATGTCTCTAATTGCATTCGTAAATTTCTAGCCTTAATTGTTTTTTTTTGTTATGGTCAGCAAGTATGCCGATGGTCTAACCGTCGGCGTAGCTATGCGCCAGGCCTGCCCAGCAGCTGACATGTGGCACTGCTAGGCCGACGGTTAGACCGTCGGCATAAGTTCTAGAGCTATGCCGACGGCTTTACCGTCGGGATACCTGTGCAACGTGTCAGCACATGGTTGGCTCGGTTTTGACGGCGGAGCCGTTAGGCGGAAAATTTTGCCGACGGTGCATGTGTGCCGACGGTGGTACAGACGCCGTCGGCATAGCGGCCTATACCGACTGCTTTGCTATGCTGACGACCGCCCTGGGATATGCCGACGTACGAGTTGCCGACGGGGCTATGCCGACGGTGGCCATCGGCATAGGCCGTCGGCAACGTAGCTTATTCTGGTAGTGACGGGGCGTCTTTGGATGTGGAGGAGGTCCGACCAGAGGAGCGGCATGTTTGATGTATCTAAATATGTCTTTGTTAACAATTTTATTTGGTAACTATTATTTATGTTTGTTACTTCCATCCTGATGCCTCCAGACCAAAATTAACGAGCTTTACATACTGGTTTGCTCACTTTTGTTTGTAGAGCAGTCCAACTCATTACCATCTTATGTAGTATCTCTTATATCTGTGCCTTGTATCCTTAGTAGAGCTCAATCATTGATCTGCTTCTATCTCCCATCCCCCAGTCTTTGATCCTTATGTTTTAATGGTTCAAATTCACATCGGGGAACATTACCTTGACCAATCTCAGTGACACACTCGAGGAAGATAAAATTATGATGGACCGTATAGCGTTAGGCATAATATACCATTGTTTTTCTGTGATTCCAAAGATGTTAGCTACTACTCCTTCCGACTAAAGTTGTACTAAACTAACGACAAGTCTCAAAATCTTAGTTCAAGTTTCAGAACTCAAGAGGTATCCTATACTCTTGAAACTTTTATTAGGAGGTGCTCTCTTTAAATACATGCTTTTGCTCTACCCCCTTTTACTAGCAATTCGATGGTGCTGCTTGAATATTTTGTTCCTAATGCATGAAACACAATACATCCCTTATCTGCATAGATCTGCTTGTTCTTGAATCGGTTCAAATAAGTATGATGCTGATTTGGTTCCTTCTACTTCTATAGGTTTGAATACTATGGTCAGATTTTTCCCCAAGAATCCACAAGTTTTGCTTGTCTTGAAGAATGTATTAAGTTCATTGCAAACTTAAAGTTCAAAGAAGATATGCAAGGAAGGGCGCCGCCTCTCCCTCACCGTCCATTGTCTCAAGACACGACGTCGTCAGCAGCACCTGCTATCTATATATATGAACTATCTATCATCTTTAGCTAATCTCTAGAACATCGCCATCAGCTGCACCTGCTATCTATATATATGAACTCTACTTTTCTTTGAAGATCGTTTTTCTTTTGGAGCATGTTAGTCTTTGATTTCAATTCAATGTTGTGCTCTATCATCCACCTTGTAAGATTGTGACCTACTATCTTATAATATGCACCTATTACCTTGCTATGTCTCTTGAATGAACACTTTTCTCTAAGTTTTTGTGATTTGTACCCTGGCCTGCATATGCACGTGCACAGCTGCACAGCCAAGGCAAGTGCGCACAAGAACACACAGGAGGCGCGCCCAGGGCGCGCCCCACCTACTAGTATGCAAAGAAGAAGAGACGACTATGCACTTGTTTGGACTCAAAATCGAACAGAACCTACCGTGACTTGCCAAACAAGCAACCCCACGACCCCACCCCGTGACTCGTCGGATCCTTTTGAGCGTAGCCGTTGGATCCAGTCAACGCAAAACTGGCTGCCACATCAACGCAGCCCCACGCAAGGAGCTCCCCTGAAGCACCCCGATTCATTGTCATCTCCAGCACAACATTGAGATAAATGGATCTTTAAGAAGAAGACGGACGTGGGCGGTAATGTTACCGTCTATGAAGCTCGACTTGTGGCAAAAAGGTTTTTCACAAGTTCAAGGAGTTGACTACGATGAGATTTTCTCACCCGTAGCGATGCTTAAGTCTGTCGGAATCATGTTAGCATTAGCTGTATTTTTCGATTATGAAATCTGACAGATGGATGTCAAAACAAGTTTTCTTACCAGTTTTCGTAAGAAAAGTTGTATGTGATACAATAAAAGGTTTTGTCGATCCTAAGGATGCTAAAAGGTATGTTGGCTCCAGTAATCCTTCTATGGACTAGAGCAAGCATCTTGGAATCGGAATATATGATTTGATGGAGTGATCAAAGCTTTTAGGTTTATACAATGTTTGCTAGAAACTTGTATTTACAAGAAACTGAGTGGGAGCACTACAACATTTCTGATAAGTATATGTGGATGACATATTGTTGATCCGAAATAATGTAGAATTTCTGGAAAGCATAAACGGTTGTTTGAAGAGTGTTTTTCAAAGGAAGACCTGGATAAAGCTGCTTACATATTGGGCATCAAGATCTATAGAGATAGATCAAAACGCCTGATGATACTTTCAAAGAATGCACACCTTGACATGTTTTTTGAAGGAGTTCAAAATAGATCAGTCAAATAAGGGGTTCTTACCTGAGTTGTAAGGTGTGAAGTTGAGTAAGACTCAAAGATTGACCACAGCAGAAGAAAGAGGAAGGACGAAGGTCGTCCCCTATGCTCTTCTCATAGGCCCTATACGGTATGCCATGCTGAGTACAGCACCTGATGTGCGCCTTGCCACATGTCTGGCAAGAGGGTATAAAGGTGATCTAGGACTGGATCGCCAGATAGTAGTCAAAATTATCCTTAGAGGAATAAGGAAATGTTTCTCGGTTATGGAGGTGATAAAGAGTTCGACATAAAGATTTACGTCGTTGCAAGCTTAACACTTGTCCGGATAGCTCTGAGTAGAGATACCGGATACGTATAATGGAGCAATAATTTGGAATAGTTCCAAATGGAACGTGGTAGCAGCATCTACGATATAAAGTTTTGCGAAATACATAGGGATCTAAATATGGCAAGACCCGTTGACTACAACCTCTCTCACAAGCATAACATGATCAAACCCAGAACTCTTTGAGGGTTTATCACATAGTGATGTGAACTAGATCATTGAGTCTAGTAGACTCTAGGTTGTTGGTCACATGGCGATGTGACCTGTGAGTGTTAATCACATGGCGATGTGAACTAGATTATTGACTCTAGTGCAAGTGGGAGACTGTTGGAAATATGCCCTAGAGGCAATAATAAATTAGTTATTATTATTATATTTCATTGTTCATGATAATCGTTTATTATCCATGCTAGAATTGTATTGATAGGAAACTCAGATACATGTGTGGATACATAGACAACACCATGTCCCTAGTAAGCCTCTAGTTGACTAGCTCGTTGATCAATAGATGGTTACGGTTTCCTGACCATGGACATTGTATGTCGTTGATAACGGGATCACATCATTAGGAGAATGATGTGATGGTGAAAGTGCGTTATATCGACTAGAGGGGGGGTGAATAGGCGATTTTTATGAAAGTCTTCAAAACATGGAAGTTATGAAGACAAACAGTAGAGATATGCCTATTACTATGCAGCGGAAACTTTAAACTACACTAGCCAAGCCATGGTCAAGTATCAACAGAGTGAAAGCACAGTGACAAATAGCTGTTGTGTAATTAGGATCAGGTAGGAAGATACTATGAAGTCAAACAGATCATACACTCACGTTGTGAACACAAAAGATAGAACAGACATGCAATGACTTCATAATGAGCGATCAGTAAGTAAAACGAAGTGAAGATGAAACCAGTGACTCGTTGAAGACAATAATGTGTTGGACCAGTTCCAGTTGCTGTGACAACTGTACGTCTGGTTGGAGCGGCTAGGTATTTAAACCTTAGGACACGCAGTCCCGGACACCCAGTCCTGAACACGCAGCTCAGGACACCAAGTCCTCACCGTATTCTCCTTGAGCTAAGGTCACATAGTCCTCGCCCAATCACTCTGGTAAGTCTTCAAGGTAGACTCCCAAACCTTCACAGACTTTGTTCACTGGCAATCCACAATGTCTCTTGGATGCTCTGAACGCGACGCCTAACCGTCCGGGGATGCACAGTCCTCAAGTGTAATAAGTCTTCAGATCACACAGACAAAAGACTTAAGTGATGCCCAATGTTCTCTGGCCCTGGGTGGTTAGGGCTTTATCCTCGCAAGGAATTCTCTCTCTCAAAGGCTTCGAGGTGGGTTTCTCTCAAACGACAAAAGCCGTACTCTCAATCTGAGGAGCCAACCGTTTATGGTTGTAGGGGGTGGGCTATTTATAGCCACTTGGCAACCCGACCTGATTTGTCCGAAATGACCCTGGGTCACTAAGGAACTGACACGTGTCTCAACAGTCAGATTTCAAACTCTCATGGCAACTTTACTTGGGCTACAAGCAAAGCTGACTTGTCCGGCTCTGGACAAGATTCGCTCTCATTGTCTTCACTCGAAGACATAGGTTTTTTGTTTAGGCATCGCTTCAGTCATTCTGACTTGTTCTCCTGGACCCCACTTAACAGTACGGTGGTTCCTATGACTCAACACAAAAGAAAAAGAACTACGAAAGATCTAAGTCTTCGAGCTCCATAGGCTTGATAACGTGTCTTCTTTTGTCATAGTCTTCAATGTGAATATCTTCATATACCACCTTTGACTTCAATGTCTTCATACATTTTTAGGGGTCATCTCTGGTAGTAAAACCGAATCAATGAGGACTTCTACCTGTGTTATCCTGCAATTCTCACAAACACATTAGTCCCTCAACTAGGTTTGTCGTCAATACTCCAAAACCAACTAGGGGTGGCACTAGATGCACTTACAATCTCCCCCTTTTTGGTGATTGATGACAAACTAGTTGAAGTTTTCAACGGGGAATATAGTCTGTGAAATTGTAAAGGATAAGGAATTGTCTTCATAAGTTGAAAGGGCTCCCCCTGAAGATGTGCATATAAGTTAATTTGCTTTTGGAATGCAAATGCACATGGCAGGTTGTACTTGTGGAGATCCACTTCAGCTTATGATGACAATCCACTATGCATGTGAAAGTATATGAAGATAATGACATGCATAATGGAAAATGGACGTCTGCAGAATGAGATAAGTGCGGAATTTATCGTCGCACATGCGGAATTTATCTTCGCAAAGCAGGGTGGCAAACAAGTAGCAGACGACCATCTGGTTTAAGTGTTACAACTCATAAGAACCAAATGTAGCAAAAACGAGAGTTGTAAGCACGAAGCAAAATATAAGGCACCCGCCCATATGAACCCGCTTGAAGACTATCAATCTCATATGCTTCTCCCCCTTTTGTCAGTAATGACCAAAAAGGTTTGAAGACATAGAGCCTCTACTCGTTCCCATGAGGAGTAGATGAAGTAGCAGGGTTGTTGGCGTTGTTTGGCGGTGCTGAAGAGCTTGGAGGTGCTGAAGCAGGTGGCGGTGAGGTAGCATCGTCTTCTTCATCAATGATTCTGGCAGTGACTGTGGCAGCAGAGGAAGAAAACTCAGAGTCTTCAAGAGATGGAGTCCCCAGCAACACAGCTCTTCGAGGAGGTGTGGAGTCAAATTTGAATCTCTCAGTGAAGCCATCCTCTTGAAGATCAGCTTCAGAAAGCATCATCGTTAGCCCTTTCCATGTGCGGCGACAGGTTTCATGGGCAATGAAAGCGTTCTTGGTGGCAAGATTTCGGATGCGATTTACATCTACGAAGAGGCTCTTCACCTATCTCTTCAACCAGTCATGATGCCTATCCTGCTTTTGATGAAGGGCCACAAGAAGCTCTCGGTCGTTGAGAACACGAGTGCGCTTCTTGGGTCTTGAAGCAGTGGCACTGTCAGTGGCTTCAGTTGAAGCAGGGTGTGGTGCACGTGTAGTGCCAGCCAAAGGATACACCCTGGAGATGGCTTCAACACCTTCAACATTCTGAGTGAAGCTCTGGTGTTCTGCATTCTGAAGACTCAAAGGTTGCTTGGCAGGCTCAGGATATATAGCTTCAGCAGAGGTATCCACATCTGGCAAGAAGATCCGATGGTTGCGGGCTGAGGGCTGATATGAGATCGCAGAGTGAAGCTTGATCAGTCTCATTACCCAAGGAGCATAGAACTTCAAACCAAGTAAATCTGAGCCTGATGCAGCAAGTTGGCGTATGAAGAAGTCCTGTGCGTTGAAGCATTTGCCATGAAGTATACAAAATATCAGAGTCTTCATTGCACCCTCGATCTTGGCATTTGGAGAGTGCCCTTTGATAGGCCAGAGAGTCCACCAGATAATGTGATAGATGGTTCTGGGCAGGTACTCAAAGTCTTCAATGAAGAACTCTGTTGGATAAGGAGAATCATGGGGCAATGGCTTCATCATGGAGAGCATCTGACTCATATTCGGTTCAGGCCTCTGGAATATGCTCTCAAGAGCTTCAGTGTGTAGTGGACATCCTTCCTCGAAGGATTCGCCAGGAATGGGCAGGCCGGTGAGCTCAATGATATCAAATGCATTGGCTTCGTGATGGACATTGCCGGTCATCCACTCCAGGGCCCAAGTCTTCGGATCTCTGTTGTATCCTTTGATGTGGAGGGTGGCATAGAATTGCAGCAGAAGCTCTTCATTCCAGTGCTCTTCATCAGTTACGAACTGCAGTAGACCCACTTGCTTGAAGCAACCAACGCTTCCTCTAAACAGGGCAGACCAGCAATGGCTTCAACATCAAGGCGCTTGTGCGGGAAGATGCGACCTTGGTTGTATAGGATGCATGAATAGTAGCTGCGCTGAGGATAGCTCCAGAACCTATCTGATGAAATCCTTTCCCTTGAATAGGGGTTCTTGGAGCTGTTGAAGAACGTATTATCTGCCTTGAAGCTATTGATGTTAAAGGAGACAGGTGCTGATGCAGGACCTAGGAACCTCGGCAGCCTTTGGACTGGCTTCTGGACATGAGGCCTGTGCTCAACATGGTAATCAAATTGAGGACCTGCAGCAGACTCAGGAACAGAAGTGTCTGGATCAGTAGCTTCGCTGTCTTCTGAAGCTTTTGGTGGGGAGGGCTCCACATTGGCTTCAGTGTTGGTTGTGGCAGCCTCAATATTTTCAGCCTCCGCTTGACTAGCTGGAGGGTCGGTCACAAGCACGTTCTCCTGGAGAACTGCTTCTTGGTGGAGCATAGGAGTGGGCTCTTGTGGTGCTTCTTCTGCGGCTGATGCAGCCGGAATGTCTTCATAGACTTGAGGCCTTGGACCTTTGCGAAGCCTGCGGAATGCAGACGACGCCTGTGGGGTTGGAGTGGGCTAGGCCTCATTGTCTTCTTCCTCTTGAGGGCGATCCGCCCATGAAGCATCCTGTGCAATTGGCGTCAGTGGACGACCAATGCTGATGAGTTTGCTGTGTTCTAATTGAGGAAGGGCTGCATCATCTTCTACATTGTCACGATGACCAATGTCTTCAGCAGTGATGGGATCAGCTGCTGGAATGTCTTCAGGAACAGGAGCCTCTGTGGAAGCAGGCTCATGCACCGTCAGTTGATGTTCTGCGTCAGGGTGAACCATAGAAATAGGTTCAACTATCAAGGGCTTTGTGGGAGCAGCTCGAGAATTCTTGGTCTTTCTCTTTTTCTTGCTGGGGGCAGTAGGAGAGGCTTCAGAGCTTTTTCTTTTCCTGGCTTCAGCCTCAGCAGTTCTTGTCTTCTTGAGCTCTGAAGCTGTGGACCGGCTCTTTGGCTTCGAGCCAGTCGTTGCAGTTGGGAAGACAAGCGGAACTGCTTCCTGCCTTGGTGCCTCTGGTTCAGCTGGAACAGTCTTCTTCCTTTTCTTTGTGGCCATCTTGGGGTCGATGCCAGGACGCCCAAGTGCCTTGCGCTTCTCAGCCTCATTGTAGGCTTGCACACATCTGTCAGCCAGAGACTTCATCCGCTCACGTGAACCCTGAGCTTCTGCACGCTTCTTCAGAAAGTTTTCCTTTAGCTCATGCAACATGATCTTGAAGCTCTTCACTTCTTGCACGCTGAGCTTGGCCATATTCTTCTTGAACTGTGCCTTTTCATGATCAATTTTCTGCTTCAGTTCAACAATGCGCTGGGCAATGGCAAGTTCTGAAGCAATAGCGCCTTGGAAGGCGACGCTGAGGCCAACGGGCAGCTGCAGATCTTCGAAGCTGATGTTTGGTGTGGCAAACCATTCGTCGATGAAGTTGTGGATGATGGCGACATCAAAGAGAGGCAAATTGTTGAAGATTTCAGCTTCTTCTTTGCTCTTGATGAGCTGCTCGAGAGCGTCATCTCCAAGATCTTCATCACTTGACAGATCAATGGCTTCGTTGCGCAGAATGGCAGCAGCTGTGAGCTCTTTGCTGGTGTGTGGCTGAGGCATCTTGGCCTTCTGGGGCTTGGAGACGCGGGATACGTCTTCAGACTGCACACTGTCTTCAGGAGGTGCAGTTGCCAATGGCTTCGCCCTTGAGATTTTTGGTGAAGGGGCCGGCTTTGAAGCTTTTGGCTTCTTCGACTGCTTTGGCTTCGGTACAGCAGGAGCTTCATCAGACTCAGAGTCAGCTGGAGGGTCATTCACGGCAGTCCCTTGGACTAAGATGCGGGTGATGAGGCCCTCTAGGTTGGCATACGGACCGATGATATTGGGTTCTGCGTCGCATGTGCCATCTGCCCTTGGTGCCGAGGGACCAGGGTTGAAGTCTAACCCAAATTTCTTCTTGTTCTGCTTCACTGATTGTTGGGCAAACTAGAAGTTGCGCTTGAACAGATTGTCGTCACGACACCAGAGTAGTGACGACGGATGTGCATCATCAGGCTGTGGCCCACAGACCATGCATGGATAGAAGCTTTGGGCAATAGCTTCATCTCTGGACCTGGGTACAAGGTTCTTGTATAAGATGTCTCCCCACGGTCTTTTGATGGCACTTTTCTCAGCATACTCTTTGGTTGTGAAGCGGTATTTGAACCATTGTTCTGTCCAATAGCGTCGAATCCATTGGATTCGGGTCTTGCGCTGCCCATAATTCTCTTCAGGATCTGTTTTATACATTTCTGCCAGTTCATCAGGCAGATCTTTAGATGTTCCTCCACATCGCTGTCTGCCCCCCTTTCTTGCTGCTGTTTCTGAAGCCATAAACCTTAACTTGGAAGGCTTCAAGACGTTCAAAGGCTTCAAAGGCTTTCTTTTGCTGGACCAACAGGAACTGGCTTCAGGAGAATTTATGTGATGCTGTAAGAACTCTGCAAATGAATGCAGACTATGAGAACCAAAGGATTCTCCCACGGACATGTACCTGTGACAGCATTAAGGTGCGAGGGAAGGGGAAGAGGTCATATGCATTCTCAGAAGATTTTGAAGATAAATCAGTTTAGAAGACATTGACCTCATCGTGCGAAGACATTCACTCATAGATAAGAAGTTGGTTTCAGATTTGTACGAATCCACAGATCAGTACAAGTGAGGAATCTAACTACTTTTTGAAGCACAAGTGAATATTCTAGGCATGTTATGAGATGCAGTTTGAGAGAGATCTAGTTTGTGTCAGCAGAAACTTCTTGTGGTAGAAAGTGACAGATCAATAGGATCAACGGTGCTGTAAAAGGCAGTTTTATTTACCACACTGAGAACTGCTAGACGGAGCGAGAGATGAGGCCGAGCAGTTCACTCGTCCGTGCCCTAACTTGGCGATGGAGGAGACCTACGGCGACGGCGGAGAGGATGATGTCCGTGGTCGGCGTGAAGACGGCGTCGGAGAGGTTGCGGCAGCGAAGCGCTTCGTCGCCGGCGTCGTCGAGAGCTAGCGGTGGCGCTAGGGTTCGTGCGAGGGTCGAAGAAGAGATAGTTACCGCTGTGAGTGTGTATTTATAGGCACAAGGGCGGCACTGTGCTATTACACAGGTGCCCCTGGCGATTCACATCTGAGGAACGCGTGGCCAGTTTGCAGAAGTTTGGGGTTTGTTCCACGTCCCACGCACGCCTGGATTGTCGGGTGGTCGTTCCTGCTTCTCCGGATTTTATGTGGAGGAATAAGCATTGAAAACGGACTTTATGGTTATCTCTATATCTTCTGCTGACAAGGACGCAGTGAAGACATTCGACAGTTTCAATAGAATGCATATAACTTAGAGAGATAGAGTTTGAGATAGAAAGCATAGAGAAGTTTGGGGTCCGATCACATTCACTTAGTTCAAAAGATTCAACACGAAGACATAGCTATAAGTGAATGTTGTAGAGGACAGAACACTAGCATATATATATATATATATATATATATATATAGTCAACACAGTGAAGATAATCATGATAATATGTTCGAAGCCAAACCAAATGTGAAGACATTGCAAGGTAACGCCATGAGTGAAACACTTCAAAATAGAACGTTTGGTGGTGGCGTTACCCACCGTATAGGAAGTATTAGACCCAGACACGGCGCACAATTATCGTGGCGCTCCGAAGTCAAATTCCACATTAATGTATTCACACTTAGAATGTATGTCTTCATTGATTGAAGATATACTTTACTTTGTGTGTTGCACATCTAAGTCATCATATGCATAAGTGTTAGGATGTGTGCCTGATCACAGGACATTTGAGGATTCCAGGATATTTAGCTCACACCGTAACTTGCAAAACCTCTTCTCATCCAAGGGCTTGGTGAAGATATCTGCCAATTGCTCTTCAGTGTTGACGTGTATGATATCAATGTCTTCCTTCACAACATGATCTCTGAGAAAGTGATGACGAATTTCAATGTGCTTTGTCTTCGAGTGCTGAACTGGGTTGTTGGCAATCTTGATGGCGCTTTCGTTGTCGCAGTAAAGTGGCACTTGCTTCAGATGAATGCCATAGTCCTTGAGTGTTTGCTTCATCCACAGAAGCTGAGCGCAGCAAGATCCAGCAGCAATGTATTCAGATTCAGCAGTGGAGAGAGATACACAGTTCTACTTCTTTGAAGACCAACATACAAGTGATCGTCCCAGAAAGTGACATGTGCCTGATGTAGACTTGCGATCAACTTTGTCACTAGCATAATCATCATCCGAGAATCCAACCAAATCAAACTCTGAGCCCTTTGGATACCATAATCCTAGAGTTGGTGTGTGAGCCAAATATCGAAGAATTCGCTTCACAGCTAAGTGATGCGACTCCTTTGGTGCCGCTTGAAATCGAGCACACATGCAAACACTAAGCATAATATCAGCAACAGTGACACCTTCTCCAGCCTTGGGAACGCCGTTCTCGACGACATACCATAGGTCGACGTCAATGGCTTCAAGATGCATACGCATCTTATTCTTCCAGTAGGGATATTCAGTTCCATCAAAGACGGGGCACGCAGCGGAGACTTTAATTATCCCTGCAGTCGACATAGCTAAAACTCCAGGTGGTTAAACCGAATCACACAGAACAAGGGAGCACCTTGCTCTGATACCAATTGAAAGTGCGTTATATCGACTAGAAGGGGGGTGAATAGGCGATTTTTATGGAAGTCTTCAAAACATGGAAGTTATGAAGACAAACAGTAGAGATATGCCTATTACTATGCAGCGGAAACTTTAAACTACACTAGGCAAGCCATGGTCAAGTATCAACAGAGTGAAAGCACAGTGACAAATAGCTGTAGGGTAATTAGGATCAGGTAGGAAGATACTATGAAGCCAAATAGATCATACACTCACGTTGTGAACACAAAAGATAGAACAGACACGCAATGACTTCACAATGAGTGATCAGTAAGTAAAAGGAAGTGAAGATGAAACCAGTGACTCGTTGAAGACAATGATGTGTTGGACCAGTTCCAGTTGCTGTAACAACTGTACGTCTGGTTGGAGCGGCTAGGTATTTAAACCTTAGGACACACGGTCCCGGACACCCAGTCCTGAACACGCAGCTCAGGACACCAAGTCCTCACCGTATTCTCCTTGAGCTAAGGTCACATAGTCCTCGCCCAATCACTCTGGTAAGTCTTCAAGGTAGACTCCCAAACCTTCACAGACTTCGTTCACTGGCAATCCACAATGTCTCTTGGATGCTCTGAACGCGACGCCTAACCGTCTGGGGATGCACAGTCCTCAAGTGTAATAAGTCTTCAGATCACACAGACAAGAAGACTTAAGTGATGCCCAATGTTCTCTGGCTCTGGGTGGTTAGTGCTTTATCCTCACAAGGAATTCTCTCTCTCAAAGGCTTCGAGGTGGGTTGCTCTCAAACGACAAAAGCCGTACTCTCAATCTGAGCAGCCAACCATTTATGGTTGTAGGGGGTGGGCTATTTATAGCCACTTGGCAACCCGACCTGATTTGTCCAAAATGACCCTGGGTCACTAAGGAACTGACACGTGTCTCAACGGTCAGATTTCAAACTCTCATGGCAACTTTACTTGGGCTACAAGCAAAGCTGACTTGTCCGGCTCTGGACAAGATTCGCTCTCATTGTCTTCACTCGAAGACATAGGTTTTTGGTTTAGGCATCACTTCAGTCATTCTGACTTATTCTCCTGGACCCCACTTAACAGTACGGTGGTTCCTATGAATCAACACAAAAGAAAAAGAACTACGAAAGATCTAAGTCTTCGAGCTCCATAGGCTTCATAACGTGTCTTCTTTTGTCATAGTCTTCAATGTGAATATCTTCATATACCACCTTTGACTTCAATGTCTTCATACATTTTTAGGGGTCATCTCTGGTAGTAAAACTGAATCAATGAGGGACTTCTACCTGTGTTATCCTGCAATTCTCACAAACACATTAGTCCCTCAACTAGGTTTGTCGTCAATACTCCAAAACCAACTAGGGGTGGCACTAGATGCACTTACAGATGGACAAGACCCAATCCTAAGCCTAGCACAAGATCGTGTAGTTCGTTTGCTAAAGCTTTTCTAATGTCAAGTATCATTTCCTTAGACCATGAGATTGTGCAAATCCCGGATACCGTAGGAGTGCTTTGGGTGTGCCAAACGTCACAACGTAACTGGGTGGCTATAAATGTACACTACAGGTATCTCCGAAAGTATCTGTTGGGTTGGGACGAATCGAGACTGGGATTTGTCACTCCGTGTAAACGGAGAGGTATCTCTGGGCCCACTCGGTAGGACATCATCATAATATGCACAATGTGACCAAGGAGTTGATCACGGGATGATGTGTTACGGAACGAGTAAAGAGACTTGCCGGTAACGAGATTGAACAAGGTATCGGGATACCGATGATCGAATCTCGGGCAAGTATCATACCGCTAGACAAAGGGAATTGTATATGGATTGATTGAATCCTCGACATCGTGGTTCATCCGATGAGATCATCGTGGAGCATGTGGGAGCCAACATGGGTATCCAGATCCCGCTGTTGGTTATTGACCGGAGAGTCATCTCGGTCATGTCTGCATGTCTCCCGAACCCGTAGGGTCTACACACTGAAGGTTCGGTGACGCTAGGGTTGTTAGGAAGACTTATATGTGATTACCGAATGTTGTTCGGAGTCCCGGATGAGATCCCGGACGTCACGAGGAGTTCCCGAATGGTCCAGAGGTGAAGATTTATATGTAGGAAGTTGTCATACGGTCACCGGAAAGGTTCGGGGGCATATAGTTATTGTACCGGGGCCACCGGAGGGGTTCCGGGGGTCCACCGGGAGGGGCCACCTCTCTCGGAGGGCCTAATGGGCTGTAGAGGAAAGGGGACCAGCCCTACATGGGCAGGCCATAGCCCCCCCTTGGGCCCATGCGCCTAGGGTTGGGGGGGGAAACCCTAAAGGGGGCGCCCCCCTTGCTTGGGGGGCAAGGCCCCTCCCCTTGGCCGCCCCCCCCCCCTCTAGATCTCATCTAGAGGGGGCCAGGCCCCTTCCTCCTTCCCCTATAAATAGAGGGGCAAGGGGAGGGCTGCATAGAACATCCAAGGCACAGCCCCTCCCCTCCCCAACACCTCTCCTCCTCCGTAAGAGCTTGGCGAAGCCCTGCCGGAGTACTGCAGCTTCACCACCACTACGCCGTCGTGCTGTTGTTGGAGCCCTCTTCCTCAACCTCTCCCTCCTCCTTGCTGGATCAAGGCGCGGGAGACGTCCTCGCTCCGTACGTGTGTTGAACGCGGAGGTGCCGTCCGTTCGGCGCTAGGATCTTCGGTGATTTGGATCACGACGAGTACGACTCCATCAACCCCGTTCTCTTGAACGCTTCCGCTCGTGATCTACAAGGGTATGTAGATGCACTCCTCTCTCCCTCGTTGCTAGATGACTCCATAGATTGATCTTGGTGATGCATAGAAAATTTTAAAATTCTGCTTCGATTCCCAACACTAGCAACTCCCGAGAGGTGGCCGGCCCTCCTAGCTTTGTCCAGGATGCCTGCCAGAGCGTCCACGGCGAGATTGAAGAGCAGGGGGGTATCGGATCCCCTTGCTTCACTCCCGTGGAGGATGAGAAGAACGGCCTCACATCACCGTTAATGTTAATCGCAGTCTTGGCAGACCGTACCAACTGCATAATCCAGTTGCACCATTTGTCCTCAAAGCCTCTGCGCTGCATAACGAGCCGCAGGAAATCCCAGTCTAGCCGATCATAGGCTTTCTGGAAGTCCAGCTTGAGGAAGACACCCTTTTGTCCACGCGATCGTACCTCGTGCACAATCTCATGCAGGGACAGAAGCTCGTCATGAATTCGTCTCCCTTTCAAGAAGGCTGTCTGAAGTGGGTGGTTCATCCTCTCGACTACCAGTGCGAGTCTAATTGTGCATACTTTAGAGAAGATGCGCTCCAGGACGTTGATAACTGTGATAGGTCTGAATTGGCGAATGTCCGTCGCCCCAACTACTTATGGGATCAGGGTGATAACACCAAAATTTATACGCGCCATGTCAAATGTTCCGATATAGAATTCTTGGAACATTGGCATGATCACAGGTTTTAGGACGTTCCAGAATTTCTGGAAGAAGGCAACCGGCAGGCCATCCGGCCCCGGCGCCGACCCCGCCTTCATTGAGGCGATCGACCTCCCCACCTCCTCCGGCGAGAACGGGATAGCGAGATCAGTGCATACATGCTGTTGCTCCGTGCTTGTCCTGCTAGTGCATCCGTTTTGTTTAATATGCAACTTTTTGGACCTTTGTATCCTTATTACAGGGAGGGTCTGCGCTCACAGGCTGATATGTGCTTTTGGGTTACTAGTATCTGGAAACCTGTAGTACCTTGAAGACAATAACGCACGGGTCTATCACAGCTCGGCTGCACCTGCTTCTGTGTTTGCCCCCCTCTCCTTTCGATTTGCCCTCCTTTGTGTTACACTGAATTTTGATTGCCATTCCTTTTGGCGTCCATTCAAGGGAAAATATTTTCACTGCCAAATAGAATGTCGCAAGACAAAGTAACATGTACGAGTCTAGACTGTAACTTCTATATGCTGCAAACCTGCTGCAAAACATAATTCGTAAAATTCCGAGAGAACAAGCTGCGCATAACACCAATCAGGTATAGTTTATGATCTCTCAATATGGTGCAGAATTTGACTCCCTAAAATTGTTGGAGCACAACATCATTAAGTGTCCAAAATGTGTGACATCTTATGATTCAAAGTTGAAGTGTTTCATGGTTGCAACTTTTGCACTGTACAATGGCAATGTGTAAAACTTTTTGTGTACATTCTGAGGATCAGTAATGGTCATCCCTCTAATTTTTTTTACATGAACCAACACATCGCTAAACTATATTGGATGGATTGAGATTTCTGTTGGACAGGAAGTAAAATTCTGTGGCAAATTACAACAAGTTACCTACTGGGGAGCCGAGGTGGTAATTTCGCTCCAATCTGCTTCTGCTGTTCGGAGCAGAAAATTCTTGTTGTATCTGGGGTGTGGTGGCCTGACAGGAGGTGGACCCCTGTCGGGATTGAGTTATCCTCTTTTTCAGAAAAAAAAAACATCAAAAAATATTACATGCAGCATGGTCAGAGATGAGGTTAATTATATGCAACTCAATGAAAAGGAAAACCATATTGACAATGGGGAATTACTGTCCATTAAAATACGACAGAACTCGGAAACATTGCCTTGTTATTCCTCAAAGTACAGAAATAAACTATTTGTGAAAAGGAAGAGAAATTAACTATTTGTGATTACCACCACCAAGGTTTTTAGTTTGGAAAAGAAAACAATTTTGGAACTCATCGAAATATGTGAAATTTCATTGAAAATTTTAACCATGACGGCCACTACGGCACTACCGGGTCACTGGAATAACAATATCAAACACAGCACTTAAAAGAACAGTACGAAGTTGCGTGACTTGCGGCCAATGGAAGGTGGCTGCCGAGATCAGGGAGACGACTAATAATCAAGGCCCCACACAAATTGATTCTACCTCCTGGATCCATCTTTAAAAGGGAGGAGTCCCATTCCTTGCCCATTTCATTTTCCTCTTGCCACATGCAATACTCACAAACACAACTTGTACGCCTGCACATTTGAAATCTCGATTGTTTCTAGTCATTCTGACTGACAAATTAAAAATGATGATTAAGTTGTCAGAAAATAATACTTGGATGGCATTTATGTCTTGCCTCTCTACTTGTAGGAGCAGGAGGCATCAGGAAGTTAGGGAGATCCAAGCAACAATATGCCACTACTGAAATGTCTCCCCCTTTGCAGCCCACTACTAGGATACGTAGTGCTAAGAAAACAGCCTCTCTTTCCTGGCACAAGATACTCTCACGTAGCCAATACTATGTAAGAGAGACAATGCAAAGAAGTTTACTAAATTGCATTAGATGACAAATATATTTTAGCCCCATGTTTTTTGTGTAACTTGCTTCAATTGGACGTTAGAAAAAAAATACATCCAGAATGATGGTAGTACCAATATGTAACACTAGTTTCTTATACTAGTTTATACTTGGATGTATCTCTAGGTGATTTTAGTAATATACCCAAACTAAACCTGTCAAACTATTGCTTTGGGTCTAGCTCATTTCCTCACTTAATGGACACCTGGTGGTGATTGCACATACATATTTTTGGTTTGTCCAAAGTGTAAATCTACTGAAAATAACTGGCAACATAAACAGTGACATACTCCGGCCTGGTCTACATATGATGGTAGTCACTTTATAACATGGTGAGTTATATCACTATTAAGCGACATTGAAGGATCGATCAACATATGCAAGTGACTTTTCTCCTTTCTGCTACAACTTATTACAACATCACTGGGTCTGTGTACCACATGATGGGTGACGTGGCTAACATTAAGACCGCAGGCGTGACAATACTTCTACATCCTCTACTTTTAAAAGCTCACCCTTTCACTTGCTGCTTTTCCATTCTTCACTAACCTCCCCGACCCTCTTGCATGCAATTGCTGACACACTATGGTGAAACCTAAACGTATATCAGAATGCAGTAAAATCGGGATCAGCTCTAAAGCTTCAATAGAAAAATCGTAGTCAATGTTGCTGGAAGCATATAGGATTAGGAGGCATCAGAAAATTAGCAAGACATGGTGGCAATGCTCGGAATTCTGGGAATGCTAGCGCGGACGCTTCGACCATCTGTCGTACTAGTGAAAAATTCCGGTGCCGTGGGGTCTGCATGCCCCTCGTCTGCTGGCCGGTAGCTGCCTTTCTTGCTTTCGTAATATGGGTCCGAGTGAAAGAAAGAAGCTGCGGCGGCGTTGTTATTTCTTTGGATTAACGACTACTTCTGGTCGATAAGGGTCGATCGAGCCAGGTGTAAGGGCCCAGGGTGAAAATTATCCTAGACCAAGCAAAAACCCAATTTATGCTATTTTGTCTAACTGTCCATCAAAACCGCGTCATTTAGTCAGACAAAAGGAATGATGTGCTACTGGATCAAAGCCCCTGTGACATTTTGCTCAAAGTATAAACGGCTCCCTTCCGACCTGAAGACATGAGAATAAGTTGAGCATGTTTATACACAATCTGTAAGTAGATATGTCCATTGCAAATCAATTGATGTATTATGTGAGGACTACTATGTGACTTGTAGATGTTTGCCAGATTGGAACTTCTATACGCTGCAAACCTGGCGCAGAACAAATTCCATGCAATTCTTGGAAGAACAAGCGACACATAACAGCAATCAGGTGTAAGTTTCTGATGTTTCCATATGACTCCCTGCGGTTGTTCCAGTACAACATCATCAAGTGTTTAAAAAGGGTGCCATCTTACAAATTTTAAAGTGTTCCATGGTTGCAACCTGTGCTGTCTCTTGCTTAAGGTTGAGTAATGATGGCATTGCGTCTACTTTTTTACTTGGACCAACACATCGCAAAGCTTTGTTGGATGCAATGAGATTTCTTTTGAACAAAAGATTCTGTAGCAAATCACGGCAACTTACCTACCTGGGGAGCGGAGTTTTTTAAGTTTGCTCGCATCTCCTTCGGCCGGCGAGTGCAGATGTTTCTGCTCTACCGTTTGGAGCAGAAACATCTTGTCGTATGTGGGATTCTGGGACCGGAGTTGTCCTCTTTTTCAGAAGAAAAAAACACCAAAACATATTACATGAACATGAGGTTAGTTATAGGCTTATAGCAACTCAATGAAATAGAAAACCATATTGACAATGGCAGTTACTGTCCATTAAAATAACATAGAACTAGTTAACATTGCTTGTTATTTCTCGAAGTACAGAAATTAACTATTTGTAAAGCACAGAACTAGGAAACCTTATTGACAATGGGCAATTACTGTCCATAACTTAAATTCCATTTTGTTTCTTTCATAGGACAAGAATTTCATCTTTTCAAACAGCTAGCTGTCTTGAGGCTTCACGGCCGGGAACAGGAGGACCTCCTTTATGTTCTGGGAATCCGTCAGCAACATGGTGAGGCGATCAATCCCCAGACCCCAGCCTCCGGTCGGTGGCAGGCCATACTCAAGGGCAGTGCAGAAGGTTTCGTCCATGGCCATCGCTTCATCGTCACCGTCCTGACGATCCCTGAGCTGCTCCTCAAACCGCTCCCTCTGCACGACGGGGTCATTCAGCTCCGTGTAGGCGTTGCACACCTCATGCTTGTTGATGAACAGCTCAAACCATTCAGTCAGTCCAGGCCGGGCTTCGTCCCTGTGTGACTTTGCGAGTGGGCTCATGATCACCGGATGGTTGATGATGAACGTCGGGTTCACGCATGTCTCCTCCAGGAAGTGCCCGACAAGCGTGTCCAGCAGCCGTGCCGTCGTGTGTGGAAGCGGGCACGTAATGTCGTACCTGGCACAAGCCTCCATCAAGTACTCGTTGGCATCATCGGTCGACAGATCCTCCTCCGGTATGTTGAGATCGGCCATGTCCTCCAGTCCCTTGATCATGTTGATCCGCGAACGGAGGAGTAAAATCGATCTCGATAGGTGGCTTGTCGGCGCCGTTGGCGTGGTACTGTACCTTGTAGCCGCCCGTGAGTTCCTTCACCATGCCGCCCAGCATCTCCTCCGTGAGCTCCATCAGGTCGTTGTAGTCCGCATAGGCCATGTAGAACTCGCACGTCGTGACCTCGGGGTTGTGCGTCGTGTCGATGCCTTTGTTCCTGAACTGCCTCCCGATCTCGTACACGCGGTCCAGTCCGCCGACGACGAGCTATTTCAGGTAGAGCTCTGGCGCGATGCGCATGTACAACTTCATGTTCAGGTCGTTGTGGTGCGTGACGAACGGCCTGGCGGCGGCGCCACCGGCAACCACGTTCATCATCAGGGTGTCCACCTCCAAAAACCCACGCTTGTCAAGGAAAATCCGGATGAAGGAGACGACTCTGGCTCGCTCCATGAAGACGGACCTCACCTCAGGGTTCACCATGAGATCGAGGTACCGTCGGCGGTACCGTGTCTCCTGGTCCTTGAGGGCGTAGCTCTCCATGTTCCTGGGCATGCCGGGCGCCCATGGCAGCGGCGGCGCGCGCCGGTGCCTATTAGCCTGCCGCGGCAGCATGTGCAGGCAGGGTGAGAGCACGACGAACTGTGCAGGGAATATGTTGAGCTCGCCTCGGTTGCTTTTACCAGGGAACCCACGCACGTCCACCACGTCGCCAAGCTTCACGCTAGAGTGGAAAGCGGAGAATTCCTCGAGAGTCTCCAGCTCCGAGGTCCCGGAGTCTGCCATGACCTGGACCTTGGCGCCGCCGCGGTGGAGGTCGTAGAAGAGGAGGCTGGAGGACGACGTCCTCTTGCTCATGATCCTCCCAGCCAGGGACTCGGTGACGTCGACCAGCTTCTCCCCGTCGGCCAGGCCCCTGTACCTGTGGACGTAGTCGGCGACGGAGACGGTGGGCTGGAAGGCGTGCGGGTAGGGGTTGACGCCGGCGGCCTTCTGCGCGGCGAGCGCGCCCAGCCTGTTGTGGTAGTACTGGGTGGGATCCATGCCGTCGTCCGCCATGGCGCGCCGTGCAAAACTCTCTCCCGTACCGTAGTTGGGGAAAAACAGAGCGGAGACTTTCTTGACCTAGCACCGATTTCGTGTTCTCGTCGGTTTATTTATATCCAAAACATTAACGTGCGCATCAAAGGCGCCTCCTCACGTCGTTCGCATTCCTCGCGCGTTCGCATGTACGACAAAAAAATGCATCCATCAGGCTCCCATCGGCATCCCTCATCCCCGTCTTTACTGTGGCGAAGTATAAAAAAAATTCCATCAGGCTCCCATCGGCATCGCTCATCCCCGTCTTTACTGTGGCCAAGTATAAAAAAACTAGCGATGGATCCCTTCCTTCCCTTGGAAGGTAACTTCTACTTTTCTTTCGCCCCACATCGTCACATCAGCTCTCGCACGCAACCTCCAAAGCCGCCGCCGCCGCCGCCGTCTCAGCCATTTCTCTCGTCTGCTCCTCCCCTTTCCCCTGCCCTAGCCTATTTCTAGCCCTCCGCCTCTCCCTTTCTTCCTCGAGTATGGCAGCGGAAGGGGGGCCGCGACGGGAGAGAGGTTCTCCACCCCTGACAGACGACGTCACCGCCTCCGACCTCGGCCTCGTCTGCAGCAGCAGCACGGACCTCTGCCCGTGTGTCTCTGTCTCGCTGCTCATCCTCCGGGAGGGGACTCGGAAGGAGGGTCGTGGTCCTGGTTGGGATCTCCGTGCTCCCTCTCCTGCGCCTCCATCTGCGTTCGATCTCGTCACTGGTGAGTAGTGCTCTGCTCAGCGTGGGGATGACCTATGAGATTCTTAGTTTGAATTCTGATGTGAATGAGTAGTTCTCTGCTCAGCGTGGGGATGACCTATGAGATTCTTAGTTTGAAATCTGATGTGAATCTCCTAAAAACCGAAGCAAATCTGTCTTGAGAACATAACCTTCGAATCACGGAACCTTGAGATTTTCTGAAGCTTTATTCCCAAGCCTGAAAATGACTAGCTGGCTAGGTTAATCGTCGCTCTGAGGAAATCAAAATCGTCTGTGGGAATGGCCCCTCAGAATGTTCTGAACCATCCCTTGATGCTGTCTCTAGGTCTGTCCAGGCCCTGCCGTCCACTTGCTGACTTCTTCTTGGCGCAATGGGTTGAGTACGTTGGTCTGTGTTGGTCGCGAGTTTTGGTATTGTTGTAGAGGTCTTCGGCAGCGGTTGTGATGCGGCTCGGTTGCTCTGTGGCTTGCCCAATCGCCATCGGCATGAGGTTGGCCTAGGTGAAGCAAGTATTGTAGTACGCGTGGTGGGTGTGTTTGGTGGATGTGGATGCTAATTCCTGTGATTGGCATTGTAATGGCCGAAAGGCATTCTATCCGGCTTCTTTGCCGCTTCTTCTTTAATATATGATACGCATGCTCATGCGTATTCGAGAAAAATGTTCTGAACCATCCCTACCCATATAAAGAAAATGTGGGAGCGGGACGGCGGGATCTGCTCCAGGCGGTGCGGGACGCGCTACTGTCGCTCATGCAGCAGAACGGCGTCGACCTGATCTTGTGGAGGGCGGGTGAATTATTTCTGTTCTTTATTTTTTCCCTATTCTTAACATTGGCAAACGATCTCAGGATTCCGCACATGTGCAATCTTCACAATCAATAATTCCTTGATATAGAGTCGAACCAGAACATGTATTAAGGGACCATGACATATCTAGGATCGGTATCTGAAGATGGCAAGATCTGGTCATGGCATCTGACTTTTGACAAGTCAGTATCTTCCAAGAAAATTAATCCTTCTCGGCCTCTTCGCGTGGTTCGTTGAGTGCTGGGTCGTGCCATTGTCTAACTGGGTGCCCCTCGCGGCCACCGTCTGGGCGATCATTCAGGTAGCTGTTGTTTCTTTCCCCTGTGTTGGTCAGATCATAAATGGATTCATAGTTCGTTTGATGCCATCTTACTTTTAGTATAGCATGTATAATGTCTTATATTGGGCATTCACATGATACTTTGTAATTTCTGAAAGAGAAACAGAGTGTGAACTATAGCTTTTTATTTGTTAGGAAATTCTGATATGTTTTGTTTTGTTAAGTGCTAATAATGATTTTGAAAGTGAGATTAGCAGAAAACAACATTTTATCTAGGCCCCTAATGGTTCTGTTTGTCTTCTTAGTTCTCACCCTTTTGTATCCGTGATGCAGTATGGGGCTGTAGAAGATTTGAACAAAAGATGGAAGCACCATATACTGAACACAACAGTACAGTATGTGTTGTTTCCTTGCTCTATTTACGTTATTGTTTGTTTATGGAGATAGTCATGCTCATTTTACCTCTATAGTACCTTACAACTCCAATAAAGCCTTGGGAGGGGTTGAACAAACTTTTGATTGAAGTTCGGCCCAACTACATGGAACCGAAACTATCAAGGAAGTTCCAATCTACTGTCGAGGTGAGCTTCTGCCTGAAATTATATTTCGTGCTTGGATGCAACTTAGTAGTTTGTAGTTCAAAAGGTTTCGCAAATAACATTAGATTATGCTATATGCATTTGATCCATGGAAGTTGATTATGTAGAATCAAATCATTTCAAAAATCCTTTTGATTTTGTTGATTTGAGGTAGACAGTACACCTGCTGCAGTGGACTTCGTCGTCTCATCAGCATGCTCGCCCGCGACAGTACACCTGCTGCAGCTCCGGTGAGACGCTGGAGCTCATGGCGGCGCTCACGGCGGTGTACCTCATACTGTACCTCAACTAACATATTGATCTTCTACTTCTTTTCTGATCAAACTGGGAATCATACTATTCTCTTTCTGTCCAGTAAGCCCCACTAATCACTCTCATTACTCTTTCTATCCGACGTGGCATGTGAGAGCGGAGGATAGAGGTTGCCACGAAATACCCAACCAATGCACTTGTCGATCGTCTTGCTCTTATTAGGTAGTCGTTTCAATGAAAGTATATCTGCCGCCTGTTCATTTTTCAATTCACTTTCAATAGACAGTTTGCATTATTTGTTTTTTTGTGGGAGTTGAAGCAAAGAATTTGTTATGTTTCCTTATGCTGTGAATCTGAAGTGTTTCTTGCTAACTAAGAACCCTGCACAGCTAGATGCTGCACTGTCGGCCCTCAATCCTTGGATATTGGGAAGTTTGAAGAAGCATGTGGTGTAGGTATGTTTTTGCAATCAATATATATATTTACATGCTTCTGCAAATTATAAATCATGTATCCGCATGTGGTGTAGGTATGATTTGATAATGTGGTTGTTTGGATGCAAAAAGAATAATAAATCGATGCACATTTTTTATGATCAGACGTGGAACGGCCAATGTTTTGTAATGGAGTAGCATCATTAATGCCCAATTGGACCTTTTTTTTGTGTGTGTGTATTGAGGGGGGGGGGGGGTCAAACTTTGTATTTATCAACTATTAGTGAATTGTCCTGCCTGTGAATCCAATGGATCGTACAGTGGACCTACGACATTGTACTATAATTGTTCTCGGAATGTTCTAAATGTTTGGTGCTTGATAAATATCAAACTTCTAGGCCCTTTCCGAATAAATTTCAGTAGTCAACAGTGTAAGTGTTCTAAAAAAAGTCAGAGGACCAACCGATGGCCTAAAGTTACATATAATCAATATTTCATGTTCTCTATTACAATAACAGTGTTTAAAGAAATAGTAATACTAGAGTTGGAAAGCATAATGCGCCTTGGATCATGTCTTTTTTTCTCATTGCCCAAACACTGCTCGTTCTGCTATATGTCCCTTCTTTCAGTCATAAGGTTTATACATGTATTGATTTAACAAGATTAGATTCACAGTTAGTTCTAATGGTGTGACATGGATTGTGTTTGTGATCTTCCAGTTTTCCTGTTTCTTCCATGCATGTGAAGGACTCATATCTTACAACCTGAAAACTGAATGTACGTCGTACAAAGGCAGCTTGGCAGTTGTGGCGCTCTTATATAGTAGAAAAAATGTTATTTGGTGAAAAGAAACATAGCCTGTGCAGTAATAAAAATAAATACACTGATCCACTTCATTTCTGAGATAAATGATTAGTGTTCAGATATAAGAGGAGATGATTTGAATTCGTCTATTGCAGCTACAAATCAATGAACAATTTCAAAAATGGAGCTGCACTATTGTTTAGTGTTAGCCTTCACAATCTTTTCTTAGACAACGTTTGATTCTGCAACACAACTCCACGCTGTGACAAGCATTTCACCAATGAACACGTTTTACAAAAAATATCACCGGCCAAGCTTTATTGATTAGGGTTTAGCATAACCGGAACACAAAGAACTTTAAAATTGTGAAATCCAACGTATTCTGCAGCGGGCGTTCTGGACGGCAAGGTGATTGTTGAGGCCTCATATGGAGGCATGACCTTGCTGTTCAATTTGCAGATGGTGCCCACCGACGCTGCTACCTCCGGAAGGTCGCAGAGGAGGCCACCCGAGCTGGACGACGCACTACCAGAATAACGGCCGCTGCCGACGGCCTTCTCTACGCCGACGGCTCCCATCGGCATAGATGGTGGTATGCCGACGGCCGCGGAAAGACCGTAGGCATACTAAAGACGTCGGCAAACCTCCATCTATGCCGACGGGGGCCGTCGGCGTCGGAAGGCCGTCGGCGTATATTCCACTATGCCGATGGGGGCTGTCGGCATAGAGCCGCCGTTGGCACACAGGTGGGTCCGCCGACCCAGGTCCAAACGGAGGGTCGACGCCGTCACCTCTATGCCGACGGCCTTGACGGAGGCCGTCGGCATAGCTTGTACATTTTTTTTATTCGGCAAAAAATCACGTGGGCTTTCTATGCCGACGGGGATACCGTCGACATATATATTATATGTTTTTTATTTCTCATTTTGCATTTTTTATTAAACTTTAGATTTGATTAATTTAAATCTAATTTATATAAACTTAAACATACACAAATTATATATGAAATTGGGGCAGAATTTTCCATAGATTATGAATATCCTGTTTGTTTTTACTTTTGATTATTTTAAAATGTAACTTCATGTAATTTTGCATATAGGTCCTTATACTTAGTAAAAATCACAAGTAATTGATACTTCACTAGATTTGGATAACTTTTAAATGATTTTCTTATCATAATCTCGCACTAGGACATGATGCGTGTGTGAATGTGTTGTGACATGTGTAGACGCCCTTCTTGGGCTTCGAGGTGTGCCCCCCTCCCCCCCTTCACGGACGGCGGTGCCGCCATCACTTTGAGTGGGAATCGTGCGCGTCGGGTAGAACCGGAGGGAATCTATTGGTGGGTTGGGTCCACGCCATGTTCGGGGATGTTTCTATGGGCTGACCTATCGCAACCAGTGGAAGAGTCCACTGGTCAAAGCCCGCCAGGAGAAAGTCAAAGGCCTAGATCTCCTGGTCAACGAGGCTAGGGTTAGTCCGGTCAGTGGGGCTTCGAGGTGTAGCTATGCCACCGAAACACCGTACCGGGTCCCGATGCGTGTGTGAAAGTGATGTGGCATGCATAGACGCCCGTCTTGGGTCTTCGAGGTGTTTCCCCCCTCCATGGACGGCTGTCCCACCGTCACTTGGAGGGGGAATCGTGCGTGTCGGGTAGAACCGGAGGGAATCTATTGGTTGGTTGGGTCCAGGCCATGTTCGGGGATGTTCCTATGTGATGACTATCAGGGCCGTCTCCAAAAATTTGGGGCCCCGGGGCAAAAATCAAAATAGGACCCTAAATTTACATTAGGGTCGAACTAAATAATCACACAATACATATATGATGATTTTCCAACAACCAAAAAAATCAAGAACTACTGAGTTCAAACTTAATTGTGTCCTAAATCTAGCCTCGTTCGGCACTTCCCACCTAACCTAATCAAAACAAATGAACTTATTACCTGATAGTGGAAGACCAGAGGTGATGGCGCTCGTAATTGACAGGCCGTGGGCGATCGACGGATGCCGAAGCAGGTAGGCATTCAGGTAGATCTGGCACCGTAGTCTCTGGTGGGTGATCGGAGGAAGCAAAACCAACGGGCGTTGTTGGGGCCTGATAGCAATCAGTGCACTATGGCAGAAAAACGATCGATTGATCGATTCTCTAGACCTCATGGGCCTGTTATACATGCTGTTTTGGGCGAATGGGCTCATGAGCTTTATTTTTCCTGATTTTAAACCTACAGCTAATAGACTAATACTTAGTGATTAGGGGCCCCAAATATTTGGGGGCCCTGGGCGGTCGCCCACCTCGGCCCCCTCCATCGACGGCCCTGATGACTATTCACAACCAGTTGGAAGAGTCCACTGGTCAAAGCCCATCCGGCGAAAGTCAAAGGCCTAGATCTCCTGGCCAAGGGGCTTCGTGGTGGCCTTCCGGTTGTGGCAATGCACTGAAATAGCACACGCGGTCTTGATGCATGTGTGAAAGTGACGTGGCATGCATAGACGCCCATCTTGGGTCTCCGGGGTGTTGCCCCCTCCACGGATTCCAGTGCCGACGTCATTTGGGGGGGGGGGGGGGGAAACGTGTGCATCAGGTAGAACCAGAGGGAATCTAGTGGTTGGTTGGGTCTAGGCCGTGTTCGTGGATGTTCCTATGGGCTGACCTATCGCAACCAGGTGGAAGAGTCCACTGGTCAAAGCCCGTCCGATGAAAGTCAAAGGCCTAGATCTCCTGGTCAACGGGAATAGGGTTAGTCCTGTCGGTGGGGCTTCAAGGTGTAGCAATGCCATCGAAACACCGTACCGTGTCCCAATGCATGTGTGAAAGTGATGTGGCATGTGTAGACACCCGTCTTGGGTGTCCGGGGTGTTGTCCCCCTTCACGGACGGCAATGCCACCGTCGCTTGGAGGGGGGATCATGCGTGTTGGGTATAGAACCGGATGCAATAAATGTCTCAAATATTCCAGGCGGGCCAGAAAAATGCCATGTCTTGGCACATGTAATTTGCCGTCTGTGGATCACAGACGGCAAAGACCCAAATCCAGACGGCAAAGATTTTGCCGTCAGGAAGCAGACGGCAAACTCAGACGGCAAAGATTAGCCGGCAAAGAATACTTTGCCGTCTTCCTTTTATCGAGATGACAGCAAAGAATTTGCCGTCAATCAATTCGGTTTTGCCGTCTGTCGCAAAAATAACAGACGGCAAAAAACATGTTCTTTGCCGTCAGTCAAAACATGTGCTTTGCCGTCATCCAGACTAAAGTACAGACGGCAAAGATTGTTTTTCATTTTTTTTAAAGTGACATCCTAGCAGAGCATCTCACCGGAACCAGGAACAAAAAACCAAAACAGGTTACAGAGAAGTTACAAGAGCTGTCCTAAAATTTACAGAGAAGTTACAATGGATTCAGCACGGCCTTGCTGTCTTGCAATCATCGTTGGTGGTTACAGAGAAGTTACAAGAGTTGTCCTAAAATTTACCCAAGGACCCCTAGAAACTAAAAATGAAAATCAATTAAGTCCTCCATGTCCTCCATCGCAGCAACATGTACTTCACCACCGGCCTTCCTTCTTCTCGCCATGTGCTCGCTGGATCCTGGAGAGAGAGGGGGGGCACTGTCGCGCGCCTGTGCAGCGTCGGGCGGCCGATGCCGGAGGGAGGAGGCCGCCGCGCGGAGGAGGGAGGACGCCGCCGCGCGCCCGAGGGACGAGGCCGCCGCGTGCCGGAGGGAGGAGGCCTCCGCGCGCCGAAGGGACGAGCCGCCGCGCGCCCGAGGGACGAGGCCGCCACGCGCCCGAGGGAGGAGGACGCCGCCCGCAGGAGGGAGGAGGCCGCCGCGCGCCGGAGGGACGAGGCCGCCGTGCGCCTGTGCTCGCCACCCGCGGGTCCGCCATGCTCGCTGCCCGCGCGGCTGGGGGCAGGCAGGAGCGACGGGGGCTGGGGCCGAAGGTAGGCAGGGGCGACGGGGGACGAGCCGAGGCCAGCGGCCGGTGGCGGCGACGGGGGACTCGCGCCGGGGGCCGGTGGGGGCGACGGGGGACTCGCGCCGGGGCCGGCAGGGGTGATGGGGTCGGGGACGGCGAGGCAGAGGCCGGGAGGAGAGATGGCCACGGGTCGTGCGAGGCAGAGGTGTTGGGGCGTGGGGGAGAGAGACATGGGAATAGTGGTGGGGCGTGGGGTCTCGGATGGATAAGGTGGAGAGAGGGCGTGGGACGTGGGGCTGGTGGGTTTTGCTTGGTGGGGATGTGCGGAGGAGATTTAGCCATGTCAGCGATCCGCGTGATCCATCCGTGGACTTGTGTTTTCTCTTTGCCGTATGTGGTTCTAGTTACAGACGGCAAAGTTCTTTGCCGTCTGCATTTTATATTAAAGACGGCAAAATGAGCTCTTTGCCATATATAATTAAAAAGGCAGACTGCAAAGCTCTTTGCCGTCTGTATTTATTGTTACATACGGCAAAGTTTACTCTTTGCCGTCTGTAATAAAAGGCAGACGGCAAAGTCTATTTTGCCGTTACTTTTTCTTTGCCGTCTGTTGATGACGACAAACCCTTTCTTTGCCGTCTGCCCCGATGAAATGCTGACGGCAAAGAAATTACTGACGGCAAATCTCCTGTTTCCTATAGTGTACCTAGGAGATGGTGCAATATACAAGTGGCTTTCGGTCAGGCTTCTACGAAACACACTCAAACTTTTACTAGACCCTACAAGGAACATATGAACATCGTCCCAGGTCCTGAGGATTTCCGACATTGTATGTTTTCTGTGGATTTTAACGGCTAGATCCGGCATGCCGCCAAGGTACATTCGCCCCCCGGTGGTGGGTCCTTCCCCTCCTTTTGTTGCACTAGGTATACACATTCTAAAAAGACATCATATACGATTGTACAAACCACTTTTGGACATCATTTCAGGTGGCTGCCATGCATATCTGTAATTTCCCGCATTGAAACCCTACGGATGCAATAAATGTCTCAAATATTCCAAGCGGGCCCGAAAATGCCATGTCCTGGCACATGTCATGTAATACCCGCCCCTTTAAGAGCACGAGAAGTTTCGAGTTCCACAGAGCAACGGGCAACACCCTTCCTTCAGAAACCACACACTTTCCCTCCCGATAGCTAGATACTACCTCGAAGATGGTGCAATTTACAAAGGGCCTCCGGTCAGCCTTTTGCGAAACGCGCTCATATTTTTACCACACCCTACAAGGGCCATATGATGGCACCATGCCCCGTCCCGAGGATTTCCAGCGCCGTATGATTTTCCATCGATTTTAATGGTTAGATCCGGCAACAAGTATTCAGTAGGGTTTTCACACAAAAAAATAATCTTTTTCGGCACTCAGAAATTGAAAACTAAATTTTGCTTGAAAATAAAATGAAAACTCCCTTCATCAAAATTGTTTTCCATTCTAAGATGCACACTTATACACAATATGATATCACTATAACTATGCCATGAATTAGGCCATAACATTCGTCATTTTGCGGATGTTTTTATTTATTTTTTAAATGCAAACAAGGTGTAAATAAATATGAATTTTTCCATGGTATTGGTTTATTATTCCTAGAAGATTTGGATTTTTTTTATTTTTTTACTAAATTTTAACATGAGTATTTCCTGTTCAAAAAACTGTGCAAAGAAACACAAAATCTGTGCTGGCTTCCTATTGGTTGGAAGCAACCTCCCACGGATCGGTGACGTGGCAAGGCAGCCTACCCCACCACGACACCAGCCCCACCTCTCCCTCCCTGCCACCTCTCTCCTTCCTCTCTCTCTCTCGTCTCTCCCTCCCCCCGCCGCCGCTGCCTACGCCGCACGATTCCGGCGTGTTCCGGCGAGCCTCGCCAACGCGCAGCACAGATTCGAGCCCCCTGCCTCCGCTCTTCCCTTCCTTCCGGCCAGATGCGCCTCTCGTGGCCCCGAGAGCTCAGCCACGACCCCTTCCGATGGCTAGGGTTCCGAGGGTGGCATCCCCTCCAACTCCGACGCGGCGACAGCGACTCTGCTCCGCCCTCTCCGAAGCCCACCGCAAGTCCCATGGGCGGCTCCGCCTCGTGGATGGTACTCCTGCACCCGGTGGCTGCGGGGCGGACGCGCGCAGCGGGTAAACTCCGGCGAGGCGGTGGCTCCCTCTGGCGGCTCCCTCCATGGCATGACGGCGGTGCACTGCATCGGCTAAAGCACCACCATGGTGAGCCCCTCTTCATCCTATGTTCCCTCCGGTTGCTGCCATGCACATGACGTGTATTTTTCTAACTGTACAATAACACTTACTCCTCTACTGTCACATACTAGATGATTGCTACTAGACTAATAGATTAGCCTTGAATTCATCTAGTTTGGATCAAAACAGAACCATTGATTAATACTAGATGATTTTTACTGTAAATTTTGTTACAGATTTCTTTGAACTAGTTTGATTCCCTGTTGATCTATATTTTTTACTTACTCACATGCTGGACTGAATTTGCTACTGCTGTTACTCTAGTGTTGAACGAGATAGGCATTCTATTGCTTGTTTCCTTGCTTCCACAAATTAAAATTCAGTAATCTTGTTAACTGCTACCGTTGTCATGAACCACACATCTGAGATGAACTTGACATTGATTTGCTCCTTTGTCAAGTATGGATAGACTTTGCTATTCACCAGTATTCAGGCAGTTGATGTGTGCGTGTTGCTGCAACTGTTAGGACATTGTTGGATTGTTATCACTAGTACTAGTCCTATCAAATTGCATGTGAGTAGTTCATTACCATGCTATCCAGGGGATATTCATTTTTGTGCCTGTGAATTCGTTCTTGTTGTGTATATATGTATATGTGCTAGCAACATGAGTAGGATTTAGCATCATGCTGGGCCTGGATGAATTGCATGCATACATTGATCCTGGGAGAAGTGTCTGGCTGATACAATCCTCTTTTTTACAAAGCTATTATATACTTTGGGAAATATAGTAGTTTGTTATTTACTGCCTGCACTGCAAGTATGGATGCTCATGATTGCATGCATCCAGGGTGAGTCGTACCTAGTTGTTCTTTATGCATCTCCAAGTTACTATTGAAAAAGCTCGCATAACTAGTTGTTTCTTTTCAGTTTAAACCTGAGACCTCTTTTGTTTTATCTTGAGAGCTATGACTGATGGCCAAACCGTTGTTTTTCTGTGCTAGACTCACTCCACAACTTTGTTTTGTTTTGTGCCACCTGATCATTATGCCATCCTATTGATATTGATGCAATGGAATTTATAGTTTTGTTGTCCCCTGAGCTGAGATGCTTATCTAGTGTTTATGGCTTAGTAACTGTCCTCTGAATTTGAAATTATACTAGTATTGCTCTACACTCAGCAGCTAGCTCTGTTTTGTGGCACCTGTTACTTATGCCACGGTATTGTTTCAATGGAATCAGTACAATTCCTTTGCACATTGGGATTGCTCTGTTTGCTTCATATTATGGTGTTAATGTCTTACTAGCTAATTGTGGTGGCCGTCTGGATTGTCGCTCATAGTATTGCTGGTGGTGGTGCTGTTGTGTAGGTTGACAAAAATGCTCTGCATCTTGAGAAGCAAATATCTTAAAACTTTGACTTGGATCTCGACGGCGACGGCATCCAACGAACACAAGGTCGCTCCCAACCAACAAGTTTTTTTCTTCCAAGTTAATAATGTGGATTGTGATGTTTATCTGTGCACTGATTTTCAGAGTGGATGGCCGTACCATTTAATTTTGATTACTAGCACTAGTAGTTGTATTCAGTGTGAGCTGGAAGACTAACTGATTCAGTTTTCGAAGCCATCTTTGCTGTTCTGGTTGTGTTTGCGCAGCTCACTTGTTGCCAGTGCAGTTCTCTTACACATATTTGTTTGTTGGGGTTTAATTTCTAGAATCATGTCTCTAATTGCATTCGTAAATTTCTAGCCTTAATTGTTTTTTTTGTTATGGTCAGCAAGTATGCCGATGGTCCAACCGTCGGCGTAGCTATGCGCCAGGCCTGCCCAGCAGCTGACATGTGGCACTGCTAGGCCGACGGTTAGACCGTCAGCATAAGTTCTAGAGCTATGCCGACGGCTTTACCGTCGGGATACCTGTGCAACGTGTCAGCACATGGTTGGCTCGGTTTTGACGGCGGAGCCGTAGACGGCCGTTAGGCGGAAAATTTTGCCGACGGTGCATGTGTGCCGAAGGTGGTACGGACGCCGTCGGCATAGCGGCCTATACCGACGGCTTTGCTATGCCGACGGCCACCCTGGGATATGCCGACGTACGAGTTGCCGACGGGGCTATGCCGACGGTGGCCGTCGGCATAGGCCTATGCCGACAACCCTGGGCCGTCGGCAACGTAGCTTATTCTGGTAGTGACGGGGCGTCTTTGGATGTGGAGGAGGTCTGACTAGAGGAGCGGCATGTTTGATGTATCTAAATATGTCTTTGTTAACAATTTTATTTGGTAACTATTATTTATGTTTGTTACTTCCATCCTGATGCCTCCAGACCTTAATTAAAGAGCTTTACATACTGGTTTGCTCACTTTTCTTTGTAGAGCAGTCCAACTCATTACCATCTTATGTAGTATCTCTTATATTTGTGCCTTGTATCCTTAGTAGAGCTCAATCATTGATCTGCTTATATCTCCCATCCCCAGGTCTTTGATCCTTATGTTTTAATGGTTCAAATTCACATCGGGGATCATTACCTTGACCAATCTCAGTGACACACTCGAGGAAGATAAAATTATGATGGACCGTACAGCGTTAGGCATAATATACCATTGTTTTTGTGTGATTCCAAAGATGTTAGCTACTACTCCTTCCGACTAAAGTTGTACTAAACTAACGACAAGTCTCAAAATCTTAGTTCAAGTTTCAGAACTCAAGAGGTATCCTATACTCTTGAAACTTTTATTAGGAGGTGCTCCCTTTAAATACATGCTTTTGCTCTACCCCCTTTTACTAGCAATTCGATGGTGCTGCTTGAATATTTTGTTCCTAATGCATGCAACACAATACATCCCTTATCTGCATAGATCTGCTTGTTCTTGAATCGGTTCAAATAAATATGATGCTGATTTGGTTCCTTCTACTTCTACAGGTTTGAATACTATGGTCAGATTTTCCCCCCAAGAATCCACAAGTTTTGCTGGTCTTGAAGAATGTATTAAGTTCATTGCAAACTTAAAGTTCAAAGAAGATATGCAAGGAAGGGCGCCGCCTCTCCCTCACCGTCTATCGTCTCAAGACACGACGTCGTCAGCAGCACCTGCTATCTATATATATGAACTATCTATCATCTTTAGCTAATCTCTAGACACATCGCCATCAGCAGCACCTGCTATCTATATATATGAACTCTACTTTTCTTTGAAGATCGTTTTTCTTTTGGAGCATGTTAGTCTTTGATTTCAATTCAATGTTGTGCTCTATCATCCACCTTGTAAGATTGTGACCTACTATCTTATAATATGCACCTATTACCTTGCTATGTCTCTTGAATGAACACTTTTCTCTAAGTTTTTGTGAACTGTACCCTGGCCTGCATATGCACGTGCACAGCTGCACAGCCAAGGCAAGTGCGCACAAGAACGCACAGGAGGCGCGCCCAGGGCACGCCCCTCCTACTAGTATACAAAGAAGAAGAGACGACTATGCGCTTGTTTGGACTCAAAATCGAACAGAACCTACCGTGACTTGCCAAACAAGCAACCCCACGACCCCACCCCGTGACTCGTTGGATCCTTTTGAGCATAGCCGTTGGATCCAGTCAACGCAAAACTGGCCGCCGCATCAACGCAGCCCCACGCGAGGAGCTCCCCTGAAGCACCCCGATTCATTGTCATCTCCAGCACAACATCAATAATGCCAGCGGCCTCCAGAAGAACCACGTCGCCCTCTGCAGCACTAATTGAAAGTAGAACATTGGTGACTGCCGGCCGGCGACAGCCCGCATCGCATCGCAGCCAAGCGAGTGTTGCGTGGCAGCGCCGTCGGTCGAGGGCTGCGTTGCAGCACAGACAACCGCTGACGACCGTCGCATTGTGGTGTCGGTAGCACCATCGACGCTGCATCGCAGCACTGGCAACTACCGCGGGGTTGCATAGCAGCACCAGCAGTTGACGACGACCGCTGCGTCAGAGTGTCGACAACAATTGAACGATGCATTGCAGCGCCGTTAGACACCAAACAAACGCTTTCCTACTTTTTATACCTAACAACGGAGCTAGCTATACATCCAGCAAGAACAAATAGATCAAAGATGAAAGAAAATATGTTGCCTCGATGACACAACTGTAGAGAAAGATCAGTATACATATGTGAACTCAAAGAAAGTGAAATACGCATACTTACGATGAGTGATATCCCGGTTAATCTGTTTATGTGTCCTAATTAACGGCCCATGAGCACACCCGAAACAATATCGGTAGTTAGACGAAGAAAACCCATCCTGGTTAAAGGAGAAAGAACAGGAAAAAGGTCCGTAGATTTGAAAAGAGTGTGGGGGGGCTTACATCGAACTCTCTGCTGCCTTGAACACTTTCATGGAAAAGAAACATCGGCTTTGCCACCAGAGTAGGAAGAAAAAGGATTGCCTTTCAGCTTGTTGCCCGTACCTGTTAATGAGCGAAAAATATGAACAGTGTCTGAAAAAAGGAGAACAGTAGCAATACGCTTAAGCAACAGTGGGTTTATTGATATTTTTGCGGCGAAGAGAACTATTGCATATTTTTGATCCAACTCAAGTCAGAAAGATCGATGATGTTCAGGTTAAAACTCTGAACTCTCAACTATGTCCACTAGTTGATATTTGTTGCTCGAAGCTTAACAAGACAAAACAAGGCATTCCACTTCCTTAAAATTATTCTTGCTATCATGAAAAATAAAAACTCCTTTAATTTTCTCGCTTCACCGATCGAGATCACTACTACATGCATGCATATGGAGAAAAGTGCAAACACTGTTTGGACAAAAAAAAAGTTTGCTAGTTCTTGGCCGGGCACCAAACACCTTACGAACCTGCATTGTCAATGAATTAGCTTTCTCTATTCCATGGTAGTGGTATAATTTACCTGAATGTTCTCTGCCATACAATTTTCTTAAGATTAATTAAGCTCTCGTACTGTTAGCATTGCAGCAGCGATCTGTATGTTACCATCCTAGTATTACCCAACATCGACGAACAGCAGAGATAAGATACTACCAGTAACGGATGGACACAATTGACAAGAGCACAAACAGAATGGTTACAAACTGTACAGTTCTGCTTTCTTGGTGAGTTCTATTTGATGGAATGGTTAAAAAAATCCCAGTGTCGTGCACACACTGAAACTGCATCGTGCACATGAAGGAAAATCATGATAAACTCCATTGACTAGATATGAAACAACAGCCCATTATGGTTATGATTCAGCAAAACACATGACTTGAACTGGTTGAACCACATCTACATTTTCAAATGAAACTACATCCATGCTGTCCCATTTATCATCAGAACTACGGCTATGGGACTATGACCCCTAAAATATCATGGTAAAATACATTGACGGCAACCTTAGTCATGATAAACAAACTACTTGTAGAACAGAGGGCAAAAGCTACATCCATTAAAAAAACAGAAATAGAACTACAACCCACTATGGTGATGATTCAGCAAAATGCATGCCTTCAACAGGTTGAACTACATCTATAGTTTCAGTTAAGAACTACGCCATCCCACTTGTCATCAGGAGTCAGGATAACAAACATGGCACCTAAATGTAACAATAAGATTACATCCATGACAAAACTTTGGATAATCACTGATTACTCGATGTAGAAAGCTGCATCTGAAAAATACACACAAGAACACATGAAGCCCACAATGGAGAGTTTGAATTATGAGAACGTTAATCATCTAACCCACAGGGAAGCCATGGAAAAGTACATCTACACTAGGCATGGAAATTAAGAAGAAAAAACCAACATCCAGTACCTGGCAAAAATACATTGTAGAACTAGATGAAAACACACACTACTAGGAAAAGGCCTACTAATGGCGCACCAGTTTTGCCTACTAATGGCGCATCACTGGTGCGCCATTAGTATCACGCCACTAGTATTTATTACTAATGGCGCACCACTGGTGCGCCATTACTATCTGGTATACTAATGGCGCACCACCCAATGCGCCATTAGTATATAATACCATGCGCCATTAGTATGCCTCCCAGGGGCCATATTTAACCATGTGCTTTGGCACACTAATGGCGCACTGCGGATGAATGCGCCATTAGGATACTTGGCATACTAATGGCACATTGTTTGGTGATGCGCCATTAATATACTTTGGCATACAAATGGCGCACTCTGTAGTGATGCGCCATTAGTATGAATATTAGGTTTTTTTTACTTTTCTGATTTTTGCACAGGTTACAAAATATATTATTTGACAGAATATAGACAGTAGCACACAGCAACAACAGATTCATCGAATACAATAGAAGATTAGTCTCCGAATACAATTCATCATATTAGTCTCGGAATTCAAAAAACCGAATAAAGATAAAACATTACAAGTCTCGAGACCGCGAGTATCGAGTTTGTCTTCACATTACAAGTCGATATCGATCATCTAAACTACCATCACATAGAAGAGAGCTGCGGTCATCACGATGAGCATCATCGTGATGAAACTGGTCTTCATCCGGTTCCTCCAACGCTCCCTCCTCTCTCCCGCTAGATAGCGGGCGTATCTAGATTCCGCCTCCGCCCTAGTGGTGTACCCTTTGTAACTGTTACCGCTAAAACGGTGAACCTGTCTCCGACACTCCTCCCAGTCGTCGTAGACTCCGGGAACCTTACCCTTGTAGACGACATACGACGGCATCTCTATGCACAAGCCAAACAACAGACAATACATACATAAGCAATATATAAGTATGCAACAAAAGGATCGGAAGAGAAATGCAAGACATGACATTAATAGCATGATTCATGGTCCTACTAATAAATAGCATCGATTACATCTAAGTTGAACGACTGTCCAAACCAAAGAGACATACAAGTTCATTAAAGTTTAATTACAACATGAGCCAATCAATGTTTCAGAACTACACATAGCATCACTACTGTCGACTCGACTCATGGGACCGGAGCGTGGATGAAGCCGCCGTCTGTCGTGATGGTCATGAAATCGCTGGCGTTGTCAGCCTGCATTTGTAGCGTTCCGTCTATCTCCCTGTTGGACGGTTGATATCTGAGGTAGAACTACCCCGAGGTATGAAGGACATCTTGATGGATGATGTCCGCAAACTCCGACTGGATGCGAAAGAATTCTTGTCTGATGTCCGCGTCCTGGATTGCCGACAAGCTCGCGGCCCAGTCTTTGAGATTATTTGGTAGCAGAAGGTGATGATGGTCCCTTACGATCGCCCACATGTGATGGAGGGCATAGTAGGCATCCTTCTGACCGCGAGGAGGCTGCTTGATGCAGCAGAATGTCGTAATTACGAACTGCCCTGGTGAAGGTGCCTCCAGATTTGGCGTAGCCGGGGAGAACATCATCAAGAACTTTCTTGATATTTGTGTAGTCTATCTTGGAGTTACGATTCGGGTCGAAATACGTGGCATGGAATATTTCGGGCTTAAGAGGATGAGTGTGCAATGTGTGTCACTGCACAGAACATGGAATGTTAGAAAAAAAAGAACGATCGAAATCTAAGAAATCATATGTTATGGGGCGGTTTAGGGATGACTTACTCGGGAAAGTAAGCCACAAGGAAGTTATCCTTATCTGGGTTTGCCAGAATGACGTCTTCGAGGTGTGAACTCGCGACTTGGTGGTCCCCAGCGCTGCTCAAGAGCTTGGCACGCATGTAGAAGGGGTCGACGATCACGATGTCCGGGGTCTTGTCTCTAATGATCCGCATCTCCATACTCAGCGAAAACAACCGAACGAAGGTGTAGTGCAGCGGATGAAGGTTAAACATAGCAAAGATGTCATCAAACCGCAGGACGATCGTACCCCCGATGTTGCCATCCACAAAGCCCTTGCCCTCTGGCACCTTGGCCACGAAAACCGGGTATGCCACATCATTCTCTCTGAGACGCTGCTTCTCCAAAGAAAGAACATTGTCGTGCAGACTCCGCATAGCACCGGTTGCAGCATTGAGCATATTTGTCGGTAGCATCGCCCTACCCGCCACATGCACCCTCCTCGAGATATCCTTAGGTGAAGGTGGCCCGTCCTGACCACGGATCGTACTCGGTGCCGGCTGGCTCGCACCGGCGCCCTTTTTAGTCTGCCGTTTCCTGCCCTTCTTCTTGATCTGCTGTAATGGGACCGAGTTCTGCTCACAGACCACCTTCTTGAGCGTGTTGGGGCTGATAATATTTGGCACCTCCACTATCTGAGGCTCGGTGAAGGCGGCAGCTAGAGGCGTCTCCTGAGAACTAAACGCCAGACGACGCCTGTTGCAATTGGGTTTCTCCGCCGTACCAGCTAGATCGCGGTCGTCTTGTTTGATTTCTTGAGAAGGAGGCCCGCAGAACTCGTCACCGTACCCATGTTCGGCAAAGTACTTATCGACGTTGGTAAATGTACCATCATCGTTGTCGTCATCGTCCGGATCCTATGCCATATGCATGTCCGGATCCTGTGCCATAGGGATGTCCGGCATGTCCGGTAGAGTTGCGGCGTTCTTGCCATGGCTTGGCGCCGACACGACTTGCGGTCTTGTCTGTGGGGCGGTGTCCCGCGCCCCCAAACGAATCTGGCTCTTCGGCCAAAGCAGGGGCCAGCTTACGCAGGCGCTGAGGGTCATCTCATCTTCTTCGTCGGCCCCAGCGGGTCGAATCGGAGGTAACAGCTCGTCGCAGCCTGGCAGCACCTGAACCACTTCAACTCTATACATTGTGGGTGGCATCGGATTACCGTGGAACACAGGGTTGCCCGGTTGAATGATTCTACCCTTGGCGACATCGACCAACTCGCCGCCCACGAAGTGCAGGAGAGTGCAAGGAACGTCGGCGGCGCCCTGCGAAAACATGTATGGCGTCAGGGATGCCCAGTCAAAGGCAAGGAGATGAAGTCCTCGGCCGAGAGGCTTAGTTACCGTGATGCCGTCGAGCTCGGCTAATGTTGAGGCACCGCCAACGGCGGGCGTGCAACTGACGGAGGGGCCGCTTGCTAGCGAGGTGCCGGCCGGCGTACACCCGGGTGCATTAAGCTCCAATGCCGGTGTCGGAGACACCAATACCGCCGCCGCCGGAGACACCAATGGCGCCGCCGCCATAGACACCAATACCGCCGCCGCCAGAGACACCAATGGCGCCGCCCGCGCGTTGTGCGAGTTGCTGGTCGTGAAGCTGGGAATCGGGGGCGGCCCCTGTTGGCCACCCACAATCCACGTTGTTATCCCATGAATCAAGGTAGGCATAATGCCGGTGAGCGTCGATCCCAGTTCTTGTTGCACTTGCTCTTGGACCATCTCCGGAATCTGCGCCACTTGCGCCTTGAGTGCTTCAACCTCGCGCGACTGGCTTTCCGAGCTGGTCTTTTTCTCCTTTTGCCCACCAGCGGTATAGTATGACGACCATTTTGTGGACAAGTATTTGCTGGCCACACGACCAGCTGACGTTGGCTTACTGAGCTTATCCTTGTTTTTCATTACGTTCAACGCCCTATTCAAAGGGGTGTCGAAAGGGGAGCTCTGAGACGACCCCGCGCTACTGCTTTCTTTGTCCTGCGGAAGGACCGTGAACCATTTAGAAATATTGGGGATTAATTAGAATGCAACCATATGGAGCTAATTACGCCGGGGTGTATTCTTTACCAGAACAAGCTCAAGCGCCTTGGTCTTCGGATCCGTGGTAAGCTCCTTTGTTACCGGGTCCTCCTTGTACCGGGCCCTGAGAAAGTTCCTGGTCTGCTTGTCAGTGTATTTCTCGAAGCGGGGCGGTAGGCCTTGCTCGGCACGCTCCGCGTCCTCCTTGTCCCATATAGGCTCCGCCACTCTGTAACCGCCGGGACCGAGTTGGTGGACCCCTATGTTCAACTTGATTCGGAGGTTGCGGGGCTATTGCACTTGATCTTGAACTCCTTGTAGTCATCTTTGCTAATCAAAGGATATTTCGCGTTGATCTTCTCATAACTATCACCTTTGTCAATCATTGCCTTCACCATGCTTTTCCAAGTAGACAGGGCCGTGCTCATCATCGTGAGGGCGGCACCATTCACTTTATTCCCCGAGAGGCGTGTGTTTGCGAACTCAAGGGGAACTTGTATCGTTCGTGCAGCTTCGTGAAGAGGAGGCTGCGCAAATTCCCTCGGTCCTTATGCCTTAGGTTCTCGGTGTTGATCGAGGCGGTGCTCCGTAGAATGCACCCGAGCTGAACCGAGTACACCTTGACTACATGTTTGGGTGCCGTCCGATGCCCGTCGGAGTTCACTTCAGTAAATTCCTCCCTGACGGTGCCGAGCACGGTCGGGCGCTGGTCCATCCGTTGCCTCTTCGGTTGGCTGCCATCTATGCGTGCGCCACCATCATCAGTGGTGGCATCCGCGGCGCCATCATCAGTGGTGTCATCCCCGACGCCACTAGGGGTTGTGTAGTCAGGATCGGTGTCTTCCGCGGCGTCCTCATAGCGGTGAGGTTCTTCCTCCAACTCCTGGGACAGCTCCCAGAATTGCTTGCCGCCCGAACCGCCGGCCTCATCGTTGTGGGCCATGTTTCGCGCTAAATAGGAAAAAAGTTTGGTCAAAAAGTTGGTTATTGTCAAGGAACAAGATCATGGTCTCATCATTTAGGGTTTGTCGACACCGAGGCATCCTAAAAGCTAAGCTTTTATCATTTAGGGTTTGTCGATGGCGAGGCACCCTAAAAGCCTAAGCGTACATCATTTAGGTTCTCATCGACACCGAGGCACCCTATAGAAGCCAAGTTAAGTTTTCATCATTTAGGGTTTATCGATGCCGAGGCACCCTAGGTTGGGCCTAATCACTTGGCACTAATCACTTGGTTCTATTGCCACCTATGTTGGGTTTATGATCTAGGGTTTATCGATGCTAAGGAGAATTCTAAGTTGGTCCTAATCACCCCGGCCATGCATTAGTCGCAAGTACCCCATATGTCCTATTTTTAGCAAAGTCATGCTAAAATTCACGGAAAATTTCAGCATGACCTTTGCTGAAAAAAGGACATATGGAGTACCCGAATTTGTCGGAACGGAAGTTAATCGACATTCCGGCAAACTCAAGGGCCTCTCTGGATACCTGCAAATTCATCACGACACAATGGTCGGAGACAAAACCCAGCCACAGACCATATGGTCCTCTGCTTTCATATGGAAAAAATCAGCTCAACTTATGTGAGCTTCCATTCTAGATATAATAGGTCACCCAACAAAAAATCATCAATAGTATGATCAATTTTGAATCAATAGACATACTTCTCAAAAGAGGCATGATCAAATTCTGGTGCCCTTGACTTACTAGTATTTATCTCTTATGACTGATGAATGTGCATTGAGTCTAGAAGCAAAGACTCTACAGTGAAATGAAAAAAACCTTGGAAATATATTTATGATAACTCTAAATGGATCAGAAGGTGCAGATGCACTTGTAAAAAAAGGTATGCATTTGTAGCAGCTTTGTTTTGATTATGACACCATTCTGTTAAGAAGGCAAAATAACATTATCATCCCAATTCATGGTTGAAGTTGAAGACCCTAAGCTTTAAAATGCCAAGTCTCACTTACGCATTTTAACTTATTTACCAGTTCAGAACTATCACCAGAAAATAGTAAATCCACATTGACCACATAATATTATTTTGCAACCACTCAGTTTGTCCTTGACTGGGACACTTGAAGCACAAAACAACTAATGCAGAGCTAGGTTGTATGTTTGGCTTAAGGGTTTTCCTTTTCAAATTCTGACTCTGTTTCTAAACAAAGTAGGCTTCTATCCTGCCTAGAATGTAATGAAGATGTCCTGGATAAGCTGAGTGTTTTTTTAACAATTTTCTCATTTTGACAGCATCTGTATCACATTACACTTGATATATTTTCACTCCTGTGTGTTGTAATGAAGATGTCTTGGTGAGACTTGATATATGTCCAAAATTAGAAAAATCACAAGGTACTTTCTCTACCTAATAAACTCCATATGACCACATAAAACCCTGTTTAACACACTTGTAAAGAGGAACAACCCCCCTAAGGAGCTAGAAAGCTATATCGCCCACTGCCTCGTCGAATGTCTGTCAAGGGAAGAGATAAAGAGCATATAAAACATTACCCACACAAAAAAAGGAGAGCATGTAAAAAATTTAAAAACGAGAACCATGAGTTATGAGAACTACAAATTAAGCAGTGCAGTGTTCAACTAGGCCTCGGACTCCAACTGTCAGATAACAAGAGAACAATTCACACGACAGCAAGCAGGTGTAACCAGAGGCAGAGGAGCATGAAGAGACGAGTCTCCAGAACTAGTCGATGAATCCATGATGGTGCTACATATTATTAATATTAAAACTAACAGAAAATGCTAACAAGTCTTGAGAACTAGCGCATGATGCTACGTAACCCTATCACCCAGAAACAAACCATCGAATCATCATGCAAATGTAGTTACAGGCCAACGGAGAGATAAGCAGTTGGTCCAAAAAAACGCCTAGCTAGTGGAACATTAATTGATAGCTAAGGAGTGGCGTTAGATACCGAACCACCGGCATAAGAATCAAGTGCTAGGAAGTCATGATTTCTCAATCGTGGCTCTGAACCCAAGCCCTTGGTAAATCTCTGGCTCAAAAGAGAACACAGCCAAGGCTAAGCGTGACGCAGGCCAAACCAGAAGAATGAATAATTAAGGCGCTCGACCAGCAAATCAACTACACAGAGCGATTCGCGGGCGGCACACAAAGCACAGCCCAATCCAATCCAATCCTATGAGTCCAGCCCTAGGACCAAACCCTCCTAACCCTAGCAACCACGGGGCGCACCGACCCACATCTGACGCTACCAAATCGCATCGATCGCGCGGCGGTACCAAGGAAGGAAGGGGGGTTGGGGGATTGGGGGCGCGTTACCATACCTTGAGGATGCCGAGCTTGATGGAGCCGTAGACGACGCCGACGCCGAGCGTGGAGACCCTGGCCACCTGCAAAGCAACATCCATCGCGAGGACGCCGATCGTCGGTCAGTCAATCAGTCAGCCAGATCTGATCCGCGCGGATGCGGAGGAATCGGGGGGAGGGGCGCGGGTGGGTTGCTTACGAGGGCGAGGGTGCTCTTGCCGGAGTCGTCTCCTCCTCCTCCTGGTCCTCCTCCTCCGGCTCGGGGCGCGGGGGAGCTGCAGTGGTGGGGGGCGCGCGGGCGCGGGGGTCGCGGTGCGGGGAGCTGCGGTGGTGGAGGGCGTGGGGGCGCGGGGGCGGCGGGGGTGGATCTGGAGAGGGAGAAGGACGAAGGGGATCTGGCGAGAGGGAGGGAATTAGTTAGGGGGGATCTTACTAATGGCGCACCCGCGGTCGGTGCGCCATTAGTAATCTTTTTTTTACATAGCAATGGCGCACCAGGCAGAGGTGCGCCATTAGTAATCTTTTTTTATATAAATAGCAATGGCGCACCAGCCAGAGGTGCGCCATAAGTAATTTATTTTTATTTTTTGTTGCATGTAATAATTTTTTAGAAAATGAATATGAATATGAAAAAGTAATATTTTTTTATAAAAACAGTAATAATTGTTGTTGAACAACAATTGTAGTCTACACTTTATTATTATTATTATTTAAAAAAATGAATATGAATATGAAACAGGGGGTGCTCGTCGGCGGTGGTGGAGCGGGGGAGGGTGCGGGGGTTGCTCGTCGGCGGTGGAGGAGCGGGGGAGGGTGCGGGGGGTGCTCGTCGGCGGCGGTGGAGCGGGAGAGGGTGCGGTGGGTCGTCGGCGGCGGTGGAGCTAGCGGGGGAGGGTGCGGGTGGGATCGAGATCGAGATGGAGGGGGATAGCGATCGAGATGGAGGGGCATCGAGATCGAGTGTCCTCATGAATATTCAATGTTTTATCATATTGAATATGAAAAAATATCATCAAATTTGAAAAAATATTCATGAATTCAAAAAGTGCCCATGAAATTTAAAAATATTCATGATATCAAAAAGTACGCATGAAATACAACCGAGAAATGAAGACTATGATTTAAATACAGTCGATCTTAGCTAGCTATCTATTCATAATCCTCTTGCCCTTCTTTTTCGCAAATGGAGTTCTTCTGTGGAACGGACGTCCTTTAGGTAGGGTGGTCCTGCTTCTTCTTGTGGTGTATGCTACTACTACTTCATCGTCGTGGTCATGTTCGATCTTCGGGTCGCCGTACTTGTCGAAGTCTTGCTCATTGGCTACTCCATCCATTCCGATGATCTTCCTTTTGCCTCTCCTCACGACAACACGGCTGGGCTTTGACGAGTCGGTAATGAAGAAGCATTGGTCCACTTGGGAAGCCAGTACCCATGGTTCATTTTTCGCGATGACGTTTGCACCCGCGGTCTTGGATTTGGCTTCGGGTATAACCATGGTGGTGAAATACCGGTCTTCTTTTAAGACGCTCTTGGCCCATCTGACACGGAATATCGGGACCTTCTCTCCAGCGTAGCTCAGCTCCCAGATCTCCTCGATCCTTCTGTAGTATCTGTCCTTGTCATTACCGGTGTAGGATTCCATCGTTACCCCGGAGTTCTGATAACCATCGCTCTTCATGTCCTTGTCCTCGGTGTAGAATGTGTAGCCGTTGATATCTTACGCCTCATAGGTCATCAGGTTGTGTTCGGCGCCCTGTGACAAGGCGAATATGAGTTGTTCTTCCGCGGAAGAATGCTCATGTAAAGGGTACGACAGAAGCTTCTGCTTGAACCAACGCGTGAAACATGAGTTGTGCTCTTTGATTATATCTCCGTCCGTCCTTTGTTGGCCTCGGTCATTGTACGTCTTCTCAATAAAGGTTTTGTGCTCTACCACCCAAGGATCGACCACGTCTATGTGTTGTAGCGCAACTAGGTTTGCTCTTTCATAGTCAGCGAGTCGACCCTCGAAGTCGACATGCATTTCGCGGCGACCCTCACGGTGACCCCATCCAACGAGTCTGCCGAGGTGCCTGTTGACGGGCAGACCAACGGGGTTCTCGATGCCTAGATAATTCGTGCAGTAGGAGATGCACTCTTCGGTCAGAAAGCCCCTGGCTATACTTCCCTCTGGACGTGACATGTTGCGAACGTATCCTTTGATGACACCATTCATCCTTTCGAATGGCATCATGCTGTGCAGGAACGTCGGCCCGAGTTGGATGATATCCTCCACGATATGGACCAGCAGATGCACCATAACTTCGAAGAATGCGGGCGGGAAGTACATCTCAAGCTCTCATAGTATCACCATGATATCTTCCTGTAGCCTTCTGAGTTGTCTCACGCCAACCGACTTCCGAGAGATGATGTCGAAAAAGTTGCATAGGCCAAATAGCATTTCACGGACGTGCGCGTCCATGATCCCACTGATTGCAACTGGAAGTATCTACGTCATCAGCACGTGACAGTCGTGAGACTTCATCCCACTGAACTTCTGCTTCGCTAGGTCTAGGTATCTGCTTATCTTCCCCGCGTAACCGTAAGGAAGTTTTACTCCTACGAGGCAGGTGAAAAACTCCTCGATCTCCTCCTGACTTAGAGTGAAGCACGCGGGAGGGTAGTCATTTCTGGTCTTCTTGGCCTTTTTGCCTTTGCGACGACTTTCTGTGTCCTGCTTCGCCTCATCATCATCATCATTATCATCATCATCATCATCATCATCATCATCATCATCATCATTAGCGTGAAGCTCCTGCCTGATGCCCATTGATTTCAAGTCTGCCCTTGCTTTCGGCCCATCTTTGGTCCTCTCTGGCATGTTGAGCAGGGTACCAAGCAGACTCTCGCACACGTTCTTCGTGACATGCATGGCATCAAGGCTGTGAGGCACATGGTGGACCTTCCAGTACGGCAAGTCCCAGAAAACAGACCTCGTTTTCCTTACCTTCAGCAGCGGCTCTGGCGGCTTTCGCTTCTTTCCCGGCTCTGGCGCCTTTTGCTTCTTTCCCGGCAGTGGGCAATCTTTCCAATTTTTCAATAGCCCGTCTATTTCCTCGCTGCTCCTCGTACGCGGGCGTCTTCGGAGTTCGGTTTCACCATCGAACAGATCCTTGCGTTTCCTCCACGGGTCATCGTCGCGAAGCCACCTTCGATGTCCCATGTACACGGTTTTCGAAGACCCGAGATCTCTATCTAGCTGGCGATACATTGTGTCATCCGTGCACCTGACGCATCCAGAAAATCTGTGGACCACCTGCCCCGCGAGATATCCGTAACCGAGATAGTCGTGCACCGTCATGAGCAGTGCAGCTCTCATAGGGAAATATTCTTTCTCTGCGGCGTGCCACGTATTGGCTGGCGTTTTCCATAGCATGTCTAGATCCTCTTTCAGCAGCCCCAGATACAGATTGATGTCGTTCCCTGGTTGTTTCGGCCCTTCAATTAGCATACTCATGTGAATGTACTTCCTCTTCATGCACAACCAGGGGGGAAGGTTGTACATCCACACAAACACAGGCCAGGTGCTATGTGTGCTTCTCTGGCTGCCAAACGGATTGACTCCATTGGTGCTCGCGCCCAGCACGATGTTCCTTGGATCCTTCCCAAATTCTGGGTGTTCGAAGTTCAACGCTTGCCACTGGCTCCCATCCTTAGGGTGACTCAGCATCTTGTCTTTTTTATTTATCTCCGGATCATTTGCGTCATCTTCTCGCTTCTTCTCCTCCCTATCCGCGTGCCAACGCAGGAGCTTTGCTACCTTAGGGTCCGCGAAATACCGCTGCAGACGAGGAGTGATCGGAAAGTACCATACCACTTTTTGAGGAGCTTTCTTCCTCTTCTTGTATCGAGTGACGCCGCACACCGGACATATGGTAGACTCCGCGTGCTCGCCCCGATAAATGATGCAATTGTTAATGCACAGATGTTATTTCACGTGCGGTAAATCCAGAGGACACACGATTTTCTTCGCCTCCTCGAAACTGGTCGGGCACTTGTTCCCCTTGGGAAGACATTCGTGCTAGAATGACATGTTCTCATCGAAGCATGCGTCGGTCATTTTGTGTTTTACCTTCATCTCCAAAGCCATGAGCGTTACTTTTAGGCGGGTATCCTCGGGTCTGCATCCTTCATAGAATGTAGTAACCGCGTCTATCTCCAGTTGATCCAGCTTGGCTTTCTCTCGGGCGGCAGCTCTTGCGTTATCCGTCTGCTTGAGAAGCAGCTCTTGAATATGAGGGTCCTGCACCCAGCCCATCGATGGTCCATCATCGTCTGCTCCTCCGGCATCTAGATCTTCATGATCATGCCCTTCGTCTGCTCCGGCATCTTCCTCATCATCATGTCCGGCATCTTCTACATGATGACTGTGTACAGCATCACCGTCGTGATCATGTCCTGGAGATTCTTCGTCTTCTCGCCCGCCCGAGCCGCGGTGGTTGTCTTGCTGCCCTTCCTCATTTCTTGCCCGGCTCCCATGGACGACTTCATAGTCATCTTCATCACCTTGCCACCGAGAGCCATCCAGGAAACCACACAAGAGCAGGTGGTCCCGCACCTGCCCGGAATCCGGGTCCGCAATAAGGCTCTTCAGCTTGCATCTTCGACACGAACATCTTATCTCCGTCTCGTTCTTTCGAAGCATCTCGGCCTTCGCAGAGCTCAAAAACCTATTCACGATGACTTCGGTCATCGTGCGGACCATGGTCGCCTGCGGGGTAGAGCAAAACGATATTTTAGAACCAAGAAAAAAATTTGGCATGACTTTCCCTAAAAATAGGACCAAAAAGAATGCATAGTGCCAAAATTCTCGCCGAAATGGAAATGAATCAACATTCCGGCAAAATATTGGCAACTATCGCATTTCAAATACCGGTACCTGCAAACACAAACATGTATGCAACACCACAAACATACACTAGTAGAAAACAGGGCTATGGTCCAGGCCGGCTCAGCCCATTAGTCCCGGTTCAGTCTAGAACCGGGACCAATGTGGGCATTGGTTCCGGTTCGTGAGCCCAGCGGGCCGGCCGGGCCACGTGGGCCATTGGTCCCGGTTCGTCTGGACCTTTTGGTCCCGGTTGGTGGGACGAACCGGGACCAATGGGCCTCGCTCATGGCCCACCACCATTGGTCCCAGTTGGTGGCTTGAACCGGGACCAAAGGCTTCCCTTTAGTCCCGGTTCATGTCATCAACCGGGACCAATGAGGTGCCTATATATACCCCCTCGCGCAAGAGCAGAGCACAGTGCTCTATTTTTTCTGGCCGAGGGGGAGAGGGCTTTGTGGTGCTCTAGCTCACCTCCTATGCACATGAGGTGTTCGATGGAATGCCCGAGCCACTCTACTTAAGCTTTCTCCTCTCGAAGCTCGACCTCCAAGCTCCATTTTCCTCGAGATTTGTCTAGATTTAGCGGTCCGTCATGCCCCGTCCCCGTCTTCACCGCCGTCGATCACCCGCGCCGATCTTATCACCGACACCACCGTGGTGAGCCTCTTGTTCTTATCTTCTTTCTGAAAGGAAAAATATTCTTACTTGTATGTTTAGATAGATACTTGTATCATTTTCTTACATTTATTATTGCATCTTATATAGTGCGATGGTTTTGGTATCTGCCCCCGTCGGCCCTCGTCCTGTCTATGATTCGGATTTGGTATGTATATTATATTTATAACTATTGGTTCATTTATTGTTTATGAAAATTATGCCGACCAACGTGACATAGATTTTATTTATCTAGGATGTATGTGAATCGGAAATGCCAACCGACCCTATTGTCGAGAGGTTAAATTTAGTTGAAGAAGAAAACAATTTGTTGAAGGAAAAAATAAAAAAAATTGAGGAGGAGAAGATGATATTGGAGTTGCATGTCGCGGATGTCGTCGATGATCACAAGATCAAGATGGATGCAATGCGCTTGAAGATTAGAAAGATTAGAAAACAATTTTTGTGACCTAAAATCAAAAAGAAATCACTAAAAAACTATAAGTATTTAGTTGTAAGTATAAATAAAAAAAATCTATTTTTATTGTAAAGTTATTCATAAACTAGTGATTCACACAAATTTTTAAAAATTCAAATTTAAACTATTCAAAATTTAAAACTAATGGCACTAACAGAAAGTTTATAATTTTTGTGACCTAAAAGCAAAAAGAAATCACTAAAAAACTGTAAGTATTTAGTTTTATGTAGAAATTAAAAAATAAAAAACCAAAAAAATGTAGAAATAAAAAAGAAAAAACCAAAAAAATGCCACCTACTGGGCCTCCACGGCCTGAATACGACTAGAAACCCTACATGGGCCAGGATTCAGGCTCGCAGAGGCCCAATAGGCCCATAGGCAGTAACAAGTTTAGGCCTGAAAGCCTGCATTAGAGAGGAGCTTGAATGGGGAGGCACAGCAGCGCTTATAAACAAGTGCCGACGCCCTTCAGCTAGCGATGTGGGACTAAACTTCAGCTAGCGATGCAGCACAAGGCCATTGGTCCCGGTTGGTGGCACCAACCGGGACTAAAGGGGGCATTGCTCACGGTTCGTGGCACCAACCGTGACCATTGCCCCCCTTTAGTCCCGGTTGGTGCCACCAACCGGGACCAATGGCCTTCGCTTCCCGCCCTTTCGGCTGCCGAAAATTGGCATTTGGTCCCGGTTCGTCGCACCAACCGGGACTAAAGGGAGCATTACTCCCGGGTCGTAGCACGAACTGGGACCATTTCTCTGGCTATATAAGCCACCACTTGTGAAATTTTGGCCAACCGCTGTTCGCCCCGACGCCCCCAGGCCGTTCGTCGTCGTCGTTGCCGCCCCGAGCCCGTCGTCGCCCCGCGCCCGCCGCCGTCGCCCCGCCCCGCTGTCGCCCCGCCCCGCCGTCGCCCCGCCCCGCCCCGTCGCCGCCCCGAGCCCGTACGTCGTCGTCCCGCGCCGTCGCCCCGAGCCCGTCGTCGCCCCGCGCCCGCCGCCGTCGCCCCGCCCCGTCGCCGCCCCGAGCCCGCCGCCGTCGCCCTGCCCCGTCGCCGCCCCGAGCCCGTCGCCGCCCCGAGGCCGTCGTCGCCCCGCGCTGGCGCCCTTTAGGTTGATGATATGATGATGTTTTTTTTTCTGTTGATGATATGATGATGTTTTTTTTTCTGTTGATGATATGATGATGTTTTTTTCTGTTGATGATATGATGATGTTTTTTTTATATATGCATTTTTTCATATATGTATTAATTTTTTTAAGTTGTTAGTAGATATCGATTTTAGGTTAGTGCATTTTATCACTGATTTTAGGTTAGTTGAGCCTCTTTAGTGCATTTTATGTTTGTTGCATTTTAGGTTAGTGCATTTTATGTTAGTGGAGAGGAAAAAGTAAAGTAAGGAAAAGGAAAATAAATAGAGAAAGAAGGAGAAGAAGAAGGAGAAGACGAGGAGAGGAAGAAAAGGAAGAGGAGAAGAAGAAAGGAATAGAGGAGAAGAAGAAAAATAGAATTTTTTTTTCTATTTTTTCTTCTTCTCCTCTTTTTTTTCTTCTTTTTTTTCTTCGATCTTCTCCCCCTCCCGATAGGAAAGTTTTATATAGAAAGTTACAATTTTAGAAAAGTTTTATATATGCAAAAATTACAATTTTAGAAAAAGAAGGATAGGAAAGAAGAAAATAAGAAGAGGAAAGAAAGAAGAAGAGGAGAGGAAAACAAGAAAATAGAATATTCTATTTTCTCTTCTTCTCCACTATTCCTTTCTTCCTTCTCCTCTTCTTTTTCTTCTTTTTTCTTCTTCTTATTTATTTCTCCTCTTCGAGGGGTCGAGGGTCGGGAACTAGGGTAGAGGGTCGAGGGTCGTTAAGGGGTCAAGGGTCGAGGGTTTCAGGGTCGAGGTTTCGAGGGTTCTATAGGTTCGAGGGTCGAGGGTTCCAGCAGGGTCGTCTAGGGGTCGAGGGTTCCAGGGTCGTCGAGGGTTCGAGGGGTCAAGGATCGCCGAGGGGTCGAGAGAGGTTTCCTAGTGTCAAAGTATTGAAGAAATCCATGCCTTCATCATTAGCCGGAAGTAACCAGGGCATATTGGTACGAAGTTCTGCAAAGTTATTCTGGAATGGAGTCCCGGATAGAATAATCCGCCTTTTGGTACGAATTCAGCAAAGGCCTTGCAAATAGCGATATTCGGAAGGCTCTTTCTGAACTTTGTACCAAAAAGCGAATTATCCTATCTGGGACTCCGTTCCAGAACAACTTTGAAGAGCTTCGTACCATCATGCACATGTTACTTTCTCCTAATGATGAAGACATGGTTTTGTTGAATCCTTTGACACTAGGCAACCTCCCGACCCCTTGGCGATCCTCTCGAACATGAGAGGAAGAAGAGGGTCGTCTAGGGGTCGAGGGTTCCAGGGTCGTCGAGGGTTCGAGGGTTCTTCTCCTCTTTTTTTCTTCTTCTTCCTCTTTTTTTATCGGGAACGAGGGTCGTCGAGGGACATAGATGTAGTGTCATCGTTGTCGATATATACCCCCTCCCGATAGCTTACTATGATTAGGTAGCTAGTTCTATGTTTGGCACTAATATATCCATCTGTCATGTTTGAATAATAATTGCCATGTTGTAAATATTTGTAGAAACTATGGACACCGCCCTAGACGAAGCAACAAAAGAAGCGTTGTTGAGGGACATAATCGCAGAAGGAAGTGATGCCATCTCGTTGTTTCTCAACGAAACCGATGGTCTGGAAGGAGAGGGTGAACAAGCTGGCTACGGTGACCTAATGCCGGTGCAAGAAGTACATGAGGACGGCTCCGGTGACCCAATGCCGGTGCAAGAAGGAGACCGTGATGACGGCTCCGGTGACCGAACCCGGTCTGGCTAGGTATATATATTAGTTAAGCCTATGCTGACTAGCTGATTGATGCATTCATTGTTTTGGTATGTACACATATTAATTAAGTCTTTGTTCTTTTTTCTAGCCCTCCGAATCGAGCACAACTTCGGTAAAGAGACGAGGCCCGAAGAAAAAGTTGAGCTCGGATGAAAAGTTTGAGATCATAGCAATCGCGCCCGACGGCCAACCTATTGAACCCCTCCGGACAAAGAGCGCATTTGTTGCTCAGTGCGGGGTTCTGGTTAGGGACAAGATCCCGATAAGCATCCAGCAATGGTTTAAGCCGGCTACAGAAGACCCTGAGGTGTCTTATGTCAATGATATGCAGAAAAATGATCTTTGGACTGAGCTGAAGTCAAATTTCACCCTACCGCCTGAGGATAATTCCGAGAACCCAGTTAAAGAGAAATTAATCAAGTCTTTTTCTCTGAAGAGGATGGCAGAACTATTCAGGAGGTGGAAGAAAGAGCTGAATAAGTTTGTCGAAAATAATGAGACACCAGAATTCAACGGCAGATATGAGAAGATCAGAGATCACTGGCCCGCATTTGTGGCCCACAAGACATCGGAAAAGAGTCAGAAGATGTCGGCGGAAAATAAGCAAAATGCTGCGAAGAAGAAGCTTCACCATCGCACGGGGTCAGGTGGCTACCTCGTAGCCCGGCCTAAGTGGTCCAAGACTGAGAATGATCTGGTTCATAAAGGGATCGAACCAGAGACAATTAACTGGCCATACCGTTGCAGGACTTGGTTCTTCGGGGCTGGTGGAACCTTGGACCCTGTAACAGGGAAGTGTATTTGGGCGAACGATCAAATGGACATACCAGTCAGTAAGCTTAAGCAGTATATCGAAGCAGTGCAGGAAGGGACGTTCTTTCCAGACAGAGAGAACGACGAGCTCACAATGGCCCTCGGGAATCCTGAGCACCCTGGACGGACACGAGGCACGCCAGGCTCCATTCCATGGAAGGTTGGGTTTCCGGACGCAGGCGGTTACAAATCCCATGAGAGGAGGAAAAAAGTGCAGCAGACCCAAATGCAGACTCTGGGGGAGGAGTACTTTGTATGTGAAAGTTAAAAAGGAGCATGACCTCGTTGGAATTGATCTGTTGCCTGTTCCATTTGAGGAGTTCTATCAGTTTTTCAATCAATTGGCCCTCGATAAAACAACGGTCGCCTACTACTGTCTGTAAGTAGTACTACTTCTGTCATTAAGTTTCTCTATATAGCTTAGCTCTTTCATTGCATGTATTTATAATCATCCTCACTATATTATGCAGATTGAAGATTGCCGAATTGAAGAAAAGACAAGTCGGTGATATTGGGTTCATTAACACATATCTCATAGATGCAACTCAGGTTAAACTTCATGCCACAGCTACCGAGGCCAACTTGCTACGATCGTTCGTAATAAATCAAAATAAAGATATAATACTCTTTCCTTACAACTTCAGGTGAGTGTTACTGTCTTGTGCGTATTCGGTTTCCCTTATATATTAGTCAAGGTTATAGTAATGTAATTCATGAGTTATGCATGCGTGTGCAGTTTCCACTATATTATCCTAGAGATTAAGCTTGAGCAGGGACTAGTAACCGTCTTAGACTCAAAACGAAAAGATCCCCAGGACTATGCAGACATGACTCAAATACTCCAGAAGTAAGTTAAATCGATCATTATCCACCATATCAGCAACTTTGTTCATTTCCTGATATCAAGTAATTGTTTTCTTTGTCCGGCAGGGTTTGGAGAAAATTCACCAAAACAGTTCCGGGACTGCCGAAGGAGCTGGAATTTAGACACCCGAAAGTAAGTATTATAGTAGCATGTTCTGCGCATCTCCTAGTGATTCAAGCGCTAGTTTCATCAATACCATTTAGCATTCTTGCTTATCAGTTTGATTGACCTCTATTTCTTGTAAAGTGGTTGTGGCAGGAACAAGGGAATGATTTCTGTGGATACTACATCTGCGAGTCCATCCGCCACACGACCTGTGAGCGGGGCGGGTACTCTAACGAACAATATGTATAGTACGTAGCGTCGACCAAGCACAGACATAAGAGAGGACACTTCTCTCTATTAATTATAGCTAGCTAACACAATATATGAAACACCTAAATTAACCCCCCAAAACCCCCAACCCCCCCCCTTTCAAAAAAAACAAAAACCCCAGCCACAGAAATGCTGACGCGTGGATGCCTATTGGTCCCGGTTGGTGCCACCAACCGGGACCAAAGGGTCTCCTGACTGGGCTCTGCGCACTGCCCACGTGGAGGCCCATCAGTCCCGGTTCTGGATTGAACCGGGACTAAAGGGTCGGGGCATTAGTACCGACACTTTAGTCCCGGTTCAGGAACCGGGACTGAAGGCCCTTACGAACCGGGACTATAGGCCCTTTTTCTACCAGTGATATGCAACACCACAAACATATGCAACACCACAAACATACATAGATCTAGCTAGGCCACAAAAAGTGCATGTGCACGTTGTTGGAGTGAGCTAGGGAGAAAAAAAGTAGATCCACAATATGAAGATAGCTTTCCCCTTACTTACCTATCAAAAAAGGTAATTTCAACACTTAATTTTGATGAATCTATGGTGCAAATGAGGTGAGGAGGAGGAGGCAGCCGACAAGCTTAGAGAAGGAGGTGGGGGGATGAAGTGGGGAAAGTGAGTGTGTAGGTGTGGCTGTCCAAAAATATCTAGCTGGTCCCAGGTTACTAATGGCGCACCACACAGACATGCGCCATTAGTAACCCAACATACTAATGACGCACCACACAGACATGCGCCATTAGTAGTTTTGCAAAAAATTAAAAAAAATTATACTAATGGCGCACCGTGGCACAGTGCGCCCTTACTAGTTTAAACTAATAATTGCGCACTATGCAACGGTGCACCATTAGTAGTTTTGCAAAAAATTAAGTAAAATACAGTAGTGGCGCACTCTATGGCTGGTGCGTCATTAATAGTTCTAACTACTAATGGCGCACTCTGCCCGGATGCGCCATTAGTATGTTTGAAAAAATAAAAAAAAACATTTTGTTACTAGTGGCGCACCGTGTGCCTGGTGCGCCATTAGTGTCTTCCACACTAATGGTGCACTAACACATGGTGCGCCATTAGTATATAGTAATGGCGCACCACATGTCTGGTGCGTCATTAGTGTCAATTCCATCTATAGCTCTTTTCCTAGTAGTTACAGGAAGAAATAACATACGTGGTGGTCAAAATCCATACGTCGGCCCAGACAAGCTTATGAAAGGCTACATGTAAATATGCGTGAAGCTTATGAAAGGCTACACTATGCGTGAAGAAAAAGCACTCATAAGCATTAGGGGTTCAAACACATACTAAGAACCATGGATTTCGAGTTCACTCGACTAGTCGACGACTAGTCTATGAGTTGCAAAAACATGGTCGACTCAGCTTAGTGTCGACTCGTGACTCTGAGTCGCAACTAGTCACAACGAAGGCTCGACTTCTTTTGAGTCGCTGCCCCAGAGAGACTCGCATGAGTCGCGACTTGAAAACCATGCTAAGAACTTGGGAGATAGATCAACCGATCATCCACTAACAGCCTAACGACAAGGAAGGAAGTAAGCAGCCAAGAATAATGAATATTTTAATCAAAACAACAACAAACGAGCCAGGTAATTCCTAAATTTCCCCTATTTTCCTCTGACAAACTCCTCCCAACACGAGCACAACGCAATTTCGTTCAAAAATTGCTATTCACTCCGCCATCAAAATCCAACCCTTGTTTCTCTCGCAGATTATGCCACAACTACCTCAACGAGTCACAGTAGCCAAATTTGCCATTGTACAATGTACGGATGGGCTTAGGCATTTCGTCGAACACATTGGCTCTATCCGTTGGAAACAACCAGATCACATGTACAGGAAAGCTAGCAGTAAACTTCGAACATCGAATAGACAAGAGGTTGGGGCGGGAGCAACCTTGGGGAGTGCTGCGGTCGACGACACCGTCCGGGACCGCTGTCCTAGTGTCAGGCCAGCTAAATACATCTCTGAAGAATTGCTCTGTTCTAGCGTGTCGGAAGCAGCACGGACCGTCGATCTGCCATCCATTGGCTCCCGTAAGAAGATAACGGTTCGCTACTGGAATGTCATCTCCACCCTGGATCTCCCATCCAACGGCTGTCATCGCTCCGAAGGTCGCTGTTGGTCATCCGACAACGCATGTGCTCTGCTTTTGCTTTCTGCTTTGCTTTTCACCTATAATGGCTATATAGCCACCGCTCCTTCTCCATTTTGGACACGATTATTGTAACTGGGTACAAACCCTAGCCGCCGGTGGCATGCTTGCTACTTTCCCCTTTTGCTGCAATACAAACCCTAGCACAAATTCTCTCAAATTCACCTCTGAATTCGCATCGTTGAGTGTCTAGTTCGACCGATTCCCTGTCAGGTTCTTGAAAATTGGTATCAGAGGCCCAATTGGTTTTCAGAGGCATTGGATCTGGCAAGTAGAGGTTGGCGAACAGGCCGGAAAATCCCTCTGCTTGTTGTTGATCTGGTGGCGGTGTTGTCATGGTTCTAAGTCTGACAGTGAAGTAGGGGGGTAAGTGTGGAGAGGCAAGATCTTAGCTATGGAGAAGTTGTAAGAACGCAAGGTTTACGAGTTCAGGCCCTTCTCGGAAGAAGTAATAGCCCTACGTCTCGGAGCCCAGAAGCGGTCGACTGGATTATGAGAGTATCAATTACAAGCGTGCGAACCCTTGTCTTGGAGGAGGGGGGTGGCTTATATAGAGTGCGCCAGGACCACGGCCAGCCCATGTTCCAAAGGGTTCAATGTACATTAAGGCAGGGCGTTACTGGTAACGCTAGTAATAAAGTCCTATGATGACCATAAAAGCTACTTAATGACCGACCGTTAGCGTGCGGAGTGATTTAGGTCTCCTGGCCGTCGAGTGGTTGGATCTTGGTCGAGTGATTGCTTCTTGCACTACAAGAAACCTAGTAATACATGACGGATTTCCGGTGACAATTTCAAAAACCGTCATGGGCAGACTAGTAAAGCCCCGCAAGCCCGCCTAAGCCCGCCTGAAGCCCTAAACCATTCCCCTCATAAAACCTAAACCTAACACCAGAGACACTCCTTCCCCACTCCTCCTCCGCCGCCGCCCCCATCGTCTCAGCCCTCTCTATTTACTTCCTTGCCCTGCCCACGCCGCATCACCATCTCCTCCTTCTCCGCTGCACCGCCGCCGTCCTGCTCCTTATGCTCCACCGGAACCAACCGGAGCACGCGTGGAAGCGTAGTAGATCCCCGTCCGTCTCTCTACTGGATCTGGATTGGCTCCCGTGACTCTTCCTCCCTCTGTTGGTAAGGAAACAGTAGCTCTACTACTACCTTTTGCGGTGAAGAGTCGAACTGAATCCAATTCAATCTAGGTGTATCTCTTATCTTTGCGACCTAATGTGCAGATCCAGCATGGAGCTCAAACCTGACGTCGGCTTGTCGGAGCGGAGCGGCCGTGCGGTCGCCGGTCTACTGCATGGCACACTGGAGGCAGAAGCGACGGCAGCATCACCCTTTTCCTTCCCCGTCCATGAAGTCAGACCTCTCGCCCGCCCCCTACATCCAAACTTTAGATCCACTTGTTCTTGTTTTCCCCCATTTTTCTTTGGAATAATCTCATAGCTTCCGGGTCAGTTCGTCTTCAATCTTCTGTAACCCCATGATAATATCCATGAATCAGTATCTTAGTTGATTTTGGTCTGTGGCTACCTAATTCTAGAGCTAGAATAGAATAGGTTGAGGGGATAGATCTGAAACTGAGTAGGCAAGCATTTCAGTCTAGGTTAGTCGTTGGTTTTGAAGAAAAATAGAGCGCCCCTGAAAGAAATGATCTGCACACGGGAGAAAAAAGGTATTTCGAAATATGTGAACAACATTTCATTGCACGGAGAGCGCCATATTGGTCAGAGTGCTAGAGCTGCACTTATTGTTTTCATTTCCTGCTATCCGATATGCCATTAATCTTACGTTCTCAATGTACAAATGTGCTTCACCAAATTTTAAAAATAATCTTGATGGTTAACACTTTAACTTGAGGAGATATTTCCATAAGCATGTTTAGTTTTTTCCTTTGCTAGGCTCCATTAGCTTATTCTGAATCTGAACATGACATGATGAACCACTAGAATGTAATCAGACCATTTTCTCTCTATGTGTGTGTCTGTGTGTGTGTGTAACAAGTTCCTTTGATTGATTGTCATACTTCTCACGTGCACGGATTGGATCCCGGCTGCGAGGGCAACCTCTGGCCTCTGCATCTTCCTCCCTGACGGTAGCGGCCTAACACGCATGGACTGAAGTGTTGGTCAGGTGCCCACAACTCGGCTCTTCATGCTTGAGATTTTGTGCTTCTCTGATCTGGTTTTAGTAAGTTGTAAAAGGCCATAGCTGGTTCTCAGGGAAGAGCCTTCACCTCATGGCTGAATATTGGGTAAAATTGCGGGCATACAAATTACATCTTTTTTTTGTTGCCTTATAAACATGGCTGTAAACAAACTGAATATTGGCAAACAAACTGTATGTCCATTCTAACTCTGATATTTCTGAAAGTGAAAGGGACGTAGGATAGCGTAGAGAGCAGAGAACACACAAGTTATGTTGAAAATTTTGGCCGAAGTTACAGTGCATTAGCTAGTATAAATATAGCACAACTAGCATGCCTAGATGCAGACGAAGTTGATGGTAAGATATGCTTGACAACTAACAAACATGATCATATTATTCATTTCATAAATGTAGACAAAAAATATCTCTTTGTTTTGACATAAAAATAATCCAATTTATCTTCTCACTTATGTTTTGGATTTCACTATGACCTGACTCTCTTTCTTTGATTTTTTTACACGACTTGTTGCCTATAGGTGTAGATGCTGAAACCTTCCTACAGTAGGTGTGCCTTTCACATGTTTGCTAAGATGTTTGATAAATTTTTTGGCCTGATGCAATAACATCAAAACAGGTTAGTGATTGCTACTGCATGGCGTACATGCAAGTGCCCTGATAAATTTTTTGGCCTTATGCAATAACATCAAAACAGCTTAGTTTGTCGTACTTAATTAATTTGTGCATGAAGTATTCTAGTTTGCAAAAATTAATGTTGCTTCTTACTGTTATGTATATGCGTGTAGTAGTTCAAGCTTGCATACACTAACTAAGATCACAAGAAAGATAGACATACTTTTGTTTTGCAATAAAGATGTTAAATATGAAATTTTTGGAGGATATGTGCTAGGATTTTATAGTTAAGCAGTGTTTTTTGTTTCATGCTGATACATTTTTGGCTCCCCTAGATTGAGCATATCTAAAATGCAATCTGTACAAGATGAACCAATGAAAAAAAAGGAACTTCAAACTCTGGCTTGTACCTTAATAACCTTGCATTGCTTAGATACACTACTAGAGTGGTCGTCACCTCCTGTTCATTTGTTTTGATTTGGCTTGTACATTAATAACCCTGAAGTAATTTTTAAGCATGCATAGATTAATTTGTAGTTCTTGTGCAAGCTGTTAGGTTTGCTAGACATGCACAAGCCTTGTTCCTACCGTTGTCACCCAATAAACATATATACTGGTTCAGTTTATTTCATTTCATTATTTTTTTCCTGTTATAGATAATACTACTATGTTTGTAAAGTGGGCAGCCATTTGCAGCATAACCATTAAGTCTTATGGCGCTACTCGTTGACCCGGTTGGCGTAAACATCACAGCAATGATATTGTTTGTTAGTGATGCCATTTTGTTGGCATGTTATGGCCTCAACTAGTACTACTATAGTACTTGAGTTCTGGGATGTATGTTTTGTTTCTTTGTCATTTGACTTTCATTTGACATGCTTTTCTTTGGATTAATTTTCGTCCTCATGTTTACTCTTGTTTTATAGTAGATGCAAAGTTATTCTCATTTGTAGGCACTGTAAGATCTAAGAATTTTGGACAACATGTAGTTCGTTTTTAACTTTGTTGTAATTCTCTTTTTTCTATGAACTACTCATATAAGCAAATATCTAATAAGGTTCCTCTAAATATGCTAGGTAAGATTAGGTAGCGAGCTACTTGGTGTTGCCATCACAATCAGCCACGACATGTTAGTTGCCACAGGAGGGGTGAGGAGGGCCGACGCATATGTTATGTTGATGTAAAATGGATTGTAATGGTTCCTAACTTTGCAGCGAGGATTTTGTAAACTGCTATGTTGTAGATACATATAGATGGCTGCAAGCTGTATTAACTATGTAATGTTCTGATACTTTGAAGACACATCCTCTTGGTAAAAATTGTCATTTGGATTTGTGAGACGCACTATGCTAAAAACGTAATGGTCAAAATTAGGCAGAAATAAATGGGCTAATGCGGCAGAAATGAATGGGCTAATGGGCTCGCCTAAATTGATGACGATTTTTGTGACGGAAAATAGTATCCACGTAGGCAGCCATGTCATTTGAATTGGTCAACCGAAAATCCTACATGGCGTTAATCCATGACAGCTTGTTCCCGTCACGGAGGTTTGGGCTTGGGCGGGCCTGGTGCATATCCATGACGGTCAAAAACTGTCAAGGAAGGTACGACGTCAAATTATGATGCGATATACATGACTGATTTCAGATCCGTCATGCACGGGCACCCATTACAGTTTTTTATTGATTTGTGACGGACTAGATCCGTCATGTATTAACAGATTTCTTGTAGTGTTGGTCGAGTGTCTTCGAGTCTGTCGAGTGGAACACCTCCAAGTCGATTGAAAGGTGATTTCTTCTAGAGATGTCCTTGGGTAGGGCAGTTAGGACAGGTCCATGATCCTACCCTAGGTACATAGCTTCATCATTAGCCCCCGAATGGATCGAGGTTTGAGTGGGGAAGGAGTTGACAACTTCTTTGACTCGTTTTTCATGCCGTGAGCATATCTTGTTTCGGATCAATGGACCTGAGTGATGACAGCAACTTCCTTTTCAGTCGCCTTGATCCATTCTTAATTCTTCGTCGAGTGAGTTCCTTTACTTGTAAGGCTCCGAGTGACGGTGCGGAGGAGATCTTTGGTCTGACAAGTTGTTTGTTGCCCGCAGATTTCGTCGGATCCGAATTTTGGGAACCGCGCGGGACGGGGGAGGCCGCAGTAATCGGATGGGATAGAGCGGAGCCGCCTCGATCCCCGCACCGCCTTTTTCGCCACGTATCGCGCGCGCGATCGTTACGGGATTTGACAGAGCCACCTGAGCCTATCCGTCAGCCACTCGGAAGCGGCCTCATATAAGGCGTTGGACCGGAGTCTCCCGAACGGTGCGTTACCATTTCCTCTTCTCCTCTTCACACCCCTCCGCTTCGCTCGTTCTCGCCCCAGCATCACCGCTCCGTGCGCGTCTCACCGGCGACAATGGGGAAGGAGAAGACGGCGGCTCTGGAGCAGGCAAAGAAGGCGACGGCGAGGTCGAAGGGGAAGGCGACCAGCCGGGGCGGATCTTCCTCGTGGACCGGCCTGCCGAAGGGCTGGATCTAGGGCGACTGGATCCACTCGAGGATCACCCAAGAAGACCTCGATGACCTGGCCAAAGGGGGGCTGATCCCCTATGACTCGGCACGGCTTCCGGGGAAGGAATCTGAGCCGCAACCTTGGGAGGGTGAGCGTGTTCTTCTTGCCACCCACGTCGACCGTGGATTTTCGTTGCCTCGTCACCCTTTCTTTCAAGGGTTTCTGAACTTCTTTGGGGCACAACTCCACCATTTTACCCCCAACTCAATCGTTTATCTCGCCGCTTTCATTCCTTTGTGTGAGAATTTCCTGGGTTGCCGGCCTCACTGGGGTCTTTTCAAGCATATTTTCACTTGTCGCTCCCAGACAATGAAAAAGGCTAATCCGAGTGACGAGAGGACCCAAGTGATCCAGATGTGTGGGGGTCTTGGCATCCAGACGAGAGGGAGAAGCTCCTTTCCAGCCATGATTCTTCCTGACTCAGTTCGCGGATGGCAGTCGACCTGGTTTTACTGTAAAGACCAGTCGACGCCAGGGCAATCGACTGGCCTCCCTCCCTTTACCATGGACCGAGTGGAGACCCTCCCCTTTGAAGGTGCTCCCGGAGGAGAAGGTGCACGTGAAGGTGTTGGTCGATCGAGTGGTCCAGCTTATTCGTGACGGGGTCACTGGTATGGATCTCTTGGAGGTCTTCCTTCAGCGGCGCATCCAGCCTCTTCAAGCTCGAGACCATCCGATGTGGATGTATTCGGGTCTTGAAGACTCCACTCGGATCCATCCGGAGGAGATCGATGATGACACACTGGAGAAGTGACTGTCGGGCATTACCGGGAACAAGGACAATCCCAGGGGAGCCAGGAGAGTTCCCCCATTCGACCAGTCTCATGCACCAGAGCAGGTCTGATTCTGAGTTTTTGCTTGTAATCTAAATTCACTCGCGCAGCTTCCTATATTGCGTCGACTGACTTTGTTCTCCCTGCTTTCTTTCAGGCCATTATTGAAATGTATTCAATGCCCTACGGGGAGCAAGAGCAAGCTCTGGAAGGCGAGGCGAGTGGCGGCGACAGTGGCGAGTGGACTTCCGATAGTGAAGGGGATGGAGGAAGCAACGACTCAAGTGATGGAGAAGAAGTTGAGTCGCCCCCTCGCAGGGAGAGGCGATCCAAGCTTGACCAAGAACGACCGAGTGCCTGCGACAAGGCAACTACTCAGGCTGGTCAGTCTTCGTAGTGTCCTCGGATCTCTTCACAAACCCCGACTGAGAAGGTGCCAAAGCACCCCAAAGTTGCAGAGCCGAGGACTTGGAAGGCGTTGCCAAAGATCAAGATTGATAACCCCATCGCCTCTTCGTGAGTGTCTCTCTTTGTATTCACTCGACGCTCCGCGCTGTTTGTTTTTCTTGTTTTAACTGGACGAACTTTGGAATTGTCAGCGCTGCTACTTCCGGGACCTCAGCTTACAGGGATTATGATGAGGTGATGGAGGATGCGGTCACTTCTAATCCGGGTATGATTTCTGCCATACTATCTTTATTCGGTCGATTCAACTGCAATGTGCATCATTGGGTGACGTGATTTTGGCAATTGAACTTTGCACAGCTCCCAACATTATTGACCTCCCTGATGATGATGAAGAGCCCGAGAGGCCTTTGACGAGGAAGAATAGGCGAGCTCCTGTAAGTGAGGCGCTACAGTCGACGCCGAGGGTGGAACCAGTCGTTCAGGACACTGGCGACGTCAATCGGGGTTCTGTTACCTTCGCCGAGCCACTGTCGAGTGCCTTGCCTTCTTCGTCGACTGCTCGGGCCCCTGTCGACCCGCCTTCAGTTTTTGCGACCCATCATGTCCCAGAGGACGAGGTGAATGCTGCTAGGGAAGCCATACACCAGGCGGGCATTATGATGGAGAAGATGAAGATGGTGCGGGACGCCAGCCAAGCCGCCTATGATGCCAGCTCGGCTCTCCAGAGCAACGTTCAGGTTAGTTGGTTGCTTCTTGTTCTGTTAGGATATGCTACCTGAAGATTCTTTCCAAAAATCTTTGCATCTGTACACCCACTGGGTGCGCTGATTGAATATTGTGGGGGAAGGCTGAGTGCACCCACTGGGTGTAGTCCCCAAGACTACGGTGGACTGCTGGCAGTCGACTGTAGTCTTTGTATTTTGCCGAATGTATAAACCAAACTGGTAGTTTGTTTCTTCCACTCGGTCTGGTTGAGTGGGATCAGAACCGGTGGGGGCACGCAAAGTGCACCCACTGGGTGTAGTCCCCGAGACTACAGTGCACTGCCGGCAGTCGACTGTAGTCTGAGTTCTACTTTCTCTCTTTCTGCCTTTTTTTGGACTCGACTTCGGCGGGCCGGTCGAGTGTTAACAGAACCGGTGGGGGCACGCAAAGTGCACCCACTGGGTGTAGTCCCCGAGACTATGGTGGACTGCGGGCAGTCAACCATAGTCTTACTATTTATTTCCTCTATTTTTTTGCTGTAAAAATAACTTCTCCCCTTTGATTTCAGAAATCTTGTGATCTTGGAGCTCGCTTTGCTGACTTGGAGAAGCAGCAGATTCAACTGAACCTTGACTTGGAGCTGTCCAGGACAGAGCTGCAAAAGGTCAGAGACGGCGCCGCTGGTAAGACGAGTTTGTCGACTGGTCAGTTTTAGGCTTGAGTACCCTTCTGCTATTTCTGAATCAATCGTCATTTCTTTGCTGAAAAACTGAAAGAAGCTCTAGCGAAGAAGGATCAAGATTTGGCTGCTGCTCGTAAGGAGGCTGACGACAGGACCGCTCTGGCCAAACAGAAGCTGGCTTCGGTCGGCCAGTTGGAAGAAGAGAATACCAGGCTCAAGACCGCTCTGAATGACTCCAACAAGGAGTGCTCGCGCTGGAAGAAGGTGAATCTCGTCCAGGGCAAGGAAATGGAAAGCATTGCTCGCAGGAGGGATGATCTGGAGAGCTATTTGAGAAGTCTTGCCAAGAAGTTGTTCATCAAGCTTGAATGTTCCGACTGATTTTTTTTGTGTCGACTCAATGTACAAAAATTGACTTATCCTTGGATCGTGAATGCAGAGTTTTGCCAGAACTTTGAAGAGGAGACTGGGCGGATCGAACCAGGTTTGGACCCAATCAACTCTCCCATGAAAGATGAAACTGCCATGAATCTGCTCCGTCTGGAATCTCGCATCGACAGTGCCGTGGACTACTTGGCTCGACTGAAGGTCGCCATGTCACAGATTGACCCGGCACTTTGGCCAGAGGCTGTGCTCCAAAATGATCTTGAGTCCCTGATGACTCGACTAAATGAAATCCCAGACCGAGTGCAGGAGTGGAAGAAGTCTGCTGCTCGGTGTGGCGCTGACGTGGCTCTGTCTTTGGTTCGTGTCCACTGCAAGGAGATGCGACAAGACAAACTGGCAGCAATCAAGGTCGCCAACACCCAGAAACATGACTTCCGAACCTTTATGGAGACTTTCATCGCTGTAGCCACTCGGATAGCCAACGGCGTCGACCTGGATGAGTTCGACGAGCCTGCCAGCCCTCCTCCCGCGGAGTGAACAAACTCTTATGTCCCACCTTAAATTTGCCTCGGAATGCCGAGTGGTTTTTGTAACCGTTTAAACTTTTTCGGGCTGCATGCCCTGTTGGGGAATGTTGCAGAAAACAAAAATTTTCCTACGGTTTCACCAAGATCCATCTATGAGTTCATCTAGCAACGAGTGATCGGATTGTATCTACATACCTTTGTAGATCGCGAGCGGAAGCGCTCAAAGAACGGGGATGAGGGAGTCGTACTCGACGTGATCCAAATCACCGGAGATCCTAGCGCCGAACGGACGGCACCTCCGCGTTCAACACACGTACGGTCAGCGTGACGTCTCCTCCTTCTTGATCCACTAAGGGGGAAGGAGAGGTTGATGCAGATCCAGCAGCACGACAGCGTGGTGGTGGATGCAGGAGTCACCGCAGCAGGGCTTCGCCGTTCTACTGCGAGAGGGAGAGGTGTAGTAGGGGAGAGGGAGGCGCCAAGAGTCAAGGGTGCGGCTGCCCCTCCCTCCCCCCTTTATATAGGCTCCCCAAGGGGTGGCGTCGGCCCTAGGAGATGGGATCTCCTAGGGGGGGTGGCGGCCAAGGGGTGGAGTGGCCCCCAAGGCAAGTGGGGCGCCCCCCACCCTAGGGTTTCCAACCTAGACGCAGGGGGTGGGCCAAAGGGGGCGCACCAGCCCACTATGGGCTGGTTCCCCTCCCCACTTCAGCCCATGGGGCCCTCCGGGATGGGTGTCCCAACCCAGTGGACCCCCGGGACCCATCCGGTGGTCCCGGTACAATACCGGTGACCCCCGAAACTCTCCTGATGGCCGAAACTGCACTTCCTATATATAATTCTTCACCTCCGGACCATTCCGGAACTCCTCGTGACGTCCGGGATCTTATCCGGGACTCCGAACAACTTTCGGGTTACTGCATATTCATATCTCTACAACCCTAGCGTCACCGAACCTTAAGTGTGTAGACCCTACGGGTTCGGGAGACATGTAGACATGACCGAGATGGCTCTCCGGTCAATAACCAACAGCGGGATCTGGATACCCATGTTGGCTCCCACATGCTCCTCGATGATCTCATCGGATGAACCACGATGTCAAGGATTCAAGCAACCCCGTATACAATTCCCTTTGTCAATCGGTACGTTACTTGCCCGAGATTCGATCGTCGGTATCCCAATACCTCGTTCAATCTCGTCACCGGCAAGTCACTTTACTCGTACCGTAATGCATGATCCCGTGACCAGACACTTGGTCACTTTGAGCTCATTATGATGATGCATTACCGAGTGGGCCCAGAGATACCTCTCCGTCATACGGAGTGACAAATCCCAGTCTCGATTCGTGCCAACCCAACAGACACTTTCGGAGATACCTGTAATGTAACTTTATAGTCACCCAGTTACGTTGTGACGTTTGGCACACCCAAAGCACTCCTACGGTATCCGGGAGTTACACGATCTCATGGTCTAAGAAAAAGATACTTGACATTGGAAAAACTCTAGCAAACGAACTATACGATCTTGTGCTATGTTTAGGATTGGGTCTTGTCCATCACATCATTCTCCTAATGATGTGATCTCGTTATCAATGACATCCAATGTCCATAGTCAGGAAACCATGACTATCTGTTGATCAACGAGCTAGTCAACTAGAGGCTTACTAGGGACATGTTGGTGTCTATGAATTCACACATGTATTAGGATTTCCGGATAACACAATTATAGCATGAATAAAAGACAATTATCATGAACAAGGAAATATAATAATAATGCTTTTATTATTGCCTCAAGGGCATATTTCCAACAGTCTCTCACTTGCACTAGAGTCAATAATCTAGTTACATTGTGATGAATCAAACACCCATGGAATTCTGGTGTTGATCATGTTTTGCTCTAGGGAGAGGTTTAGTCAACGGATCTGCTACATTCAGGCCTGTATGTACTTTACAAATATCTATGTCTCCATCTTGAACATTTTCACGAATGGAGTAGAAGCGACGCTTGATGTGCCTGGTCTTCTTGTGAAACCTGGGCTCCTTGGCAAGTGCAATAGCTCCAGTATTGTCACAGAAGAGTTTGATCGGCCCTGACGCATTGGGTATGACTCCTAGGTCGGTGATGAACTCCTTCACCCAAATTGCTTCATGCACTGCCTCCGAGGCTGCCATGTACTCCGCTTCACATGTAGATCCCGCCACGACGCTCTTCTTGCAACTGCACCAGCTTACTGCCCCACCATTCAAAATATACACGTATCCGGTTTGTGACTTAGAGTCATCCAGATCTATGTCGAAGCTAGCGTCGACGTAACCCTTTACAACGAGCTCTTCGTCACCTCCATAAACGAGAAACATGTCCTTAGTCCTTTTCAGGTACTTCAGGATGTTCTTGACCGCTGTCCAGTGTTCCTTGCCGGGATTACTTTGGTACCTTCCTACCAAACTTACGGCAAGGTTTACATCAGGTCTGGTACACAACATGGCATACATAATAGACCCTATGGCTGAGGCATAGGGGATGACACTCATCTCTTCTATATCTTCTGCCGTGGTCGGACATTGAGCTGAGCTCAATTTCACACCTTGCAACACAGGCAAGAACCCCTTCTTAGACTAATCCATATTGAACTTCTTCAATATCTTATCAAGGTATGTGCTTTATGAAAGACCTATGAGGCGTCTTGATCTATCTCTATAGATCTTGATGCCTAATATATAAGCAGCTTCTCCAAGGTCCTTCATTGAAAAACTCTTATTCAAGTAGGCCTTAATGTTGTCCAAGAGTTCTATATCATTTCCCATCAAAAGTATGTCATCTACATATAATATGAGAAATGCTACAGAGCTCCCACTCACTTTCTTGTAAACGCAGACTTCTCCATAAGTCTGCGTAAACCCAAACGCTTTGATCATCTCATCAAAGCGAATGTTCCAACTTCGAGATGCTTGCACCAGCCCATAAATCGAGCGTTGGAGCTTGCACACCTTGTCAGCATTCTTAGGATCGACAAAACCTTCCGGCTGCATCATATACAATTCTTCCTTAAGGAAACCATTAAGGAATGCCGTTTTGACGTCCATTTGCCATATCTCATAATCATAGAATGCGGCAATTGCTACCATGATTCGGACGGACTTCAGCTTCGCTACGGGTGAGAAAGTCTCATCGTAGTCAACCCCTTGAACTTGTCGATAACCCTTAGCGACAAGCCTAGCTTTATAGATGGTCACATTACCATCCGCGTCTGTCTTCTTCTTAAAGATCCATTTATTTTCTATGGCTCGCCGATCATCGGGCAAGTCAGTCAAAGTCCATACTTCGTTTTCATACATGGATCCTATCTCGGATTTCATGGCTTCCAGCCATTTGTCGAAATCCGGGCCCGCCATTGCTTCTTCATAGTTCGAAGGTTCACCGTTGTCTAACAACATGATTTCCAAGACAGGGTTGTCGTACCACTCTGGTGGGGAACGTGTCCTTGTGGACCTACGAAGTTCAGCAGAAACTTGATCTGAAGTTTCATGATCATCATCGTGAACTTCCTCTCTAGTCGGTGCAGGCACCTCAGGAACATTTTCTTGAGTTGCGCCACTTTCCGGTTCAAGAGGTAATACTTCATCAAGTTCTACTTTCCTCCCACTTACTTCTTTCGAGAGAAACTCTTTCTCTAGAAAGGATCCATTCTTGGGAACAAAGATCTTGCCTTCGGATCTAAGGTAGAAGGTATACCCAATAGTTTCTTTAGGGTATCCTATGAAGACGCATTTTTTTGACTTGGGTTCGAGCTTTTCAGGTTGAAGTTTCTTGACATAAGCATCGCATCCCCAAACTTTTAGAAACGACAGTTTAGGTTTCTTCCCAAACCATAATTCATACGGTGTCGTCTCAACGGATTTCAACAGAGCCCTATTTAAAGTGAATGCGGCAGTCTCTATAGCATAGCCCCAAAATGATAGCGATAAATCGGTAAGAGACATCATAGATCGCACCATATCTAATAGAGTGCGATTACGACGTTCGGACACACCATTACGCTGAGGTGTTCCAGGCGGCGTGAGTTGTGAAACTATTCCACATTTTCTTTAGTGTGTGCCAAATTCATGACTCAAGTATTCTCCCCCACGATCTGATCGCAAGAACTTGATTTTCCTGTCACGTTGATTCTCAACCTCACTCTGAAATTCGTTGAACCTTTCAAAGGTCTCAGACTTGTGTTTCATTAAATAGACATACACATATCTACTCAAGTCATTAGTGAGGGTGAGAACATAACGATAGCCACCGCGAGCTTCAACACTCATTGGACCGCACACATCAGTATGTATGATTTCCAATAAGTTGGTTGCTCGCTCCATTGTTCCTGAGAACGGAGTCTTGGTCATTTTACCCATGAGGCATGGTTCGCACGTGTCAAATGATTCGTATTCAAGAGACTCTAAAAGTCCATCTGCATGGAGCTTATTCATGCGTTTGACACCTATGTGACCAAGGCGGCAGTGCCACAAGTATGTGGGACTATCATTATCAACTTTACATCTTTTGGTATTCACACTATGAATATGTATAGCATTACGCTCGAGATTCATTAAGAATAAACCATTCACCATTGGAGCATGACCATAAAACATATCTCTCATATAAATAGAACAACCATTATTCTCGGATTTAAATGAGTAGCCATCTCGAATTAAACGAGATCCTGATACAATGTTCATGCTCAAAGCTGACAGTAAATAACAATTATTGAGGTTTAAAACTAATCCCGTAGGTAAATGTAGAGGTAGCGTGCCGACGGCGATCACATCGACCTTGGAACCATTCCCGACGCGCATCGTTACCTCGTCCTTCGCCAGTCTCCGCTTATTCCGCAGCTCCTGCTTTGAGTTACAAATGTGAGCAACTGCACCGGTATCAAATACCCAGGAACTACTACGAGTACTGGTAAGGTACACATCAATTACATGTATATCACATATACCTTTCGTGATGCCGGCCTTCTTGTCCGCTAAGTATTTGGGGCAGTTCCGCTTCCAGTGACCACTTCCCTTGCAATAAAAACACTCAGTCTCGGGCTTGGGTCCATTCTTTGGCTTCTTCCCGGCAGCTTGCTTACCGGGCGCGGCAACTCCCTTGCCGTCCTTCTTGAAGTTCTTCTTACCCTTGCCTTTCTTGAACTTAGTGGTTTTATTCACCATCAACACTTGATGTTCCTTTTTGACTTCTACCTCTGCTGATTTCAGCATAGCAAATACTTCAGGAATGGTCTTTTCCATCCCCTGCATATTGAAGTTCATCACAAAGCTCTTGTAGCTCGGTGGAAGCGACTGAAGGATTCTGTCAATGACCGCGTCATCTGGGAGATTAACTCCCAGCTGAGTCAAGCTCTTATGTAACCCAGACATAGTGAGTATGTGCTCACTGACAGAACTGTTTTCTCCATCTTACAGTTGAAGAACTTGTCGGAGACTTCATATCTCTCGACCCGGGCATGAGCTTGAAAAACCATTTTCAGCTCTTCGAACATCTCATATGCTCCGTGTCTCTCAAAACGCTTTTGGAGCTCGGGTTCTAAGCTGTAAAGCATGCCGCACTGAACGAGGGAGTAATCATCGGAACGTGTCTGCCAAGCGTTCATAACGTCTTGTTCTGCAGGGAGAACAGGTGCTTCAACTAGCGGTGCTTGTAGGACATAATCTTTCTTGGCAGCTATGAGGATGATCCTCAGGTTCCGGACCCAGTCCGTATAGTTGCTGCCATCGTCTTTCAGCTTGGTTTTCTCTAGGAACGCGTTGAAGTTGAGGACAACGTTGGCCATTTGATCTACAAGACATGTTGTAAAGGTTTTAGACTAAGTTCATGATAATTAAGTTCATCTAATCAAATTATTCAATGAACTCCCACTCAGATAGACATCCCTCCAGTCATCTAAGTATAACATGATCCGAGTTAACTAGGCCATGTCCGATCATCACGTGAGACGGACTAGTCAACGTCGGTTAACATCTTCATGTTGATCGTATCTTCTATACGACTCATGCTCGACCTTTCGATCTTCTGTGTTCCGAGGCCATGTCTGTACATGCTAGGCTCGTCAAGTCAACCTAAGTGTTTGCATGTGTAAATCTGTCTTACACCCGTTGTATGTGAACGTTGGAATCTATCACACCCGATCATCACGTGGTGCTTCGAAACAACGAACTGTCGCAACGGTGCACAGTTAGGGGGAACACTTTCTTGAAATTATTATGAGGGATCATCTTATTTACTACCGTCGTTCTAAGTAAACAAGATGTAAAAACATGATAAACATCACATGCAGTCAAATAATAATAGTGACATGATATGGCCAATATCACATAGCTCCTTTGATCTCCATCTTGGGGCTCCATGATCATCTTGTCACTGGCATGACACCATGATCTCCATCATCGTGTCTCCATGAAGTTGCTCGCCAACTATTACTTCTACTACTATGGCTAACACGTTTAGCAATAAAGTAAAGTAATTTACATGGCATTTCTCAATGACACGCAGGTCATACAAAAAATAAAGACAACTCCTATGGCTCATGCCGGTTGTCATACTCATCGACATGCAAGTCGTGATTCCTATTACAAGAACATGATCCGATACATCACATATATATCATTCATCATTCATCACAACTTTGGCCATATCACATCACAAAACACTTGCTGCAAAAACAAGTTAGACGTCCTCTAATTGTTGTTGCAAGTTTTACGTGGCTGCAATCGGGTTCTAGCAAGAACGTTTTCTTACCTACGTGAAAGCCAGAACGTGATTTGTCAACTTCTATTTACCCTTCATAAGGACCCTTTTCATCGAATCCGCTCCAACTGAAGTGGGAGAGACAGACACCCGCCAGCCACCTTATGCAACTAGTGCATGTTAGTCGGTGGAACCGGTCTCACGTAAGCGTACGTGTAAGGTTGGTCTGGGCCGCTTCATCCCACAATACCGTTGAAGGAAAATAAGACTAGTAGCGGCAAGAAAGTTGACAACATCTACGCCCACAACAAATTGTGTTCTACTCATGCAAAGAGAACTACGCATAGACCTAGCTCTGATACCACTGTTGAGGAACGTGCAGAAAACAAAAATTTTCCTACAGTTTCACCAAGATCCATCTATGAGTTCATCTTGCAACGAGTGATCGGATTGCATCTACATACCTTTGTAGATCGCGAGCGGAAGCATTCAAAGAACGGGGATGAGGGAGTCGTACTCGACGTGATCCAAATCACTGGAGATCCTAGCGCCGAACGAAGGGCACCTCCGCGTTCAACACACGTACGGTCAGCGTGACGTCTCCTCCTTCTTGATCCAGCAAGGGAGAAGGAGAGGTTAATGAAGATCGAGCAGCACGACGGCGTGGTGGTGGATGCAGGAGTCACCGTAGCAGGGCTTCGCCGTTCTACTGCGAGAGGGAGAGGTGTAGCAGGGGAGAGGGAGGCGCCAAGAGTCAAGGGTGCGGCTGCCCCTCCCTCCCCCCTTTATATAGGCTCCCCAAGGGGGGGGCGCCGGCCCTAGGAGATGGGATCTCCTAGGGGGGGGGGCGGCCAAGGGGTGGAGTGGCCCCCAAGGCAAGTGGGGCGCCCCCCCCACCCTAGGGTTTCCAACCCTAGGCGCAGGGGGTGGGCCAAAGGGGGCGCACCAGCCCACTATGGGCTGGTTACCCTCCCCACTTCAGCCCATGGGGCCCTCCGGGATGGGTGGCCCCACCCGGTGGACCCCCGGGACCCATCCGGTGGTCCCGGTACAATACCGGTGACCCCCGAAACTCTCCTGATGGCCGAAACTGCACTTCCTATATATAATTCTTCACCTCCGGACCATTCCGGAACTCCTCGTGACGTCCGGGATCTTATCCGGGACTCCGAACAACTTTCGGGTTACTGCATATTCATATCTCTACAACCCTAGCGTCACCGAACCTTAAGTGTGTAGACCCTACGGGTTCGGGAGACATGTAGACATGACCGAGATGGCTCTCCGGTCAATAACCAACAGCGGGATCTGGATACCCATGTTGGCTCCCACATGCTCCTCGATGATCTCATCGGATGAACCACGATGTCAAGGATTCAAGCAACCCCGTATACAATTCCCTTTGTCAATCGGTACGTTACTTGCCCGAGATTCGATCGTCGGTATCCCAATACCTCGTTCAATCTCGTCACCGGCAAGTCACTTTACTCGTACCGTAATGCATGATCCCGTGACCAGACACTTGGTCACTTTGAGCTCATTATGATGATGCATTACCGAGTGGGCCCAGAGATACCTCTCCGTCATACGGAGTGACAAATCCCAGTCTCGATTCGTGCCAACCCAACAGACACTTTCGGAGATACCTGTAATGTACCTTTATAGTCACCCAGTTACGTTGTGACGTTTGGCACACCCAAAGCACTCCTACGGTATCCGGGAGTTACACGATCTCATGGTCTAAGAAAAAGATACTTGACATTGGAAAAACTCTAGCAAACGAACTATACGATCTTGTGCTATGTTTAGGATTGGGTCTTGTCCATCACATCATTCTCCTAATGATGTGATCTCGTTATCAATGACATCCAATGTCCATAGTCAGGAAACCATGACTATCTGTTGATCAACGAGCTAGTCAACTAGAGGCTTACTAGGGACATGTTGGTGTCTATGAATTCACACATGTATTAGGATTTCCGGATAACACAATTATAGCATGAATAAAAGACAATTATCATGAACAAGGAAATATAATAATAATGCTTTTATTATTTCCTCTAGGGCATATTTCCAACATGCCCGAGTACTTCGATCTGTGATCCGGGACCTTTAGAATTTATCTGAACTTGGTTTACCGTCGAATATCTTTATGAATCTCCTGCTGAGTGAACCCATTCTCCATTCGAGACAACTTTTGTATTCGCAGTGCAGCTCCGAAGGAGAGGGAAGCAGTCGACCCATGTCTTGTCGCCCTTGCGGGTCGGCGATGGAGTGCGCATCGTATTTGTGGCGGAGCTCTCCAGGGGAAGGTGGCGATCGACCCACACCTTCTTATTGCAGAGCAGGACGGAGCGCACATTGTATTTGTGGCGAAGCTCCCCAGGAGAAGGTGGCAGTCAACCTGCCCCTCGTCGTCCTTGAGGATTGAGATGTGTTTCGTACTTAGGTGAGTTTGGACTGCAGCTAAGCCCCTGAGTTGGAGGATTGCTCTCCACTCGGTAGGATTTTTTGAAACTTAGGCGAGTGCGGGTGTCGGTGTCAAAACCGGTGGATCTCGGGTGGGGGGTCCCGAACTGTGCGTCTAGGCCGCATGGTAACAGGAGGCAGGGAACATGATGTTTTACCCAGGTTCGGGCCCTCTTGATGGAGGTAAAAGCCTACGTCCTGCTTGATTAATATTGATGATATGGGTATTACAAGAGTGGATCTACCACGAGATGAAGGAGGCTAAACCCTAGAAGCTAGCCTATGGTATGATTGTTGTCTATGGAGTTGATGAAGTTGTCCTACGGACTAAAACCCTCCGGTTTATATAGACACCGGGTAGGGTTAGGGTTACATAGAGTCGGTTACAATGGTAGGAGTTCTTGAATATCCGCATCGCCAAGCTTGCCTTCCACGCCAAGGAGAGTCCTATCCGGACACGGGACGTAGTCTTCAATCTTGTATCTTCATAATCCAGGAGTCCGGCTGAAGGTATAGTCCGGCTACCCGAACACCCCCTAATCCAGGACTCCCTCAGTAGCCCCTGAACCAGGCTTCAATGACGACGAGTCCGGCGCGCAAATTGTCTTCGGCATTGCAAGGCGGGTTCCTCCTCCAAGTCCTTCATAGAAGATCGTAAACACCAAGAGTAGTGTCCGGCTCTGTAAAATAAGCTTCCACATATTGCCATAGAGAGAATAATATTAACACAAATCAAATCTGCTGACGTATTCTGCAGTGCGCCATCACACCACAACCAAGCCCTTTACTCGAATCGTTTTTACTTTTCCTCCTCAGCATGTTTTGCGAGGCGGTTTCCTTGGCACGTCTTGTCAAAGCAGAGATCGTGTACCCTTTTTACAGGATTCTCATCAATACGGACGTGGGTAACCCAACCGTGCCATTTATCACGGCGCTCGGGAGGCAAAGTGAGTTTTATTAGGTAGGTGGGGACGCATAACCGCATCCGCCTATATAAGGGGATAAGGATCTACCCTTTTTACCTATGCCTTCTTCCTCCCTTGCCTATCCATCCCTCGCGCACCCGAGCTCTAGCGCCCAAGCCTGCACATCCCACCTCAACCTTCTCCAGCAATGTCCGGAGCGGGAGGCAAATGGATGGTCTCCTCCGCTATGGAGGGTAAAGTAAAAAAGCTAAGGAAGGCCGGATACCTGTCCAAGGACATCGCGCACCGGCTTCCCGAAGAGGGGCAGCTTATCCCCACCCCAAGGCCCCATGAGAGGGTTGTGTTTCTCCACCACTTCCTCCGCGGACTAGGTTTTCCACTGCACCCATTTGTTTGGGGGCTCATGTTCTACTACGGCCTGGATTTCCATGATCTGGCTCCAAACTTCATCCTCAACATCTCGGCGTTTATCGTCGTGTGCAAGGCCTTTCTCCGCGTCCGCCCCCATTTCGGCCTCTGGCTCAAGACGTTCAACGTCAAGCCCAAGGTGGTGCGCGGCAGCCAGGCGGAGTGCGGAGGCGCTATGGCGGGCAAGATGGCCAACGTCCTATGGTTCGAGGGCACTTTCATGGAGACCCTAAAGGGATGGCAAGCCGGGTGGTTTTATATCACCGACCCACGCGATCCGGAATGGACCGCACCCCCTGAGTTCCGATCCGGACCCCCCATGCGGCTTATGTCCTGGAAAGAGATGGGTCTGTCGTGGGGTGACGAAAAAGAGGTGACCGGATTGCAAACATGCATCCAGTCCCTGGTGAACAAGCCAGTCCGGCTTGTTAATATAATCCAGGTTATGCTCGTCCGCCGAATCCTCCCGTGCCAACAACGGGATTTTAATCTGTGGGAGTTCGACCCGGCGCAGCACCAAACTCTCAACCGGCTCTTCGACACGACGTATGAAGACACATGGAGGGTGCTATTCAAGGGCGCCGAGGCTCCCGCATCCGCTTCTGAGGACCACGGATACAGCTCGCAACGTCACTCTAGCAAGGTATGCCATCCACATCCTTCATAGGATGTTAAGCCTTTTTTCATAGTTTGACACTATGCGGGATCTAAACTCCCTTTCCTCTGACAGGCTTGGCGGGTGATAGCCGAGCCGATTAACTGTCCGGCTCCGCTGCCCGAAGATCTAGCCCCAGCTTTACTGGTGAAGCTGCTGGCCCCGGCGCCTTATGTGGTGCCGGAGAAGAAGGTCAAGAAGAAGAAGACCACGGGGACTCGAAAGAGTGCCCGCAACATGGTGGTGTCCGACTCGTCATCTGAAGAGTCCGAGGCGCCCTCCTCCCGCGAGAACGAGGAGGAGGAAGAAGAAGACTCTCCCTCTCCAGTGGAGGGAGGAGAGAAGAGGAGGGTCGCCCCAACGGGGGAGGCCGAGGTGTCTAGAAAAAGGAAGACCCCTCCGCCGGACTACGCCCCTGACGCCGAAGAGGGCGAAGAGGATTGGCCGTACAGGGCCAAGCATCCGGCGAAATCGTAAGTGTTCAGATACCAGAGTAACTCATGATATTCCTTTTGTTGCACAGCTTCCCCTAATGTCGAATATAATCATGCAGCCCGCCCCAGGCCGCACTCAACGAGTCGTCGAGCGGCTCCCTGGATTCATCGGACGTGAACTCTGTTCCGCCCGCTGTCTCCCCCCACACTACGGATGACGCCGAAGTGGCATCGCACCGAGCTCTGGGGCAGGAGGAGGTGGTCCTGGAGGAGCCGCAAGGCGACCTCCCGGACCCCAGGAGTGAAGGGGACAAGGCCCCCCAGGGCTCCAAGTCCGGCCTTAAGCCGTACACCGTGCCGGAATCTTCAACGATTCCGGACCGCGGCAGGCGAACTCCTTCCAAGAGGAGCAAGCCTTCTGAGCCGGCAGCCTCCATCCAACCGGAGGCGCCGGACAATCTGCTGGAGGTGCTTGAAGGTGCCTCCATCGACGAGGAACACCGTACTATTATGAGTACGGTGATCCGGAAGGTTCAGTCCGCCAAGAGCGGGCTGAATGAAGCTTGCGCTGGCCTCCTAACAGGCTTCGAGGTAAGTAAAAATATGTAAAAATATTACCGCATAGACAGTAGCCCCTGATGCTCTGTTTGGCGTTCGGAAAGAAAAGCCGAATAGAGGATCTATGAAATTTCGCAGGAGTCTAATAAAGAAGTCAATATGCGTATGCAGGCTTCGCTGCTAGCCACCGCCGCACTGACTGCGGAGGTGGATGCCCTAAAACAGGGACTCGAGCGGTCCGAGCAAGAGCTTGGCCGTGCCAAGCAGCAACTCGAGGAGAAAGAAGGTAAGAAATACCTTATAAAAAGGTGCCTATAGAGAGGCGTGATTGCAAAAAATAACAAGATTGTGCTGCTTATTGTAGGGGCCACGACTGAGGTGGCGACCCTCAAGCAGGCGCTGTCCGAGGCCGGAAAGAAAACGGCCGCGGAGCGCACCGAGCGGGAGAAACTTGGGTCTCAGGTCGGCGAGGTGCAGCAAGAGCTTCAGGCTCTCATGAAGAAACATGAGAGTTTGGAGCTTGAGTCAAAGACCCAAGCGTCCGAGCTCGCGACGGCCCTTGAGACTGCCAAGTCTGCAAAGGCCGAAGCCCAAAAGGCTCTCCGAGAGTTGGAGGACATGAAGAAGATAGCAGCGGGTAAGGCATTCTTTATGCAAAGCAGAAACATAAAAGTAAACTACTTGTTACTTACCCGAATCCGGAGTTCTCCAAGGGCCTTCGCAGATCTTCCCCGCAGCCTGTCCGTTGCCACCGCATTCTACCGAGCTGAAGAGGGCAGCTCGACGGAGAAGGTATTCTGGTCTCAGTATGCTGAGGCCGGACACCCTGTGCCCTTGAGCGACCAGCTGAAACAGCTGGTCGAACTCCACAAGGTGGCCGAACAAGCCATGAAGGGCTTCATAGTTCGGCTGTGGCCCGGAGAGGCCTTGCTTGGGAGCTACTTCGGGCTGGTGCGGCGGCTGGTGGAGTCCTGTCCAAGGATCGAGGTCATCAAGCGCTCTGCCTGCATCGAAGGTGCCCGTAGGGCCCTTGCCCGTGTAAAGGTGCACTGGGGTAAGCTGGACGGTGAGAAGCTTGTGACGGACAGGCCGCCGCCGGGGAAGGAGCATCGCAAGCCGGAGAACTACTATAAGGATGTTCTTGCAGGTGCCCGCCTTGTGGCAGATGAGTGCACCAAGGATGTAATTCTTGAATGAATTCGCTCGTGTTTATCCTGTGCGCTGAAAACTTGTTCATATGCGCTAAGCAATGCTTATTGAATTTAAAATATTATTTTCTGTGCGGCCGTTTATCAAAATTTGAGAGATGGCCAGTCGTCGGCTTCTGCCCCCATGCCACTAGTGCTGGGGTGTTCGGTGATAATCCTGGGCGCTCTTTTTCCCATGGTTGGGTCCTTCGAGGGAGGCGCTCAGCACGACGAACCAGGCAATCGGACTATAATGCTTGAACACTCTCACTTAGCCATAGAACTTTATAATTTTAAATTTCGGTGAAGCCCCTGGTTCAGAGGACCGAGTTTGGGGCGCTATCCACGCCTTGGCTGGGGTTATCCAGCTCCTCGCTCGAAGCGGGATAAGCCTTTAGGGACTCGAAAAACCTCTCGAATAGCGACCGGTCTCTCGCCTCATCATGACAGTCAGTTTTAGCTTTCTCCACTGAGGTGGTTAACCCAGCTCAACCGGGGCACAATCGCAGGGGTTCTCCTAGTGCTACCTTAGCCGATATAGCGGAAGGTAAGGCACCAAAACATAGGAGCCGGGCAAACCCAACTATTGACCCAAATCATGATTCGGAGCCGATGCATATAGTGCTATAAGTTCGGGGTGCCGCACTTGTGAAAGTGTACGGACTTCTCACGTCATATTAATGGGTACTAAAGCCCCTGGCGTATTTTGCCGTACCACAGTGTACGGGTGCAACATGTCATAAACATATATATGAAAAGATGATAATGCAAAAAATAGGTAGAAAGCTATGCATTATCTATAAAGAGGCTATTTATCAAAGACGATCGATACAAGTGGTGCGATAAGCAAAAATATATTGGACTATTTAGTATGTCCTGACCAGGGGCAGGCCGCGGAGTTGTATTCAAAACAGGTATACCGCTCGTAACAGAGACCACCTGGGAGTTCCATAATGCGGCATGGCTTGTCTGCCTCCTGGATCTTGCGTCGTTTGTGCGGCAGTCGAATTGCCGAACAGGTCGTCCGAAGTATGGAGTCCTGAAAGTAAGAAAAAGTTGAAAAAAGAATCCGGCAGCCCCTAGTACGTTTTAAGCCGTATTTTGGGCATGCCGTTATTGTGCCCCTTCCCTTGTGCCCATGGTATTTCAAGGGCGTAGTTATGTACGAGAGGTACTCGTTTCGCTAGGTCGCGAAGGCTGGGGTTGGGGCCGCATTGCTACGCTTGCTCGGAGTGTGCCAGGCGGTCTTGCTGTAGGTTACTCCGGGCGCGCTTGGCAGTGTCTGGCTTTTTAATGGCCGGACTAGAGAATTGCCGAAGAAGGCTACTTTGTACCTCCGCTGCGAGGGCCGCCGTATGCTCTTCCGTACGGAGGGAGCGTTCGGTGTTTCCGTTGACCATGATTACTCCTCGAGGGCCTGGCATCTTGAGTTTGAGATATGCGTAGTGCGGCACCGCGTTGAATTTTTCGAATGCGGTTCGTCCGAGCAGGGCGTGATAGCCACTGCGAAACGGGACTATATCGAAGATTAACTCTTCGCTTCGGAAATTATCCGGGGATCCGAAGACCACGTCAAGTGTTACTGAGCCTGTACAGTTGGCTTCTACACCTGGTATGATGCCTTTAAAGGTCGTTCTTGTGGGTTTGATCCTTGAGGGGACTATGCCCATTTTCCGCACTGTGTCCTGATAAAGCAGGTTCAGGCTACTGCCACCGTCCATGAGGACTCTTGTGAGGTGAAATCCGTCGATGATTGGGTCAAGGACCAATGCGGCGAAGCCGCCATGACGGATGCTAGTGGGATGGTCCCTCCGATCAAAAGTGATCGGGCAGGAGGACCATGGGTTGAACTTTGGGGCGACTGGCTCCATCGCGTATACGTCCCGTAGCGCACGCTTCCTCTCCCGCTTGGGAATGTGGGTTGCGTATATCATGTTCACCATTCGCACTTGTGGGGGAAAGCCCTTCTGTGCATTGTTGTTCGGCGGCTTGGGCTCCTCGTCGTCGCTGTGCAGCCCCTTGTTGTTTTCGGCTCTTAACTTGCCTGCCTGCTTGAACACCAAACAATCCCTGTTAGTGTGATTGGCTGGCTTTTCGGGGGTGCCATGTATCTGGCACAAGCGATCGAGTATTCGGTCCAAACTGGACGGGCCCTGAGTATTCTTTTTGAATGGCTTTTTCCGCTGACCGGATTTATAGCCTCTGAATCCGGCATTGACTGCCGTGTCTTCATTGCTGTCGCTGTTAACGCGGCGTTTTTGTTTGTTCCGACGTGTCCTGCCACTTTTGTCCTTGGTGTCCGAATTACCAGGGTTCTTCGATAAGTTGTTACTGTGAGCTAGCCAGCTGTCTTCACCCGCGCAAAAGCGGGTCATGAGTGTCGTGAGGGCTGCCATGGATTTCGGCTTTTCCTGTCCCAGGTGCCGGGCAAGCCACTCGTCGCGGATGTTATGCTTGAAGGCTGCTATGGCCTCTACATTCGGACAGTTGACTATCTGGTTTTTCTTTGTTAGGAACCGTGTCTAGAATTGTCTGGCCGATTCCTCTGGCTGCTGAATTATGTGGCTTAAGTCGTCGGCATCCGGTGGTCGCACGTAAGTGCCCTGGAAGTTGTCGAGGAATGCGGCTTCCAGGTCCTCCCAAGAACCGATTGAGTCTTCTAGCAAGCTGTTAAGCCAATGCCGGGCCGGTCCTTTAAGTTCGAGCGGGCGGTATTTGATGGCGTGTAGATCATCGCCGCGTGCCTTGTGGATGTGAAGGAGATAATCCTCGATCCATACCGCCGGATCTGTTGTGCCATCGTATGATTCAATGTTTACAGGTTTGAAACCCTCTGGGATTTTATGCTCCATTACTTCATTCGTGAAGCATAGCGGGTGTGCGGCGCCTCTGTACTGGGCTATATCACGACGTAGCTCAGAAGAGCTATGTCTGTTGTGTTCGGCCCAGCCGGATTTGTTGTATCCGGAGTAAGGATTATCGTCACGTGCCGTAGGGCGCCTGCGCGATCCGTAGATCGATCTTGTTTGTCTTGCCTTGTCCTCCAGTACGTCTCGCAAGTCTGGCGCATTTTCCCGTGCCTTAGTTGAGTGGCGTCGGGGCATGGCTTGGGTGGAGGATCGAGAGACCTCTCTGTCGCGGCCGCGAGGTGGCCGTTCTGCCGGGTAGGGGGTCCCGAACTATGCGTCTAGGCCGGATGGTAACAGGAGGCAAGGAACATGATGTTTTACCCAGGTTCGGGCCCTCTTGATGGAGGTAAAACCCTACGTCCTGCTTGATTAATATTGATGATATGGGTAGTACAAGAGTGGATCTACCACGAGATCAAGGAGGCTAAACCCTAGAAGCTAGCCTATGGTATGATTGTTGTCTATGGAGTTGATGAAGTTGTCCTACGGACTAAAACCCTCTGGTTTATATAGACACCGGATAGGGTTAGGGTTACATAGAGTCGGTTACAATGGTAGGAGATCTTGAATATCCGCATCGCCAAGCTTGTCTTCCACACCAAGGAGAGTCCCACCCGGACACGGGACGTAGTCTTCAATCTTGTATCTTCATAATCCAAGAGTCCGGCTGAAGGTATAGTCCGGCTACCCGAACACCCCCTAATCCAGGACTCCCTCAGCGGGACTGCAACTAAGTCTCTAAGTGAGAGAACTTAGGCGAGTACTGGACTGCAGCTAAGCCCCCGAGTGGGAGGATTGCTCTCCACTCGGTAGGATTTTTTTCAAACTTACGCGAGTGCCGGACTGCAGCTAAGTCTCCAAGTGAGAGAACTTAGGCGAGTACTGGACCGCAGATAAGCCCCCGAGTGGGAGGATTGCTCTCCACTCGGTAGGATTTTTTTTTCAAACTTAGGCGAGTGCCGGACTGCAGCTATGTCTCCAAGTGGGAGAACTTAGGCGAGTACTGGACTGCAGCTAAGCCCCCGAGTGGGAGGATTGCTCTCCACTAGGTAGGATTTTTAAATACTTAGGCGAAACGGATTCGCAGCTAAGCCCCCAAGTGGGAGGCTGGCTCGCCACTCGGTAGGAAACTGTTTTTACAAACATAGGCGAAACGGATTCGCAGCTAAGCCCCCGAGTGGGAGGCTGGCTCGCCACTCAGTGGGAAACTGTTTTTACAAACTTAGGCGAAGCGGATTCGCAGCTAAGCCACCCACTGGGGGATTTCTTACGCAAACAAAAACAATAATAATCACTGGGAAAATTATAACGCCCTTGTCTTTGATAAATAAACTACAGGAGTTTTTCTTGTTACATCTCATCCGAGTGAGAATTGAAGTATAAAAGGGGCGGAGTAGCTCCGCATTCCAGGCACGTGGCTCATCAATCTAGCGATCGACATTGTAGAGGTGGTATGCTCCATTGTGGAGGACTCTGGTGACTATGAAGGGGCCTTCCCAAGTAGGAGCGAGCTTGTGTGGTTTCTGCTGATCCACTCGGAGGACTAAGTCTCCTTCTTGGAAGGCTCGGCTCTTCATGTTTCTGGCATGGAATCGACGCAAGTCTTGCTGATAGATGGTCGATCGAATCAAGGCCATTTCTCTTTCTTCTTCTAGGAGGTCGACTGCGTCCTGCCGGGCTTGTTCTGCTTCATCTTCAGAGTAGAGCTCGACTGGGGGAGCATTGTGAGGCAGGTCACTCGGTAAGACAGCCTCGGCTCCGTAGACCAGAAAGAATGGGGTTCTTTCGGTCGATCGATTTGGGGTTGTTCTTAATCCCCAAAGGACTGATGGAAGCTCGTTGACCCATGCACCTGCTGTGTGCTTGAGATCGCGCATCAATCGGGGTTTCAGTCCTTTGAGAATCAGGCCGTTCGCCCTTTCTGCTTGCCCATTCGACTGGGGGTGAGCGACTGAAGCATCGTCGACTCGAGTGCCCTGAGAGGCGCAAAAGGCCCTGAATTTGTCGGAATCGAAGTTTGACCCGTTGTCGGTGATGATGCTGTGTGGAACTCCATATCTGAATATCAACTCTCTGATGAAACTGATAGCGGTGCAAGCATCGAGATTCTTGATAGGCTTGGCTTCAATCCATTTGGTGAACTTATCGACTGCTACCAGCACATGAGTGAAGCCGCTCCTGCCTATTCTCGGTGGTCCAACCATGTCCAGCCCCCAAACAGCGAAGGGCCAGACAAGTGGAATGGTTTTCAGGGCTGACGCGGGCTTGTGCGGCATATTGGAGTAATACTGACATCCTTCACATTTGTCGACTATCTCTTTTGCCATCTCATTGGCTCTTGGCCAGTAGAACCCCACTCAGTATGCTTTAGCCACAATGGTCCGAGAGGACGCACGATGACCACAGGTCCCCGAGTGGATATCATTAAGGATCATCTGACCTTCTTCTGGTGTAATACACTTCTGGCCGACCCCAGTCGCGCTTTCTCTATATAACTGTCCCTTTATGATTGTAAAGGCCTTGGATCGACGGACGATTTGTCGAGCCTCTTCTTCGTCTTCCGGGAGTTCTTTCCTTAAGATGTACGCGATGTACGGTTCTGTCCAGACGGGAGTGATAACCAAGACTTCCATGATCAGGTCGACCACAGCTGGAACTTCAACTTCAGTCGGATCCGTGGCGCTTTTTGGCTGCGGGGCCTCTTCAGTGAAGGGATCCTCCTGGACCGATGGTGTGTGGATGTGTTCCAAAAACACATTGCTGGGAATGGCTTCTCTTTTGGAACCTATTTTTGCCAGATCATCAGCTGCTTGATTTTTCAGTCGGGGTATGTGATGAAGCTCTAACCCCTCGAATTTCTTCTCCAGCTTTCTCACTGCATTATAATAACCAGTCATGGCTGGACTTCTGACGTCCCATTCCTTCATCACTTGATTAACCACCAAATCTGAGTCGACATAGACCATGAGGCGACGGACGCCGAGTGAAATGGCCATGCGCAACCCATATAAAGGTGCTTCATATTCTGCCTCGTTGTTAGAGGAATCAAAATGGATTTGAAGAACATATCTGAGTTTCTCTCCTCTGGGGGAGACCAACACCACTCCGGCGCCGGAACCATTTAGCATCTTGGAACCGTCGAAGAACATGGTCCAATGCTCCGAGTGAACCTGAGTCGGCAGTTTCTGTTCAATCCACTAGGCGACGAAATCCGCGATTGCCTGGGACTTGATAGCTTTCTTTGCCTCAAACTTGATATCTAGAGGAAGGAGTTCAATCGCCCATTTTGCCACTCGACCAGTTGCGTCTCTGTTATGCAAGATCTCTGACAACGGAGCGTCGCTGACGACTGTAATGGAATGATCAGAGAAGTAGTGGGCAACTTTCTTTGTGGTCATATAAATCCCATATACGAGCTTCTGATAATGAGGATATCTTTGCTTTGATGGGGTCAAGACTTCAGAAATATAATACACTGGGAGCTGAACTCTGAAGGTTTTCCCTTCTTCTTCCCGCTCGACCGTAAGTACCGTACTGACGACTTGTCCTGTGGCTGCAATGTAAAGCAGCAAAGGCTCCTTGCTAATTGGGGCAGCAAGCACCGGCTGGGTGGAGAGCAGAGCTTTGAGCTCTGCGAACGCTGCGTCAGCTTCAGGAGTCCACTCGAACTTGTCAGACTTCTTCATCAATCGGTAAAGAGGCAATGCCTTTTCACCGAGACGAGATATGAATCGACTTAGGGCAGGCAAGCAACCAGTAAGCTTCTGAACATCGTGCACTCACACAGGACTTTTCATTCGGAGTATAGTACTGACTTTTTCTGGATTGGCGTCGATTCCCCGTTCGAAAACGAGAAAACCGAGTAACTTTCCGCCAGGAACCCCGAATGTGCATTTTGATGGGTTAACCTTGATATCAAACCTTCTGAGGTTGGCAAAGGTTTCAGCAAAGTCAGTCAGCAGGTCGGAACCCTTCCGTGACTTGACCACAATATCATCCATGTACGCCTCCACATTCCGACTAATTTGGATGAGCAAACACTTCTGAATCATCCTCATGAATGTGGCTCCGGCATTCTTGAGGCCGAATGGCATGGTAACATAACAGAAGCACCCGAATGGAGTGATGAAACCTGTTTTGATCTCGTCAGTCCCATACAGACGGATCTGATGATACCCGTAATAGGCGTCTAAAAAAGACCATCCCTCACATCCCGCAGTCGAGTCGACTATTTGGTCGATGCGGGGGAGAGGAAAATGATCTTTCGGGCAGGCCCGATTGATATGTTTAAAGTCAATGCACATGCAAAGTGACTTGTCCTTCTTGGGGACCATGACAATATTGGCGAGCCACTCGGAGTGGTAAATTTCTCGGACGAACTCCGCCGCTAAGAGTCGAGCCACCTCTTCGCCAATGGCCTTTCTCTTCTGGACGGCGGATCATTGGAGATGTTCCTTGACAGGTTTTACTTTTGAGTCGACTCTTAGGCGGTGCTCAGCCAGCTCCCTGGGAACACCCGGCATGTCAGAGGGCTTCCATGCGAAAATGTTCCAGTTATCACGGAGGAACTGGATGAGCGCTTCTTCCTATTTGGTGTCGAGTGTTGTCGAGATATGAGTTGGAGCTGTGCTGGGGTCGGTCGGGTGGATGTGAGTTGTCTTCGTATCACCAGTCGACTGAAAAGCTGACTCTGTAGCGGGCTTCTTGGCTCGCAACAAATCACTCGGGTCTGCAGTCTTCTGGTATTCCTGCAACTCCTCCACTACCATCTGAGCATTGGCGATCTTCGAACCTTTCTGAAAACATTCTTCCGCTTTCTTCCGATCGCCCATAATAGTGATCACACCTTTGGGGCCAGGCGTCTTCAATTTGAGATACACATAACACGGTCGGGCCATGAAGCGTGCATAAGCCGGCCTGCCCAAAATAGCATGGTAGGCACTCTGGAAGTCTACAACTTCAAATGTCAACTTCTCTTTGCGGTAATTCTTGGAATCACCAAAAACCACATCAAGAGCAATCTGGCCGAGTGATTCAGCGTTCTTCCCAGGAATGACCCCATGGAAACTCATGTTGCTGGCACTTAGTCTGGACATCGGAATGCCCATCCCTTTCAACGTCCCAGCATACAATATGTTCGAACCGCTGCCACCATCCATCAGTACTTTGGTCAGTCGAGTGCCTTCAACAACTGGGTCGACCACCAAAGCTTGCCTCCCAGGGGTGGCGATGTGCGTTGGGTGGTCGGACTGGTCGAATGTTATGGCAGTCTGAGACCATTTCAGGTAACTAGGTGTCACCGGAGCGACCATATTCACCTCTCGGTTAATAACTTTCAGTCGACTTTTGCTTTCAATATCGGCAAAAATTATCAGAGTGGAATTGACCTGAGGGTATCCGTCGTCACTGTCTTCTTTGTCCTTGACCTTGTCCGACTCCTTTTCCTTACCTTTGGGCTGCTTGCCCTGGAACTGCTGGGTCAAGAGTCGACACTGTCGAGTGGTATGTTTCGGATAAATGAAATTACGCTCTTCATCTTTCTTTGTGTGGACGAGACATGGTAAGTCCAACACATCATTTCCGTCCTGGTCTTTAACCTTTTTGGGGTTCCAAGGTCCTTTAGGTTTCCCTTTAAACTTTCCTTGGGTTAAAGCCAAGGTTTCCCTGGGAGCCGCTGGCTCGGCTTTCTGCTTCTGTTTCTGATTGGAATTTCCTCCGATTTCTTGGGCGACTGACTTGAGCTTGCCACTCCTGAGTCGATCCTCATCTTCACCATTAGCGTACTTGGTGGCAATCTCCATCATCCGATTCAGGGACATATCTCTGGTTCGACCGAATTTCAAATTCAGTTCTCTGTACTTGACGCCTTCCTTGAAGGCACAAGCTGCTTGGTGGTCAGGCACATTCTCCACCGAGTGATGTAACGTGATCCACCTCTGGATGTAATCCCTCAAAGTTTCATTCGGCTTCTGCACGCAAGACCGCAGTTCCGTCAGCCCTGCTGGTCGCTTGCATGTGCCTTCAAATGTGGTGACGAACACTCGGGAGAGATCTTCCCAAGTGTAAATGCTGCTAGGTGCTAACTGGTTCAGCCACGCTCTAGCCGAGCCCTCCAACATGAGAGGCAGGTGCTTCATGGCCACTTCATCATTGCCGCCGCCAATCTGAACGGCCACTCGGTAGTCCTCAAGCCATGTATCAGGCTTGGACTCACCAGTGAACTTACTGACTCCAGTCGCCAACCTGAAGTTGGGAGCAATCACAGCAGCCCTGATGGCTCTACTAAAGCACTCTGGCCCCGAAACATGTACTCTGCTGCTGGTAGGTGCATCTCTGTCGTGACCTTCTCGGTGAGCCCTGTTCCTGTCGACCAAACCTTGGACGAGAATGGATCTCGCGTCACAGCCTGGCCCTCTGGGGTCTACTGGAATCCTTCGCCCACCACTATGAGGGCGCCTATCATCCTGCTGGCGAGGCACATACGACCCGCTCCTCAGGGGAGGCGTGGGCACTCGACGTCGACCGTCACGATCGACTCGGTGATCATACTGCTCATGGTTCCCATACTGGTCACGCCGGTCTCCATGTCCCTCACGCCTCAGGGGCGATCTCGGGCTGTGAGCCGACTGGACTGTGTCCACGGTAACGGATCTGCTGTGAATCCTGTTCCGCGACTGAGAAACAGCGGAATTCCGATCTCCTGCTGCCCGGAGTAACGCTCTGATATGCAGCAAGCCTCCGCCAGCCTCCGACTGGGAAGGCTGAATCGACTCCACTATACGGGCCGCAGCTGCTAAATTCTGAATCGGAGTTTGATATACCTGCGGGGGCGTGAAGAGCTGATGCCGACTGGATTCGGGAACCCGTTGTCACGCACGCTCATTGAGTGCTCGCTGGAGATTCTCCAGTCGAGTGCGCTCGGCCATGTTTGCCAGGCGCGCGTCCTCCAAGGCGCGAGCCTCGGGGGTTTCTCCAACGATAGGAGTGTGCAGTGCATCCACGTTCTAGCGGCGAAGTTCTTCTCTCTGTAGCGACATGAGAGGCTCGGGAAGATACTCCTCATGGAGACGCGACGGGTCGCCTGCACCCGCGCCTCCGGCGGTGCGGTGAAAACTGCGAGGACTGGGCAGTCCATCGACCACCAGAACCTCCGCCGCCGGATCGCTGCTGTCGCACTCGGATGCGGTCTCTGCGGAGCCAGTCGAGAGGTCGAACAAGCCGTAGAGGGATTCATCGGGCTCAATTGCTACGACTTGAGGGGTGGCCGACTGACGTGCCACCGCATGTCTCACCCACCGCTGAAGTCTCGACCGACCGGAGCGCTTGCGCCGGCGGGAAACGGGAAGGGAGGACAACACAGGAGCCGACCGGTAGGGGGTCAACGGTTGCCGCAGGAGAACGCCGCAGACGTACGCACTAAAGTGCATTGCCCCGCGAACAAGGAGTGCGTCCACGTCGAGCGGAGCCTCCTGGAGCCAAGCAGAGTCGTCGACGATGAACGTGAGCGCGCCGAGACGGATCTCGCGGCCCTCCACCGAAACTCCGCCGAAAACCATGATGATTCGAGCCGGAAAAGGTCGCAATTCCTCCAACAAATGGTAAAACACCTGCCCCACGGTGGGCGCCAACTGTCGTGGTTCTAAGTCTGACAATGAAGTAGGGGGGTAAGTATGGAGAGGCAAGATCTTAGCTATGGAGAAGTTGTAAGAACGCAAGGTTTACGAGTTCAGGCCCTTCTCGGAGGAAGTAATAGCCCTACGTCTTGGAGCCCAGAGGCGGTCGACTGGATTATGAGAGTATCAATTACAGGCGTGCGAACCCTTGTCTCGGAGGAGGGGGGTGGCTTACATAGAGTGCGCCAGGACCCCGGCCAGCCCACGTTACAAAGGGTTCAATGTACATTAAGGCAGGGCGTTACTGGTAACGCTAGTAATAAAGTGCTATGATGACCATAAAAGCTACTTAATGACCGACCGTTAGCGTGCGGAGTGACTTTAGGTCTCCTGGCCGTCGAGTGGTTGGATCTTGGTCGAGTGATTGCTTCTTGGTCGAGTGTCTTCGAGTCTGTCGAGTGGAACACCTCCAAGTCGATTGAAAGGTGATTTCTTCTAGAGATGTCCTTGGATAGGGCAGTTAGGACAGGTCCATGACCCTACCCTAGGTACATAGCTTCATCAGGTGTGGGTGGCGGCCGGAGTGGCAGAGTTCGGAGGCAGTTTGATTTTCACTTCTGGTTGCTGGGGAGTATTTCTCCTGCGGTAAAATCCCAGAATATGAACTCGGATGGTGCTTCTTGGTGGCGGGAGGCGTTGGCGTCAGTGTTGGCGTTGGTAGATACAAGAGCTCGCAGCAAGTCCCTCCCTTGTCAAAGCCATGTCCCACCTGGAAGGCTCCATCGACACGGGTGTCTTGCAGCTCCAGTCATTGGAACTGGATATCAAAACCCTGCAATGCTATCATGAGGAAGACAAGAAGGAATTC
>NC_053024.1:23484693-23594980 GCF_003073215.2 Triticum urartu
CTTGGTGAGTTCTATTTGATGGAATGGTTAAAAATATCCCTGTGTTTTATAAATTTTGTAGGATGTGAAATAGATATGCTAGAAGTTGCAAAACAACATTTTGGCACACACTGAAACTGCATGGTGGACATGAAGGAAAATCATGATAAACTCCATTGACTAGAGATGAAAACACAGCCCATTATGGTTATGATTCAGCAAAATACATGCCCTTCAACAGGTTGAACTACATCTATAATTTCAGTTAAAAACTACATCCATGCCATCCCACTTGTCATCAGGAGTCAGCATAACAACCATGGCCCCCTAAATGTAACAATAAGATTACATCCATGACAAAACTTTGGATAATCACTGATTACTCAATGTAGAAATCTGCATCTGAAAAATACACACAAGAACACATGAAGCCCACAATGGGGAGTTCGAATTATGAGAACGTTAATCATCTAACCCTGTAACCCACAGGGAAGCCATGGAAAAGTACATCTACACTAGGCATGGAAATTAAGAAGAAAATACCTACATCCATCACATGGCAAAAATACATTGTAGAACTAGATGGAAACACAGGAAGAAAAAACATACGTGGTGGTCAAAGTCCATACGTCGGACCAGACAAGCTTATGAAAGGCTACATGTAAATATGCGTGAAGCTTATGAAAGGCTACACTATGCGTGAAGAAAAAGCACTCATAAGCATTAGGGGTTCAAACATATACTAAGAACCATGGATTTCGAGTCGCTCGACTAGTCTATGAGTCGCAAAAATATGGTCGACTCAGCTTAGTGTCGACTCGCGACTAGTCACAACGCAGGCTCGACTTCTTCCGAGTCACTGCCCCAGAGAGACTCGCATGAGTCGCGACTCGAAAACCATGCTAAGAACTTCGGGAGAAAGATCAACCGATCATCCACTAACAGCCTAACGACAAGGAAGGAAGTAAGCAGCCAAGAATAATGAATATTTTAATCAAAACAACAACAAACGAGCCAGGTAATTCCTAAATTTCCCCTATTTTCCTCTGACATACTCCTCCCAATGCGAGCACAACGCTATTTCGTTCAAAAATTGCTATTCACTCCGCCATCAAAATCCAACCCTTGTTTCTCTCGCAGAGTATGCCACAGCTACCTCAACGAGTCACAGTATCCAAATCTGCCATTGTACAATGTACGGATGGGCTTAGGCATTTCGTCGAACACATTGGCTTCTATCCATTGGAAACCACCAGATCACATGTACAGGAAAGCTAGCAGTAAACTTCGAACATCGAATAGACAAGAGGTTGGTGCGGGAGCAACCTTGGGGAGTGCTGCGGTCGACGACACCGTCCGGGACCGCTGGCCTAGGCGCCTACAGGTAGAATACAAGAGGCTGCCCTTTGCACGACCTCCTCTTCACCACTCCACGGCCCCCAATCGTGATGCTCTTGCTCGACGGAGTACTGTCAAACAACCAAACAAAGCTACGTGTTGGTGCGTGGGTGATGTTTGTGTAAATTGTTTGGACGATCAAGGAGCGTGCGACAAGAAAAAAAATCGGCATGAACAAATGTTTCTCACATACCCGAAATTTGATTTTTTTTTCTTTTTTGCCACGACCTTCTCGGATGGCCAAACTTCACCAAATCTTGCACGAACATCACGCATTTGAGCTCCTCGAATGGCCAAACTTCACCAAATCTTTCTTGATTTTTTTCTCTCACCCACTAATATGTGGGCCACGCAATGTTGGCATGCCACGCAAGCTGGGTGGATGTAAAAAGCACCGTATTTGCACCAAACAACAAGTTAGATGACTATAAATCTATATTTTTAAAGTTTTAGTACTAAACTGAACATCTTGCGCAAGTTGTATGATTGCCGGTGATATTGCCTCAATAAGTAAATACACCAGCGATGTAGTTGGTACGAACACTTGCAAAATACTGATTTCCGATCAGTGAACTTGCCCCGGTTGTGCAAATATAGTACGTTCTGCCGGCGTATGCTCTGTCCGCATGGTGGTGGCCCACATTTCAGTGGCCGGAGGTAAGCGAGGCGTGAATGAGCAACCAATGATGTTTTTTAAACTGAATTTCTTAGTGTGCAAATATTGTCATGGCAAATTTGATATGTATAATATTTATTTTTGCCAATTAGTATCCAGAGTTATAAAAGATATTCGTAAGAAATCATGTATTTATCAAGAGGGTAGTATAGAAGCTTACAAGAAGATATTCAGGATCTTGAGTTGGGATCAGATTGATCCTCTATGGTAAAATTGCAAAGCGTTGGCTCACTAGTAGGATCGTGACCTCGCGAAAATATGGATATCTAATCGATTTAGATCATAACATCGTAGAATCACAATAAAATCATGATTCTCACTACCTTGCCAAAAAAACAACCTCCTTATATATTTTTCCAGAATAAAGTAATTTGCACATCTTTGGAAAGATTTATATTAACTGTGCATATATTCTTTTTTAGCGGCCAGTCAATATGCCATAAATAGATCCTTGGTTTTTCCTTCAAGGCAATCAATTCACGAATAAATGCACAATTAATAATGCCATCAGTAGATGAGCTATAGGTTTTGGGTGTAAATATACTATATAAATATTCCTCGCAAAAAATATACTACAAATATTTTTTACTATATATATGAGCTGTATGTTTTGGGTGTATATCAACATACACATTTATAGGATACAGATCCATGATTAAATTAATGTGTTTAAACGGTTAATATTATGTAAATAAGTCGAAAACTTGTAGCATGCACCTATGTGTCCATTATAAAAAGCCATCTAAGACCCTAATCACAGAGCAGGAACCCAGGCATATCTGAAAAGATTGGCTTGACATCCCAGTAAACACGCTATCTCTCTCTCTCTCTCCTCTCTCTCTCTCTCTCTCTCCACCATCAAGCCAGGATGAGGTCGTTGTACAAGATGCTACTATTTTCGCTTGCCCTTGTTGCGCTGCTATCCTCAGGTATGTACGTTTGGAGCATGTTTTGTGATCAATTTTGTATGGCGACCTTTCCACTGTCGTTTTCTCATAATAAATCTCTGCAATCTTTATATGCTGGTACGAACATATAGATCTGATGATCCAGGCGACGGCTAATGGTGGCGGCTCGCTAATCCCTGAAGACTGCCGGCAGACCCCTGTCATCCGTGGGCCGTGTAACCCCAAGGCTTGTCAACACAACTGTCAAACCAACGTCGGCCCCGGTGCCGTTGGCGATTGTGATGCCGGTGGATGCCGGTGCACATACTGTACTCCATCTCAGTGGAATTAAGCAGTGATTGTTGCTTAATTGCTCTCCGATAGTATGCGAAATCTTAGTTTTTTTTCTGTCTGGCTACCTGTCAAATACTCCTACTTGGAAACTCAAATCAGGAATGTCAGAAATTTGATCGATTCGAGGGGCAGTTGCCTTATTAGCATGTTTGCTTGTGATCACCACATCTAAAAATAAAGGTGTGGTCCTCTAGCCTCCCCCCTCCCTTTGCTAGAGGTGTAGTCTGCTTGATTTATCTTCCTTTGCTAGCGTAGTAAATTGATGGAGCTCATGAAATCGTGAACGGTGTGCAAGTTATAATGCACATATATAGGTAGCGTTTGTCCTTTCGAGCAGACAATTCGTTTAGTATTCACGTTAGTAATGAAGAAATTGAAGCCATTTTCATGCACAGTAGGCAGCAAGAACGGCGTCGTCATTGATCAAACGTATGCAAGTGGGTTTTGTCCTTCCCGCTATAATGAATTCACACATCTTCAATCTTTAAAGAGCATCCCTTTCCCCGCTTGTTCTCCACTCGTCTCTCGGAAACTCACACACGCACTATCCCAAAACCCAAAACTCATACCGCGATGCACTCAAATCTTTATCTGCTCTAAATGTTCAACAAAAATTGGTAGTCAATGTCGTCCACAGCGCAATAGGAGTAGGAGGGATCAGAAAGTTATGAAGATAAGCTGGCCCTGCTCGGAATTTCAAGAAGGCTGGGCAGGATGCTTTCCGGATTTGCGATCCATGAAACATTGTGTTTCTCATCTAGTTTTGCCACCGAGGCACGCCAGTTCTTGGGCAAGTACTGTGCTCGACACCAACCCAGCCGTTCTGCAGGAATCAGTGGGGCTTGCTACTCAGACTAAAAGGAACCCATGGGGGCGTGAGACTCTGGCAGGCGCGGACCACACTGGGCCATGGCGTGACATCACCAGGGCTCGTGCATGGATTCTTGGGGTTTGGATCAGAAATATCCATCTGTACAATTCCGTTAAGTGTTAGGTAAAATATGTACATAGAGAGGATAAATGAAGGAAATAAAAATGAAAATAAAAAAATTAGGGTCAGTCATGATGCATACAACCATCTTTATTAATTATTCACCATCGCCTGGCAAAATGAATACAAGGATCAACCCAAGCCACCTTCTAGGCCAACAAAGTCACCACACCTACAGGTATATAGATGTGCTTTGTACGCATAACAGACACTATCTAATCCGATGGCCTAAAGCCCGGCCAGTCTGTGCACGCTCTAGGATCTGCCGCCGTCAACTTCTGCAATCCCGTCTTACTATGAGTGATGCTAGTTTCTTTACACATGTAGTTTAGCCGACAAGAGTAGATCCCCACGTCGCTCATAGTGGCAGCTCGGGGGAACCCTAGCACCGCCAGCCCTTGGCCCTCTCCTCCAGCACCTCTGCCTCGCTGCCGCCAAGGGTCTCCATCGGGTGAAGCCCGGGTAGTGCTGGCGGCGGGGCCTTCCATGGGCGCGACTCCTCTCCCTCCCTAGCGGTGGCGTGTCTCCGATCTAGTGGTGCCGAGTCTCCGATTTGGCGGCCGCGGCGCTGCTCGGTGTCGGGTGTGGTGGGGTGCTCCGCCTAGTGGTGTGCCCCGGCTTGCAGCAATAGCTTCAGCTGTCGATCCCTCAGATCTGATCTGGGTTGGTTGGTGGAACTCGACCCAAAGCTGTGGTCAGCCACGTGCCTCGTCAGCTGATGCGGCATGGGACTCTAGTCGGCAGGCTACAAGTCATGAATGTTGGCTGGCAGGCGGCGCCGGACTCGATCGGGGCGGCTGATGCAGCATGGGACTCTAGTCGGCAGGCTACAAGTCATGAATGTTGGCTGGCAGGCGGCGGCGGACTCGATCGGGGCGGCGTTGGGGGACTGCTGTCGTGAAAATAATGGTGGCTGTCCTCATGCTCTTTTCGCATCATGGCAATGTCCTGCATGATCGGTCTTCCTCGCATCATGCCAGCAGACCCCTGTCATTCCTGGCCAGAACCCTGTCATCCCTAGGCCGTGTAACCCCAAGGCTTGTCTCCGCAATTGCCAAACCAACGTTGGCACTGGTGCAGTTGGCGATTGAGATGCTCGTGGATGCGAGTGCAAACACTGTACTGCATCTCAGCGGAATTAAGCAGTGCTTGTTGCTTAATTTTTTCCCTATCCATAATAAGTGAAAACTTAGTTTTTTTGTATGGCTACCTGTTAAATACATGGAAACTCAAAACAGGAATGTCAGACATTTCATCGACTTGAGGGGCTGTTGCCATCTTAGGGCATCTTCAAGGCTGACCAGTAAACCTCTCGGAACCGTCCGAACCGCGCTGTAGGTACCGCGGAAGCCATCCGGCGCGGGTCTGTATCGGTCTGCGGGGCGGTCCGGACGCGATTTCTCCCACAAAATGGAGAAAAAAGTGGGGGAGGTTTGCGGGAGTCCGGGCCGATCCCAAGCCCCTTTCTGACCGCCCTAGCCCACCAAAACCACTTCCACTTCCGCGCGTGCTCCCGCCCTGCGCCAGCTGCCCGCATTCATGCCACTGTAGAGCACGCCGCTCCGCATTGAAGATGGCTCAGGGCGGATGCGACCTCTCTCACTGCCTCCACCATGTACGGACACCGTCGGGATAGGGCCTATGCCGACGGCCTCCCGGGCTATGCCGACGGATATTTTGCCGACGGCTCTATGCCAACGGGGGCCATCGGCATAGGCCTGTCCCGACGGCCAATCAAGGCTATGCCGACGGCGGTGCGATTCCGGTGGTGTTGTGATGTAACCTAAAAAACTTCGACATCTTTTATTATCTATGTTATTGCATAAGTGGTGCTAATGTGACTAAATATTGGTTGTAACCACAATGGCATCAGAAAAGGAGATCTAAAACCATATTGTACGGTGGTGTACAATCAGTAAGACATTACACATAATAACCTACTTTTACCGAAAAGGTAGAATCTCAACTTCACTAGCCAACAGATGTTGGAAGACAAAGTAACATTGAAACAGAGTTAAGACTGTAACTTCTATACGCTGCCAAGCTGGTGCAAAACAGATTCCATGCAATTCTTGGAAGAACAAGTTGCACATGACAACAATCAGGTACAAGTTTCTGATGTTTCACCATGCACATAATTTGACTCCATACAGTTTTCCCGGTACACATCATCAAGTGTTCAAAATGTTTGCCATCTTACAAAATTTACAATCAACAAGTTTTAAGTGTTCCATGACAGCAGCATGATCACAAAGGAGTTAATCATATGCAACCAATGAAATAGAACACCATATTGAAAAGGGGGATTACTGTATGATAAAATAAGATACTACTAGTGGGCATATGAACGGAGGGGAACGTTTGGAACGAGTGGGCATATGAACCCATTTTTTTTTATAAAAAAGGTAATTTAAAAAATGGTCGAAAAATCATGAAATTTATCGGCAACAAACTTGTCCTACTCGCAAAAAATTGGGGGCGAAATGACTTTCGAGGTATTGTCCAGGACAAATCGAAATCAGCAACATACTAGGTTTACTATTCACTCTATATTGTCAGGGAAATTTTGTTTGTTGGCTCAGATTTTTGTCGTCAATTATTTCATGAGCGGAACAATATGTCAACTTTGTTCGAAAATAATTTCAATGATTTTTGACTTTTTTCTGAGTTGCTAAAAAAATCGCTGATATTTTTTATAGGGTTCATCTACCACCAGGTTCACCGGGGTATTTTCCCGAGTTAAATAACTATTTTGTGAAATGGAAGGGAAATGAATAACTTGCGCTCCATTTTTTTATCTCATCGGACAAGGATTTTAGCGTTGCAAACAGCCAACTAGTCTTGAGGATTCATGGCCAGGAGGACATCCTTGATGTCAAGGGTTGATGGCACAATTTTCCTATAATATCTTTATTTAGGTGGGCGTCTTTTTCAAAATGAATAACACGACCTCTGCATCATACGATGAACACAACCATTTTATTAAATGTAAAGTACATGTAAGTCATGACTACCAAAATGTTCGCAGGACAAGACCATCTCGGTCAGAAACAAGATTACATAGCTCATCCAACATTCATGTTTTCTATTTGCCCAGTGCATTGTTTCGTAGGGTTTGTATCTAAATTTAATGATTTGAGGCTCATGCATATATGTGATTGATCCGGAAACTTTCGTAGGGGCAAATATCAGCAGCGATTTCTGCCCACCGGTTATGAAGTAATCTTTCTTGCTCGCATTATGTGTTGCAATCATGCTCCTGTTTAAGTGGTGGCAAAATTTGCCAACCTCGTGGCGACCTAGGTCTACAATATTTGCTAGCACACTATGATGCATGCTATGTAATTATGCATCGACGACGTGGCAATGGCAAACACACAAGACGCGGGTATGCGGGCTGCAAGGAATCCACACTACCAGAAACCCGACTTCTCTGACCTGCCATAGTGCAATGGCGGTCTCCTCCGCCCATAGATTTCATTAAACTAAATCTTGATGCTTCTTACCACGCACTACTGGCAAGGGAGGATGGGGGTGTTATTGCTCGCGATGCTGATGGCAATGTCATTCTGGTGGCGGCGGGCGGGTTAGGTAACCAGGCCTCGAGTTGCAAGCTGAACCTGAGGCCATTCTCCAGGCCATTAAAGTGGCGGAGCAACAAGGTATGAGGCATGCCATATTCGAAACAGATTGCCTGTCTCTCCAGCAAGCAATTTAATCTCCTTCTGCCAATCGGGGACCACTAGGCATGTTGTTTCCTGAAGCAAAATTCTAGTTGAGTCCTGGGCTTATACACCACAAAGTTCTCTTTTCTCCCAAACTCACTAGCGAGGTAGCGCATGTGCTGGCCTCTCATGGTTGCTGGTGTGCTCCGAATGACCAAACTGTCTGGCACATGGATCTCCAAAATGATGTAGCTCGAGTTGGGACTGCTGATTTGGTCGGTCCATCGTAAATGGAATGCAAGGTGTTCCAGTTAAAAAAACCAACTTCTCCTGATGGGACTTATTTTCCTCCGATCCTGAAGCACCCAATAAAAATGTTTCTGACAGGTTTACCTTGACCCCAAGGAAATAATTGGGGTTTGCACGGGGAAGAATTTCCCCTTTCCTATTTCTATGGGGCCACCACAAACCAAATAATTATACCGTAAAAATAAAGAGATAATTTCATATTTCAACATTGAACTTTATGGTTACTTTAATTTACATTGCTCAACTATGAAACCTGTCAGATAACACCCTCCAACTTTCAATACCAGGTAAATCAGTCCCCTCGGACGAATGAAAGGTAGTTTTGTGCGACGTGGCAATCCTGGTAAACTAGTCAACATTGACGTGGCATTTGTGTCAGAAAATATATATAAATTTATTGTCGGTTCCATAGGTCGTACGACAGTCTTCTTCCTCGTCCTTCTCATGTTTGATCCCCTTTCTCTTGCTCGTACAGGAGCACCGACCGCTAACGTGCCTCGACACCATTACTGATTCATTGCCTCTGCGTTAGGCTGGTGCTGTTGTTATCCTCTCTCTCCCTCCTGCATCTTCATTCTCAAACTCACATGCATAGGGAGCACCGGCTCGTCTACCTAATCATCACTTCTGATCCGCATTGTGTTCACCTCTGTTGTTGCGTTGTGGCCTAGGAAGGCCGATGTTCGTCACAATCGTCTTCGAGGTCCACCCATCTCCAATGGCCTCAACATCAAGTAGGCGGGGACATCCGATGCGTGTCTCGCGGAGCTCGTCGATGCACTCTGCCCTGTAGCCGCCGACCTCTTCTTAAGCTCATCGCCGTAGTTTGTGCGGTGAATCAGGAGATGCAGGTGTAGGAGCGGATCGCTTGGTTCTGATGGTCAATCATTAATGCACGAAAACAATACGGAGGTGGATAAGAGGAGGAGTGATGTGAGGTGACAAAGTGGACTTCTGCAGCGTTTTGAAGCTGAATGACTCACTGAAGTGGCATATCGCACACCCTCATGAACACAACACAAAAATCACTACCTCCTACTTTCATACTCCCTCCGTGAACTATTATAAGATGTTCTAACTATTTTGTGAATCGGATGTATAAAGACACATTTTAGTGTGTTTGTTCACTAGTTTCAGTCTGTATGTAGTCTATATTGAAATATTCAAAACATCTTACAATAGTGAATGGAGGGAGTATCCACAATGAGTTTATAATCTCTGACCCCGCTTCTAATATTTCTGGTCTACGAAAAAAAGGGATCCGGCTCCTCTGACATACGGCCAGTGCCGTTGGGCCACTTACATATGGGCCAGGTTCTCAGCGGACCCATGTGTCAGTCAGCGGAAGGCAGGCTGCCGAACGGCAGGGGATCCTTGAATATTGGGATGAGATTCTTTCCTGCCTTCCACGCATATGAGTTGGAGGCACCGGGAAGTTAGAAAGATTTGGCTGAGATGGCAATCGAGCTATGCAAAGGAATGAATCATGCATATGCCCGTATTTACGGAAATCAATGAGCCGATGTTTGTGCCTCTTTACCAGACGCTGCTAGCAGACCAAAGTTACACAAACAGGCTATTTGGTGGTTTTGTTCGCGTCTTCCAGGTGCAGCTAAGCATAGTGATTGCGGCGGCGCCTAGTTTCACTAGCAATAAAGCAACTACGGTGGTGCTCTTTATTCCCTGCACCATGCGTTGTTGTGGAAAAAGTCGACATAGTTCTGGATGTAGCACTCATATTTTGTAATGCTACTGACGTAGTTGCTTTTGTCATGTTCTTCGCTTGTTGAAGTGTATGCTTTAATTGATGCAGAGGATAAAGGTTCCAATATGCCTTACTTGATGCAGAGGCCATAGGTTCCATTATCCCTTTAGAAAAAAAAAGAATGGGATGATTGTAGGTGAGATTTTACATCTACCGCTTCTGTCATTTGGCGCAGAGACCGCCCTTATAACTGGAGTGGCACATGGGTCCAGCACTACAGGTAGTGCCGGGTCATTGAGACCGCAAGCTGCTCAAGAACCCGTACATGTAAATAGATTGCTTCTAGTACTTCCTCGTAGTGTCCATAAAAGCAGGGCCCCCGCTCTCAAAATCCACTTCTCCGGTGCCTACTCATCTCACTAACATGCACTGTCTCAGGAATCCACATCTCGTAAGGCAATGCTCTTGAAATCCAGATCAGTTCTCAAACTTTTTGATCCACCAATTGCAAAAAAGTTGCTAGGCCATGTGTAAGAGTAGGAGGCATCGGTAGATCTCGAACCAGATTTTTCAACAGCGATAGATTGCATTGATTAGTGCTCTCCAATGTCGGTTCTGCGTTGTCCGCAGGAGGCGCGCGTGTCTGAAGACGCAGGTCCCGAACTCGAGGATGCATCTTACCCGGAGCTTTCCCGCGAGATATGCACCTACATAAACTCGATTGAGAACTATCGATCACATATGTGGAAGCTAGCCTCAATTCCGCCGACCAGAGATAGAAGCGAAACACACACCAACTCGCTTCTCCGATCTCGCCGAGAACACACCCGTGCAACGCAGGATTGATCACAGTAGGTGCGATACAAACCGACCTAGACTATGACACATGCAATGAGGTCATGCATGCCAACACGTCGTGATTATCCGACAGTGTTGCGGTCCATCACCGATGTCGTCTGCGTCCTTCTCCACGGGATTGTACATAATCAGATAGGATGACCAGAAAAACAATCGTTGATTGAGTGTGTGTCACAAGCTCACGACCTAACCTCCACACCCTTGTCGCTGCAATTAGCAAAGGGAAACACCAGAATATGAACGCCTCTTCGCCAACAAGATGAGATGAATTTCAAAGAAGTGTTTTTTAGTTGATCTCTAAAGAAGTGTTGCATCTACTTATGTCGAACCATGTCACTCGCATCTCTTTAGGACACCAGGAGTGGTTCGGAGACCCCCTCACGTACCAGTGGCGGAGCTTGATAGAAACTACTGGGGGGCCAAGGCTAAAAACATGAGCATTTAGGGGTGCAAATTTCTAAAAAAAATCTCATCTAAGCCCTCCCAAAAAATTCTTCGGAGTTTGGTCAAAGGTTGGGGGGGGGGGGGGGGGGGGGGGCGGGCAGCCCCCTACGGCCTCAACATAGTTCCGCCAGTGTCACGTACCCACTCGCATTGCGTCACCACACAACGCCACGGAGCTAACCCTAACGCCTTCAATGGCTCATTTCCACTAATGCCTCCCTCTCCGCCGCTACCACCGTCGTAGGTTGCGGTTGCAGCGGGTCTGGCAGCGAAGGAGCCTGGGCGTCTGGGCGCGGCTGCGAACACCTGGTTCAGCTAGGGCGTGGCTAGAGGGGAGACTGAGCGCAGCGGCCTGGGCGGCATCCCCTGGTCATGCGATGGCAGCGCTCACCTCCATGGCCGAGGGAACCTGCATGTTCTCTTGTGATGGAGGGTGCGGCGGCAGCCATGGATCTGGTCCACCCTAGATCCGTTCTTGGTTTTTCTCGTGGCCGGCTGGCGACGCGTTGAGGGGTTGCCATGGGAAGCTGGTTCCCTGCAGGCATTCAGACGGCACGCGCGTCGTCTCGGTGCAGATCAGCTCGAAACCAACCAGTTACGGGCTCGGAATGACGCAAATGTCGGCGAAAATCATGTTGACATGGATCGTGACAGACGATGGTGGGATCTTGGGCGTCGTCTCCTTGTCGAAGGCATTGTCGGTTGCAATCAGTATCCACTACTAGGAAAAAGTCTACTACCAGCGCGAGTAAAATGGCTACTAGCAGCGCGGATACCCACGCTACTAGTATCGCGCTACAGCTAATAGTTAGTAGTAGCGCGGGTGAAACCCACGCTACTACTAACATTTTAGTAGTAGCGCGGGTGCAATCCATGCTACTAGTAATCAAATAGTATTAGCGCCTCAGGTTTTTTCCCACGTTACTACTAAAAAGTTAGTAGTAGCCTGGACGCAAACCCACGCCACTACTAACGAAGTAGTAGTAGCGCGTCTGGTGTTTTCCCACGCTACTATTAACTAATTAGGAATTAAAAAAATCCACCAATTCCATTCTATGCATACAATTCCAACTAAAACAAACACATAGTTGCAATAAACCAACAACATTACACATCATTACTAATCCAAGATTTATAATAAACCAGCGGCATTAGAGCACATCCTGTAAGAGCATACATATTGTCATGGCTTTTCATGCCTTCAATTAAAACACCTACACTTCTTGAAGTCACTTACTCCCAGCTAGTGCAAACACAGTTACAAGCAAACCAAAATGCATAAAAACACCAAACAGTGGCAACAGTGGCATCCTATCTCTCCAAATGATTCGCTCCCTCTGCATCCTTGCAAGCATCTTCACGATAAGCAAATCCGCAGGAAAAAAGTCAACTTAGCATGTACTCCCTCTGTCAACTATCCAGAGTAGATTTTATCCATTGCCCTGGCCATGTTCAAGAAACACTAAATTAAGAATATTTCTACTCTAAATACAGGAGGCATCGGACAGAAAACAAAAGATGAGCAATATCATATGAGCAGAATAAAAAGGAGTTTGGACCATAGCATGGTTAACAATAAAATATAGTGCTCTAACAAAAGCAAGAGTGCAACACGTTGCCCTGTTCCCCTTTCAAATATCAACACACTAAAAAAGGCAATAAACACAAACATATAATTTTGGACTACAGCAAAAATCAGTTGCAGAAAGTCAGGAAGATTATATTGTTAAAGTATTCCATCTTCAGATGTTAGAACAGGATATTGCAAAAGAAAAATATATGAAAATCAAATACTGAAGCAGCTACAATGCCCGAATTGGCCTTTTCCAGCAGGTGAGAAGCGCACACTAAAACATTAACAGCCAAGCACATCATATCTGTTGAAACTACCTAAATGGCACGGCAACAACACTTCCTTTTAAATAGTTTGAGAAGACATGCATTTAATGGCAGCCACAACAGTATGCATCTAGATGCCCCTTTAACATAACATAATTCTAGATACTAGTCATCAACCCATGTTGCTGCACGGGCTAGAAATTAAACTTTGAGAATAATAAAAAATATGAAATGATACAATATATTTGAATGGATTATAAGATGTCATGCATTGTAGGAAAAATGGTAAACTCGTATGCAATTATAGTTTCGTTTGAATGGATGCAAGATTATATGTGTCATTATCATGAGTGTGCTACCTTTTGAATCTTTACTTTTGCAAACGTTGCTAAGTTGTGAATATCATTGCACCTAGATATATTTTCTAAGACATACAGAGCAGGTTACCAAAGGAAATAAGTTCATGTAGGTGTTCTTATGAGGAGTACCCTCTGTGTTCTACACTTTGTGGCCAATGCAATGTTCAAAGTCAGGAGAACTCCAAATTTTGGAACTCGAGCTCACAAATTCCTAAGAGAAAATATAGAAATAGTAAGTCCCAAGGACATATAAGAACAAACAAATTTGTATATAGAAATCATGCACCGGCTCAATCTGATAATACAGCTCTAAATGTGACACTTTAATTCTCCCTTGTCCTTGAGCACAATCGATTGTACTTATATTTTCTAGAATACCTTGGTTTTGTGGCAACACAGAGATAACTAAACGCCCCAGATAACCACAGTGTGATGAATCAATTCGAGGTTAAAGCTTATAAAAAATCAAGGTTAAAGCTTACACATATAATTCGTTATTAGCATAAAAATATAAGTTCCATGCAGAAGTTTGCCGGCAGATATTATACTCTGAATTGTGGTCTCCTAGAAATTTTTTTTTACAGATATAAGATTGGTATGTTTCCTGCCGAATCAACTTATATATGCATGGGACAGTGCCCTGATGATCAACGGTGGATTCAATTGATGCATGCATGCGATGGAATTGGCTTTGAGAGTCTGCTACTACTTCCGGCCAGATAGCATCACGTCCAGCAGCTGGCCAGGAGCGATGGACTAATAGTTCTTGTCTCCAGCAACAGGAATAGGAGACAGGAGGTTTGATCTGCCCAACTGATTCTCCACCGGGTGAAGGTGGAGAGGTGAAAGGCGAGGCAGCAGTATGAGAATTGAGAAATAGGCAGGACCTGGCCATCATGGCTTGTTGCGGCAGCCATAGTAGTTGACAGGGAACCAAAAGAAATCTCAAGCACACCGAACCTATCAAAAAACAAATTTATCTCTGGAGATCTTCATTCACATACAACCTGCATGCTGCTCGACCACTAAAAGTATCTTCGCATGCAGAAAATATTCAATGTCTCGGCATCATACCTAGCGCCAAAAAACCACTCTCTTTGGCCAATGCAAGGTAGACTAAGAATACATACCATGCAGATAACTGAAGATTTAGTGTGTATTTAGAAGAAACAATATGCAACATCTACGTCATCCACAAAGGAAACATCAACCAAACCCATCATGCATCAGCTAATATGGGGTGGCATATAACACTACCAGAATAACTGGCGATGCCGACGGCCGAACCTATGCCGACGGGCCCCATCGGCATAGATTGGCCTATCCCGAAGGCCCAGCCCAGGCCGTCGGCATAGAAAAGCCGTCAGCGTATATCAATCTATGCCGACGGCCCCCGTCGGCAAAGCTCACCCGTCGGCGTCGATAGAAATATGCCTATGGTGGCCGTCGGCATAGAGAAGGCCGTCGGCATAGCTCGTGGGCCCGGCTACCCGGACGGAGACGGCCTTTTGACGGCGTCAATCTACGCCGACGGGCTAACGGCGGTCGTCGGCATAGACACCACGTCATCGATCCGCGTCGCCCGCCATGTCATCGATCCGCGTCGCTCGCCTGTCCGTGGGGTGGCAAATCTATGCCGACGGCTTGGCCGTCGGCATAGGTCTGGCCCATGGATGTTGCCACATCACCGATCCGCGCCCTTAGGCACGTCATCGATCCGTGGCCATGTGCGCAGGCCGTCGGCATATCTCTATTTTTTTTTTATTTTTTACTTATTTTTATTTACTTTTCCCTGTTTTTTCACAACATAAATGTGCCTATGGTATATCGATTGCCCCCCTCACGGACGTTGCTGCCGCCGCGCCGTGCCCCACAGCGACGCTGGAGATGGGGGGCACACCCCGGAGCTGCGTGCCGGGTGCCTGCGCTAGCCACCACGCTTTCACAACCGTAGGAGGGCCCAAAGCAACACCTAGCGGCATTGCTACCCCCCAGGTACACCCTCCCGTCTAACCGGGCCCTCATACATGCGGGGCGGTGTGGTGCCATGTCTGAAGAGGCGGGACGGGGGCCCTGGGGATAGCAATACCACCGGAGCGTCGCACCGGGCCCTCATACATGCGGGGTGGTGTGCTGGCATGTCCGAAGAGGCGGCACGCGTCTCCGGGGTGTGCCCCCTCACACGGACGGCGCCGACGCTGGCACCTGGAGGGGGGAAACGGACGCGTCGGGTCTACACGGAGGGGATCTTACTATGGGTTTGGCTCGGATGTTGCTCTAAAGTGTTCGTATGGGCTGACCTAACACGACCGGGTGGATAGTTCCACTGGTCAAAACCCGTCCGTGCAAAGTCAAAGGGCTAGATCCCGTGGTCAAACGCTACAGGGTTAGGCGGGACGGGGGCCGTGGGGGGGGGGGTAGCAATGCCACCCGAGCATCGCACCGGGCCCTCATACATGCGGGATGGTGTGCTGGCATGTCCAAAGAGGCGGCACGCGTCTCCGGGGTGTGCCCCCTCACACGGACGGCGCCGCCGCCGGCACCTGGAGGGGGGAAACGGACGCGTCGGGTCTACAGGGAGGGGATCTTACTGTGGGTTTGGCCCGGATGTTGCTCTAAAGTGTTCGTATGGGCTGACCTAACACGACCGGGTGGATAGTTCCACTGGTCAAAAACCGTCCGTGCAAAGTCAAAGGGCTAGATCCCGTGGTCAAACGCTATAGGGTTAGGCGGAACGGGGGCCGTGGGGGGGTAGCAATGCCACCCGAGCATCGCACCGGGCCCTCATACATGCGGGGTGGTGTGCTGGCATATCCGAAGAGGCGGCACGCATCTCCGGGGTGTGCCCCCTCACACGGAGGGCGCCGCCGCCGGCACCTGAAGGGGGGAAACGGACGCGTCGGGTCTACAGGGAGGGGATCTTACTGTGGGTTTGGCCCGGATGTTGCTCTAAAGTGTTCGTATGGGCTGACCTAACACGACCGGGTGGATAGTTCCACTGGTCAAAACGCGTCCGTGCAAAGTCAAAGGGCTAGATCCCGTGGTCAAACGCTACAGGGTTAGGCGGGACGGGGGCCGTGGGGGTAGCAATGCCACCCGAGCGTCGCACCGGGCCCTCATACATGCGGGGTGGTGTGCTGGCATGTCCGAAGAGACGGCACGCGTCTCCGGGGTGTGCCCCCTCACACGGACGGCGCAGTCGCCGACACCTGAAGGGGGAAACGGACGCGTCGGGTCTACACGGAGGGGATCTTACTGTGGTTTGGGCCCGGATGTTGCTCTAAAGTGTTCGTGTGGGCTGACCTAACACGACCGGGTGGATAGTTCCACTGGTCAAAACCCGTCTGTGCAAAGTCAAAGGGCTAGATCCCGTGGTCAAACGCTACAGGGTTAGGCGGGACGGGGGCCGTGGGGGGGTAGCAATGCCACCCGAGCGTCGCACCGGGCCCTCATACATGCGGGGTGGTGTGCTGGCATGTCCGAAGAGGCGGCACGCGTCTCCGGGGTGTGCCCCCGCACACGGACGGCGCAGCCGCCGGCACCTGAAGGATGAAACGGACGCGTCGGGTCTACACGGAGGGGATCTTACTGTGGGTTTGGCCCGGATGTTGCTCTAAAGTGTTCGTATGGGCTGACCTAACACGACCAGGTGGATAGTTCCACTGGTTAAAACCCATCCGTGCAAAGTCAAAGGGCTAGATCCCGTGGTCAAACGCTATAGGATTAGGCGGGACGGGGGCACTGGGGGGTAGCAATGCCACCCGACCGTCGCATCGGGCCCTCATACATGCAGGGTGGTGTGCTGGCATGTCCGAAGAAGCGGCACGCGTCTCCGGGGTGTGCCCCCTCTCACGGACGGCGCCGCCTCCGGCACCTGAAGGGGGGAAACGGACGCGTCGGGTCTACAGGGAGGGGATCTTACTGTGGGTTTGGGCTGGATGTTGCTCTAAAGTGTTCGTATGGGCTGACCTAACACGACCGGGTGGATAGTTCCACTGGTCAAAACCCGTCCGTGCAAAGTCAAAGGGCTATATCCCGTGGTCAAATGCTACAGGGTTAGGCGGGACGGGGGCCCTGGGGGGTAGCAATGCCACCCGAGCGTCGCATCGGGCCCTCATACATGTGCGGTGGTGTGCTGGCATGTCCGAAGAGGCGGCACGCGTCTCCGGGGTGTGACCCCTCACACGGACGGCGCCGCCGCCGGCACCTGGAGGGGGGAAACGGCCTCTGCAACGCCACTCTCGGGTAAACCCAAGGTACTTGCACGGAAGGGAGACCGGCTGCACAGATAAAATATCACTCACATCGAGCCCATTGCAGCTAATAGGGTAAGCCACTGTTGGGAGTTATACTCTCCACTTTTTTTGGCAGGAGTTATATGAAGAGAATAGGTGTTGCGACGGTCAAACTAGTGTGCTTGGGAATATGAGAAGTCTAAAAATGCAACCCAGGCTTAAATGACAGCTGCCTTCATAACTTTTGGCCCGTGTGTGCCCTTCCAGTCCCTGGACGCTTTCTCTTCTCCATAAGTAAGACCACCGGACGAGCATTCCCTTGTACGTTCGTCTACAGCGCAACAACCTCCAGCACCGCGGTGAGCTTCTTCTACCTAGTTGCTCACCGTGAGGGAGAAGTACCCTGGAAGGGACCGCATCCACACTGCCGACGGATCAGGTTTGCACATAGCTCATCGTGGTCATGCTCTCCTTCCTACTCCCTCTGCCAACCGGAGACGCGTCCCGCCTCTTCGGACATGCCACCACACCACCCCGCATGTATGAGGGCCCGGTGCGATGCTCCGGTGGCATTGCTACCCCCAAGTGCCCCTGTCCCGCCTAACCCTGTAGCGTTTGACCACGCGATCTAGCCTTTGACTTTGCACGGACGGGCTTTGACCAGTGGACCTCCCCACCCGGTTGTGTTAGGTCAGCCCATAGGAACACTCTGGAGCAACATCCGGGCCAAACCCACAGTAAGATCCCCTCCGTGTAGACCCGACGCGTCCGTTTCCCCCCTCCAGGTGCCGGCGGCGGCGCCGTCCGTGAGGGGGGGCACACCCCGGAGACGCGTGCCACCTCTTCGGACATGCCACCACACCACCCCGCATGTATGAGGGCCCGGTGCGACGCTCCGGTGGCATTACTACCCCCCCACGGCCCCCGTCCTGTGACACCCCAAACTATTTTGGCCTTGTTTTATTGCATTAAAATTTTGCCAGGAAATTAAACTTTTATTTTCTGGGCTCCCTTTTGATTTTTGAACCATTTTCCCCTTGTTATTATGGAGTTTTTCCCCAAAGTGAAAACCTTTCAAATATGTTATTGGACTTGTTTAACCTCTCAAGAAAAACTTTTCTTTTATCAGTATAACTAATTAACTAATTAAATTGCTTGATCTTTATTTTTTTGAAAAATGGTTTTTCAAGGTTATATGGCCATATTTGAACTACAACCATTTGATAAATTCACCTAAAATTCCAACAAAAATTTGGAGATGTCATGTGATGTTTTTAAATCACTTTTTTACAAAAATATCTTTTATTCATGAAATATTTTAAGCTCTACATTCAATTTTTCTTCTCTGGTCCAGAGTGCAATTTGCACTACAACCCATTTAAATAATTCTTTCTAGCCTCCACCAAAATTATGGGATATTGGTAGTAGCATATGATTCAACATTATGCAAAAACCTAGTGCTGTTCTTTGAAAAATTTGAGTGAATCAACCTCATTTTCATTCTGGTCCAGCCTTGTGATTTCTACTACAACCCTATTTAATTTTGCTCCAATGATCTTGTGCTTTCTCCTGCTTGTAGACAACCCTACCAAACCCCTAAGTCCAGGAGCATGCACCCATTGGCATATTTTTGGTTCATGAAATAATGTCATTTATTTCCTGTCCAGAATTGGAGTTTTGCAAAACTTGCACTAGCAAGTTTCTCCTTTTGTCCAAATGACCTCACCACTCTCTCTAGCATCTAAGGAGATCCTGATCTGGAGAATTTGGCCACCCCAAGAAGAGCCTAGGTGCCTGTGGCATTTTGTCAAACACCTGGAGAGCATGGCCAGATTTGACATGATCTTGAATTTGCATTGTGACTTGGTCTCCTGACCTAACCACCTTGTCCCTTGATCGCCCCACTATCCCTAACCTAGCCATGTTTCTCGCCAGCCTCTCCCGCGACCTCTAGCGTGCTCTGGCATTGTGTCGAGCACATCCCGTGCGTGCCCAGAGCGCGAGCAGAGCGTGCGTTTGGCGCGCGTATTGCACGTGCCGCGCCCGAGTCGCCACGTCGTGCCCCTAGTTTTTTCCTGCACCAGAGAGCCGCGCCACGCACTCCCCCTCTCACGGCAACACGCCAAGCAGGCCCCGGTGCCCTGCAGCACCGCCGTCAGAGCCGCTTGGCGGCATGCCCGCGCCGCATCCGGCACCGCCATGGGAGCGCCGCCCAAGCCACCCCGGCTCGCCACCTGCCCCTGGGAGCCGCAGGAGCTTATCTCCTCGCTCGTCGGCTAGCTCCCGTCGCCTCCACGTCGCCCTGCAAGCTACAGAGAGGCGGTTCGCCGGCATCCTCATCCACCGCCGCGGAACCGACCTCGACGAGCTATAAAAGGAGGCCCCCGAGCTTCCCCGAGCACGCAGGCAACCTCAGGCCACCCCAATGGCACTCCCCTAGCTCGCATTCGACCCGGGGAGGCCTCCTTCCTCATCTCCGGCAACTCCTGCCGCCGCCACCGCCCCGGCCAATCCGGCACCTCTAGTACCTCCCCCTCTCCGTTCTCTCACCAAGAGCTTCCTCATCCTCCCGTGAACCATTCCCACTACTCAATTTTGATCGGGACACACCGCGGGAGAAAAATCACCTTGCCCGACGGTCTCCATCCGCCGCGAGCTCGCCCGGCAGCTCCGTTCATCCCCCGAGACCATATCGACCACCGGAGTGACTGTCTTGATCCCCTGAGCACGCCGATGGCCTCCGTTCCGAACGGTTCCGTCATTCGCCGTGAGCTCGCCGGAGCCCCGCCCCGCTCTCGGGCAGAGGGGGAAGACGCGGGCGACTGGTCAAACCTGACCAGTTGGGCCCAGGGGCCCACCGTCAGTGACCAGCGCCGGTCCACGTGGGTTAAGTGAAGCGCATTTCCAAAATACGCTTTCGACGTGTACGTTGTTTATTCGAAACGTTTCTTTCTGTTTTTATTTAAAACAGATTTTGACCAAACCTTTGACTGGCTAAACTTTTTAATTATAACTCCAAATGAATTAATTCTTTTTCCTACATCTCTCAAATATTGTCTAGTTTATTTTAAGATTTATTTGAAAATTTTCCAAACAACTTTTTTGTACTGTTTTTGAAATATGTGTTATTTGCATATTTTTGGAAATAGGATTTTTGGGAGAGAAGGAAGCTTTCAAAAATTTTGGAGAGCACCCCCACCTCTCCACACCATTAAAGGCAAGCATTCTGAACCCCGGAATAATATTTTTGGTGTGTTAGTTGACACGTTTATAACACCACCTTATATCGGAGAACTTGTTATTTCATGTGATATGATCATTTGCATGAATGCATATTAGTGATTTCCTTGCTGTTGGAAATGAATATACTTGTGATGGTAATCATCCTCATGTGCCTTGCATGCATGCCGGAAAGGAATCCGGGAAAGCCTCTGCCTTGGGTAGGAGTGAGCTTGTCGCCGGTCCCCGTCGGGACGGTTATGTCCGGTATGGCATGGTAAGGTATATTGAGTGGTGATTATGTTGGTTGAAATATATTTTGTATACATGTCATGCAGGGAATTTATAAACCTCCTGAGTCGACCGCTAGACCGAGTCTTGTTCCAGTAACCCCCATACTTGCCTCGTACTACCACTTGTCCCTGCCGCAGGTAGGGTACGGTTCAGTAAGTCGTCAACCCCTTTCCAGCACACACCGTACAGAGAGGCCATGGTGGAAGATATCGGTTGTAGCCGGTAGGCATGCCACCTGGTCAGGGGGCATGGGTGTTTCCGGTTGGGACCGAGAGGGGAGGCCACCCCTTAGAGCGCGCGATATAAATTTGATCCCATGCTACGCGAGGTTGTAGCCTCCCCACTTAGAGTTTTGCTTAACAAGTGTCGTGGGTGATTCCAGACACCGATGAGTTAAGCTGGTGTGTGCAAGTTAGGCGTGTTTTCAACTAAAAGGCCGTAGACGGAATTAGTCCCGATGGACTAAAGGAATCCGTTACTCGTGGGTAAAGAGTACACCCTCTGCAGAGATTAAAACCTATTCGAATAGCCGTGTCCATGGTTAAGGATTACAGTCTGGGATGGGTCAAGTGTTGGTCTTAGTGTCGGTCTTCGGAGGAGATATTGTTAAACCAAACTTGGATACCACTGGTTACTTGTGAGGACCATGATTATTATTTTGTGATGGACTAACCCGTTGCATTATTTATATTATCGAGTATCCCTGGGACGGTTCTACCTCCTGGATATTCATTGTGATTATTTATCTTATAAGCCCTTTATGTGGTGTCGCTCAGACGCCCGACTGTGGCATTTCTTTTAAAGCCCTTTATGTGGTGTCGCTCAGACGCCCGACTGTGGCATTTCTTTTAAAGCCCTTTATGTGGTGTCGCTCAGACGCCCGACTGTGGCATTTCTTTTAAAGCCCTTTATGTGGTGGTCGCTCAGACGCCGACTGTGGCATTTTCTTTTAAAGCCCTTTATGTGGTGTCGCTCAGACGCCCGACTGTGGCATTTCTTTTAAAGCCCTTTTATGTGGTGTCGCTCAGACGCCCGACTGTGGCATTTTTTTAAAGCCCTTTATGTGGTGTCGCTCAGACGCCCGACTGGCATTTTATTCCCACTCTATTACTGCTTATTCATGTTGCATGAAAATAACCTGCTTGCATGCATAAAAGATGTTTTATTTATGACTGACGATGTGATCATGAATTTTTCAGTGCATGTTTATCAATTATATTATACCTGTGTTCTTAATGTTTGCGAGTACATTCAAAGTACTCACTGGCTTGTCCCTGGCTATTGTCTTGGCCAGATTTCTGCTTGGAGAGGAGCGTGGCGATGACAGCCTCGGGACCTAAGCAACGGTGATAGCAGCCTCGCGAAGATAGGAGTTAACCTGGTCAGCTGTTCCTGTGGGAAATGGAGTCCCATAGACACTGATGTCTCACAAACCGCTTCCGCCATCGACCACTAGAAACCCAATTGTTGTACTCACAGGCCAGAATGGTCTTGTACTACATATTTTGTATTTTTGCTTGGAATTTCTGTATCAAGTTGGAGCCTCATCAGCTAACAGTAATCCTGGGGCTGATGAGCACGACGGTCTTTTTCTGGAAATTTATACCCGAAAAACCCGGTCGTGACACCGTCCTGCCGTGTAGACCTCACGGGCGTGGCTGCCGCCGTGTCCTGGAGGGGGGAAACGGCCACGTCGGGCCGACACGGAGGGTATCTTTGGGTGGTTTGGGCCGGAATGGTGTGGGTGCAGCACATGCCGTAACAAAAAAATAAAAAATAAAAAAAATGCCGTAACAAAAAAATAAAAAAATGCAAAGTATATATGCCGACGGCTTAGCCGTCGGCATAGCAGCGCACATGTCCACGGATCGATGACGTGGCAAAGGGGCGGGCCTATGCCGACGGCCAGCCATCGGCATAGCGGCCGACTTATCCCCCACCCACCCGCGCATCCGGCCCTCCCTCCCCCGACCTCCGTCCCCGTCCCCGACCTCCATCGACCCCGCCCCGGCGGCCACTTCGTCCGTGCCTGCCCCTCCGCCGCCTGCTCTGGGCCATCGTCCGTGCCTGCCCCTCCCCCCGAGCTGGCCCTCCCCCACGAAGAGCTCCCTCCCTCCCTCTCTGTAGATTTTTTTTGATAATTTTGTTGTTGTTCATAGTTATGTAACTAGATGGATGGATGCATAGTTAGTTGATAGATGATTTGATGATAGTTACAAATGTGAGAAATGCAAGAAAAGCAATTTTTTTAACAAGGGGCATGACGTTAGATGATGGATTTTTTGATGATAGTTGCAAATGTATGATGATTGTTACATGATAGATGATGATGTTAATGATGATAGATGATGATGTTGATGATAGATAATGATTTTTTTTGCGAAAGAGATGATATAGGATGCTGATTTTTATGATTCGATGATTGTTAGATGATGATGATGAATATATTGTGATGTACTTAATTATTGTCACGGTGCAGGTTCTGTGGTGTTCCATCTCGGTGGAGTGATCGTCGTAGGAGCTGTTGGTCCCCGGTTGTCCCTCCGGTGTTCGACTACTTCCTCTACAGCCGAGGGTGAGCTACGAATCAGACTAGATTTCATTCTCAAGTCAACTGACGTAACCTAGGCGTCTCCCGTCCGAAAGGGTTGCATGGATAAATATGCATTCAATTGCATATTTATCACCGCAGCTCTTTCAGATTGTCCAGCGTTTTCCACGGACAGCCAGAGGATGTGTAGATTGGGTATGTTCTCCATGTTCTACCCCGTTCTGAGACAAGATTTCGGCGGCGCCTCCCCATTGTTCTCCGGAGCACATTCTCTCGGCTATTTGCCGAGACGTGTATCTGGAGAACAGCGGGGAGGTGCTGCCAAAATTTTGTCTCGGAACGGGGTAGAATGGAGAACGTACTCAATCTACACATCCTCGGGTGGGATTAGGACCCATCTTTACCTATTAGAGATGTAGGTGGATTAAACGCGGTAGAAACTGAAAATTTGATGCCATTAATTTAAGTGAATCCTTAATTATGTTGTGTGGGTTGCAAAAAAGCAGAGGATGGCAGATAATCAGTGGATGTACAGTGGTTTTATCCGTCGGAATCGAGTAACATCAGAGTGGATCACGAAAACCGATGTGTATTTGAAGGAGATATTCCGTCGTCCAATGACAATTATCCCACCATGCCCCTGTGCGAGATGTGCCAGACGTCATCGTAGAAATCAGACGGACATGAGTGAGCACCTTCGCACGCACGGATATATGCCAAACTTTGACATGCCGCCGATAAACATAGCCGAGCAGGACCGTGGTAGAGAGGAGGTGATGCGACAACGCATCGATGGATATGAGGACGACGGGGTCAGGGACATGCTAGATGATGTCATTGTTGCAGAAACGGCAAATGCGACACCTTCAGAGAATGAACCGGAGGAGCCGGAGGCAACTGCAAAGGCCTTCTTGGAGGTCTTGGCCTCGTCGAAGAAACCTCTTTATGCGGGTGCGAAAATATCTCAGCTGGATGCCATCTCGCAACTGATTGCAGTGAAGGATGAGTACGGCTGTAGCCAGAAATGCTTCGAAGCATTCCTGGGAGTATGGGCTAACAGCCTCCCTGAGGGTCATGAACTGCCAAAAAGCATGTACGATACAAAGAAAATCATGAAGGCACTCTCTATGGATTATGAGAAAATAGATGTTTGCCCGAATAATTGCCTTTTGTTTAGGCACGAGTGTGCGGATGACAAGTACTGTAGGAAGTGCGGTTCGTCTCGGTACATTGAGGTGGTCGGTGAGGATGGTGAGAAAAAGCAGCTAACCATCCCCGTTAAGGTTCTTCGGTATCTTGATTTTATAAAAAGATTGCAGCGCCTTTTCATCACGAAGGAGTCTGCCAAAATGATGAAGTGGCACAAGGAAGGTATAAGGTACAATCCAAAAAAAATCATACATCCATCGGGAGGGGAAGCATGGAAGTCATTCGATGAAGAATACCCTGAGGAAGCAGCCGAGGCTGGGAATGTCAGAATAGCCATATCAGGTGATGGGTTGAATCCATATGGTATGTCGTCCAATCCATACAGCTGCTGGCCTGTGTTTGTAATTCCGCTCAATCTTCCTCCCGGTGCCCTAATGCAACGGAAGACCATGTTCTTGTCGCTCATCATTCCGGGGCCTGACTACCCGGGGAAGCAATTGGGTGTGTTTATGCAGCCACTTGTGGATGCTTTGCAACATTCTTGGTACTTTCCAAGGTTGACATACGACCGGGATCTGCAGAGAAATTTCTTGATGAAAGTTTGGTTGCACTATTGCATGCATGACTTTCCCGGCTATGCTCTATTCTGCGGATGGTGTACAAGTGGTAAGATGCCATGCCCAGTGTGCATGCAGACTCTGGAATGATTTGGCTGAGTAAGGGTGGCAAGTATGTAGCCTTTGACCTGCATCGACAGTTCCTCCCTCCAGACCATCCAGACAGGGAAGACAAGAAGAACTTCACGAAAGGCCGGGTTGTTTATGAAGTAACCGAGATTCCAACATTTTCGGGGGCAGATGTTCTTGCTCAGCTAAAAGCTCTCAAGCCTAAAGTCAAAGGCAAAGGCAAAGCCAAAGCCAAAGGCTTCGAGGGATATGGTGAGACGCACAACTGGACGCACATTACCCCCTTCTCGCAGCTTCCCTATTTCAAGGACCTCAAACTTCCTTACAATATTGATGTGATGCACACCGAAAAGAATGTGGCAGAGTCACTTTTCCACATGATCCTCAACATTTCTGATAAGACGAAGGATAACGTAAAAGCTAGAGCCCATCAACAGAGAATTTGTGATAGACCACGCCTGAACATGAAGCCTCCCACAGGCGGTTGAAAAAACTGGTTCAAGCCAGATGCTGACTTTGTCCTTAAACCGCCAGAAAAAAAAGAAGTACTTATCTGGCTGAAACAAATTTTGAAGTTCACCGATGGTTATGCATCGAATATAAGTAAGGGAGTCAATCTTTCAACGGGCAAAGTGACCGGCCTGAAGAGTCATGACTACCATGTATGGATTGAGTGGATAATGCCGGTGATGGTTCGAGGCTATGTCCCCGAGCATGTCTGGCGAGTGATTGCCGAGCTTAGCCATTTCTTCCGCACGCTCTGTGCTAAAGAAGTAAGTAAAGAGGTGATTGAAAAATTTCATAAGAAGGCACTGGAGTTGATAGTCAAGATAGAGAAGATCTTTCCGCCAGGCTTCTTTACTCCGATGACACATCTCATTCTGCACCTCGCGAACGAGGTATTGTTGGGGGGCCCTGTGCAAAATCGCTGGCAGTACGAACCTGAGAGGAAGAACAAGAATCTCCGACGGAAATGTGGAAACAAAGCTAAGATTGAAGCTTCCATAGCTGAGGCAGTTATCCTAGAGCAGGTGTCAGACCTCAGGACATCATACTATCCAGACCACGTTCCCCATCTGCATAACAAGGTGCCTCGATACAATATAGAAGAGCCCAAGTATCAACCCAGGCTCGATCTATTCAACGCGCAAGGTGGGAGGGCTGGGGCCTCAAAATCTTATAACATGCCACGACAAGAGTGGGAGGACCTCATGTTCTATATCTTGCACAACATCAAGGAAGTTGAGGAAGTGTGGATGAGGTAATACCACTACACCATTCCTTTATGTCTTCCACATCATCATGTTCCATGTTCACTTAGTCCCGGTCTAACACCGCTTATCTTTTTTTAGTGATTTCGTTCAAGAGGAATGGACGGGAGTGAATCCTCCTACTGAGGCGGAGGCACTTACTCTTCTCCGTCATGGAAACCCTGGACGTAAAAATTTTGTTGCTTGGTTCATGGAGAAAGTAATTTTCCACACTCCCCTATTAAATACCTACTTGAACATTTATTAGTTAACCGAACTAATGCACGCAACAATTTCCATTATACTTGTAGGGAAAAGATCTGAACATATCTATGGATGATGAATTGAGATGGGTTTCCATGGGTTTTGACCCTGCCGTCATGACATGTAAAAAGTATGATGTGAATGGGTATCGCTTCCATACAGAGGAGCACCAAAACAGCCGCCCCGATCCCAAAACTATAAATACTGGAGTGTACACCCCCGGTCAAAATTCAGTAGACTACTACGGAAGGGTACAAAATATATACGAGGTTAAATTCCGCCAGGGGCGTGAGACCCTAAGTCTGCCTGTGTTCAAATGCCGATGGTTCGATCCGCGGGAGGGGGTAAAACATACGCCTTCCATTGGTTTGGTCGAAGTTAAACCATCAACCGTCTATGCCGGAGCCGATCTCTTCATTGCGGCTACCCAAGCTACACAAGTATATTTTCTGCCTTACCCATGCCAGAAAGTGTATCTAAAGGGTTGGGAAGTTGTGTTCAAGGTGTCGCCACATGGTAAGCTACCGGACCCGAATGAAGACGATTACTACAACATTAACCCCATGACATACGAGGGAGTGTTCTATCAAGAGCAACCTGATGATGATGATGATGATGATGATGATGTGGTTAGAAACGATGACGCTAGACCATTGGGTGATGATGATGTGGACCCAAACTTCCACGATGCACGGAATGATGGTGAGACCATCGTCAATGAAAATGACATACTTATGCTAGAAAAGTTAAATGAAGACGCTGACGAGGAGGAAGAGCCTCCACCTCCGTCGGACAACGAAGATGATATGATTGATAGTGATGATGAGACGGACCGAGAAAGAGGTTACAACAGTGATGATTCATATGGGTTCTAGCAGATGTACGTTTCAAGTATTTTTTTCTATAGTTTAGGAATATGCCTTTTTATGCATTTTTATTAATGTGTTTATTATCATGCCTTTTCCTTCATTTCATTAATTTACTAATTGCTTTTTCTCTTTTCAATGCAGGTTCGTGGAACATGGGCAAGGGGAAGGCCGACGGCGTGGGTTTCCTACGCAAGCTCGTCGGCCTACCTAGTCGGAGTGGTCGAGCACGTAATCCTCCCCCTCGGCTACTTGACGATGACTCCTCACAGGGAGTTCGAGGGAGAGGTGCCCCTAGAGGAGGAGGGGCGGGGGGAGAGCCTCTAGAGGACGAGGTGCTGGGGGGAGAGCCACTACAGGGGGTCGCGGCCAGAAAGAGCGCACCCTCACCAACTTAGGGGTGTTGTCTTCGAGGCCCTCCTCTAGTGAGGTACCCTCCTCTAGTGAGGCAGGCGAGGAGGAGGAGGAGGAGGAGGAGGAGGAGGAGGTTGGGGAGGAGGTTGGGGAGGGGGAGGCAGGCGAGGCAGGCAAGGAGGAGGGTGGTGGCGGGGATGATGGTGGTGACGGGAAGGGGGTTGACACGAAGGGGTGGCTGCGTGGCAACGCAAAGCTACCAAAGCAGGTTCCTGCTACTGAGGAGCAGAAGTGGCTCATTGAGCCCACGGGAAAAGAGTAAGTGGTTCATTATGTTGCTTGTCACATGCTTATTCTGGTTGTTATTTATTTTTCTTGTGACATGCTAATAGTTCATTCTTTTGCAGCAACTGGATATATTCTAAAGGGGTCCGTATTCCCAGCAGCCTCATCACCATCTTGCTGAAGTTATATTGGCCGGGGTTGTACTGTCCTGATCCAGTCAGGCAGCCGGACCGTCGGGTTTTGGCCACGAGCTGGGACCACTGGGAAGCGGCCCGTCACGCGGACCATGAGACCCATGCCAAGGCCGTGATCACTACTTTCTGGGTGAGTTCTCTTCAGAAGCACAAGTCCATTCTAGTTTCATGAATGATTTAACTCATGGCTTCTCCCATTCTTGTTTCATGCATGATTGTAGAAATTCTGTCGAGTTCTTCCGGAGCACAGGGCTAGAGCGGACCAGATTGTGCTGCGGCAATGCAAGAAGAAGGCCCGCCAGATGCAGTATGAGGTGCGCTATGTGGCCATCTCCACATACTACCATGACTATCTTGGTGTGAAGATGACCAAGGAAGAAGCGCGGAGGATGGGCATTACCTTGGAGAGGCCCAAGTTCTTGGCGGTAAGTATAAAAGATTTTTCATTATGCTTTCATATATTATGCTTTCATTATGCTTTCATTACCTTGTGGTACATTATGCTTTATGCTTTATGCTTCCATAACACCAATTTGGACACACCTACATGCCATTATGCTTTTATTATGTAGGTGTGTCCAAATTGGTGTTATGGAAAAGACGAGTCCTGGGCGGCATTGGTGGATCTTTGGTGTGATGAGGCTGGAGCCTGGGCGGCTATGAGATCCAAAAATAAGGCTAACCGAGGGACGGAGGGAGTACATGCTCAGGGAAACCGAAACCACTATCTCCACAAGGTAGTTAATGTATGACTAACCCCATTAAACATTCTTCTTCTTCTATTTACCATCACTTTCTTATGTATGACTAACCTCTGTTTGGTGGTGCAGGAGGAGAAACTGAAGCGGCCGCTCTCACACATGCAGGCGTGGGAGATCGCCCATACGCGGAAGGACCCCAAGCCTGGCGAGCCCAAGTACTACGGCAAGAAGACCGCAGAGAGGAAGAAGGCCTACTCTGAAGCGTATCTGGAGTTACATCCTGACACACCTGACCCCATTGCGGTGCCGCTGGACGACATGGCGGTGGTGAGGATGGGGCCCAAGGAGCACGGTCGGGAGGTGGTTCTCGATGCTGTGATCACTCCTAGTATCTCCTACACACAGCTTCGTCGGATCGACCCGAGCCTGAGCCAGCGCACGAGCCAGCCAGTGACTAGTACATAGTACCTCTTTCAGGAGCAACAATCTGTAAGTATTTTCCCTCTTATCTTCATTTCTCACTTCATTTTCCGCATTTAGTAGTTTTATGAGTTCCATCATGTCATACCGTAGGCCTACATGGAGTACACACTCCAGGAGACCATGGCGTGGCATCAGAGGCTTTATGAACACCAAGTGCAGAGGGATAGCCAGATGCAGCAGGCTTTTCAGGATATGGCGGCCGGCAGGTGTCCTCAGTTCCCTCTAGCACAATGCCCTCCAGCACAACCAGTGCTGATGAGCTTTGAGGAGTTTGTGGCACAGACCGCTGGCCCCTCACCGGTTAGTTCATCCCCAATCTATTCACCCAAAGCATGTCATGCCTTTCAACACAGTCATATATCCCGTGCATATGTCTTTTCAACATCCAGCGAACAGGTGGATCTACCGTTGGCGGTGGTCTTCGAAGCACTCCGGAGACATGGAGCCCGACCACTCCAATCCACGGAGGCGGAGGCGGAGGAGGAGGCGGTCTTGGCGGTAGCGCTGCAGCTAGCAGTGACGACCTGGGCTTCGGCGGTCTTAGCGGTGACGACCTCCGTGGTGCTCGACGTCCAGGCGCTTAAGCCTTTGGGTCACATTGTGGCGGTCTTGGTGGTGATGATACTTATATACTTGTGATGTTTCTTATTGTTGTTTGTGAGATTCTTATGCTTGGTGGTGATGATACTTATATGTTTATGCTTTGCGATGCTTCTTATGATGTGTGATGATGAATTTGTTCTGTGATGCTGCTGGGCCAGCTGTTATGTGATGCATATATTTGTTGTGTGCTGTATATATTCAAATGAATTGAGCTAAAACAAAACAGAAAAAAGAAAAAAAAACAGACAGAAACTATGCCGACGGCTAGGCCGTCGGCATAGAGCTGCCGTGAGCTCCTAGTGGCTGCCACGTGGCAGGCCTATGCCGACGGCTTAGCCGTCGGCATAGTTTCAAACTAAGCCGACAGCTAAGCCGTCGGCATAGGCCTGCTCCAGGAGCTCCCAGTGGCTGCCACGTGGCTGGTCTATGCCGACGGTCTAGCCGTCGGCATAGTTTCAACCTAAGCCGACAGCTATGCCGACGGCCAGACCGTCGGCACAGACCTGCCACGTGGCGAGCAAGCATTGGGCAGCACTTGACGGCGGCCGCCGTTAGGCGATAACGTTGCCGACGGCCGGGGCCGTCGGCATAGATGTACGGACGTCGTCGGGATAGGTCCTATGCCGACGGCCTTTCTATGCCGACGGCATTCCTGGCTACGCCGACGGATATGTTGCCGACGGCCCTATGCCGACGGGTGCCGTCAGCATAGGCCTGTCCCGACGGCCTTTCAAGGCTATGCCGACGGCCCTGGCCGTCGGCATAGGGTGCGATTCCGATAGTGTAAGAACACGTATAAACTGAGCCTTCTGTAAGAATCAAAGTGAACAGGCATAAAATTGAATTTGTTGACCTATGTTTTAGTTGCAGTTGTAAAAAACAAAGCCCTACTTACTATGGGCAGACACATCATCTTCCCCACAAACAACCCTTAATCAGACTGTCCATAGATGGACATGTAAAAAAACGAATTTGTCATTATCAGATGTTAGTAATCAAGCTTGTTTATTAGGGATTTAGTGATGTACGTAACATAGAAAACCATTTGAAACTGTTCTAATATAAACCTCAAACCGAACTATCTTGCAGACAATCAAAGGTCTTGCTAGGTGTTTGAATGCGTTCAACTGTAGCTGTAGGAGTGGTACGGCAGAAATTGACGGTGTCAACGGCCAATTGCAATCCAATCGACGGCCAAAATGCTGGAACAAAAAAGAGTGATACCTGTCGATTGACGGTGTCGAGGTAGGGGCAATCCCGGCGCAGCTCGACCTGCATGGGTCGCCTCTCCGGAGCCCTCCTCTCGTCCTCCTCCTCATCCTCATCGTCTTCCTCCTCCTCCTCCTCCCGGGGCCGGCCGTTCGCGTGCCCCCTCGGGGCCCCACGCTCCTCCTCCTCGCCTGCGTAGTTGGCGAGCCCCAGCAGCGAGGCACCCTCCGACTCGTCCGCCGTGCGCGGGCGCTTCTCGTCGGCGGCCACGGCTCCTCCCCCTCCTCGTGCTCGCGCTTCCGCGCGGGGGACTGGTGCTCCTCCTCGTCCGCACCCATCGCCGGCCGCCGGGAGGAAGGAGGAGAGAGAAGGGGCGGGCGGAGGAGGAAGGGGAAGGGAGGGGGAGGAGGAGGAGGAGGTGGGGTGTTGCACGCGGCCGGTGCCCGCCGGAACCGAACGGCGTGGGTGGGGGCGGCGGCGAGGAAATCGTGGGGAGAGGAGCCGGGGTGGGGTGGACCGAGGACATCGTGCGGAGTTCGTGAGAGAGTTTTTTTAGGGATGTGAGAGAGTTTTTTTAGTGGTGGGGTGGGAGTGGATCAGGCCGGGGTGGATGGTGTAGTAGTGGACACGGTTAGTAATGGCGTGGGGGTCTTACCTGCGCTATAGCTACCTACTTAGTAGTAGCGCGGGTTTTATACCCCTCGCTACTACTATGGCCTGTTTCAGGGGTATGATGGAGATCATTTAGTAGTAGCGCGGGTTTATACCCCTCGCTACTACTATCAACTTAGTAGTAGCACGGGTTTTATACCCCACGCTGCTACTAATTAGCAGTAGCGCCCGTTTTTAGACCGCGCTACTGATAAACTTCTGTGTATAAGGTTTTCCCTAGTAGCGATCACCTGATTCCGGCTGCTCTGGGAGAAATCATAAATCTGGGTCTCCTGGATCGGATGATGGCGATGCCTTCGGGGTCGTTCTTCCTCTCGCGGCATCATTTTGGAGAAGGTGCTGCTGGAGAGGGCAAGAGGGGGAGCGGTGTTGCATCTACCGCAAAGACGATGGTGGGTCTTAGAGACGTTGCGCAGCGGAGTCTCGTGGATGGATGCGTGTTGACGGACGTGCGCAGGATAGTGGCATTGTCTGACATCGTGGTGGCGTCGACAGCAGAATGGCATGGCAAGGTGAATGCGTTAAGCGCTCCTCAAGATAGGATAATGGAAGATGATGGTGACTGATTTTAGAGCGTGTGCATGCATGCGATGTGTTCAGAGGGTCTGGTAGAAAACCAAGAAGGAGCATTAAAATGTATTAGTCGAATGCTCGTGCGTTGCCACGGGACATAAAATATGATGTGAAACGATAACTCCACAGAGTGATAGCATGGACTTGGGTATTTAGACAAGTGCTTCTTATGGACTACAACCCAACACCGGAATAATGTCAAAGATGATCCAACTGTGTAGGTACATTATTTTTGTTCTTCTATTTGTGTTACCCGCCATTTAATTCAACAGAACAAACTCTCTAACTAATTCATACAAAAAAATAAAAATCTATAATAAAATGGTATTTTCATTTCACAATGCATGCACACACCAGTTCAAATCAAGGCGTGTTATCTCCTGCCGCACACATCTTCATCTCGTCTTCATACCTCTCACCTCTGTCCATCAGCCGACTCATCTCCACTCCAAATCTCCACCATCATCACTTTCTAGATATTCCCATCCTATCACTTTGTGCACATCCTACTTCCTTCCGGTTGTCTTCTATGGGTTCACTTTATTTGATTCGCTTCTCAAACTTTAAGAATTTCTTGCCGTCGTGGATGTTACTTGACAAATAATGGCAACATCTATATATAATGAATATATATACTAAATGAGGTGACGGCTACGCGATAATGATGAAATACATCGGCACACCATTGACATTTGGTGACGATGAGCGGCAACACCATCCCCTAGGCTTGACCTTTTAGCTATAACAGTTACACTCCACTATCCTCGCTGGCTCACACTCTCAACGCTACAGTCCACCTCCAGGCGTACGTCTAAATAAAGTTAACATTTTGTTTATCCACAAACTTGTAAATCTAGATTAATTTTTGCTTAAACTGGAAGGATGAACTACCGCTAGCATAATATACCAATTAGGAACATACAAATGTTTTTATGAACAATCAAGCGAGGGAAAGGGAGATTGTACAACTTGTTGATATAATTTGGTCCGATTAGGAAGAGGATCACAAATCATAAATAAAATATTTTGATGCCAGTAAAAAAATTCAGTGAAAAAAATAGCATGCTACATAACAGTTTGTTGAAGAGGCACCCCTTAAAGTATGATCTATTAGGTTGACGACATATATAATAAAAAAATTCAGACTAATGGTAGCAAAAGAAACATCAGCTTTGAATTCACGTAGCACCTTCAAATGACAGTCTTATCTATAGATGGCTGCTATCGGAAAAAAGGCACAAAATATGATCGAGGCAAAGAGCGAGAACACATCTTCAGGTTACTGTCTTACATTCAGATAATTGCTAGCTAGATACATGGTCAGATCATAATTAATTATCAACACTCTTACTCTTCTTATCCATGTACAACATATATAAACTCTCCCAAAAACATTTATAAATTCTAAAATGAATAAACTGAAGCACAGTCATAACTCTTGACCAGATTCATTGCCGCTGCCGTAGGGATAACGATCCTGCATGATATCTGACTGACTTTAGTCACGCCACTTTATTCTGTTCATGGTGCGGTTACTCTCACAATCGTAGATCCATCATTTTTTGTTTTTTTTAAATATCAGGATGGTGGTGCAATTACCCATGTCAAGAGAAAACAGATCAGATGACATAATCATATACAATGCATTGCATTGGAAGAGGCCTTTGTGATCACTATAAATATTGTGATACCTCAATTATACATCCATCCTCTATGTCATTAAGAAACAAATAACATGACACATTGTGCAACGGATTAAGATACTAATCTCTACTATTAAAGCTACGACTACCTAGCCTTCTCCCACACAAAAGAAAAATACTACCTAGCCTTATCTTGGAGTTATCGTCCACCGAAGCGCTATGCTATCTGAGTATAGGGCTATGGCCAGTTTCCCTATAAATCATTATTAAAGTTATTCTACCTCTGAAGTGCTATGTTATCTGAAAACAGGGCACCAAGCATCTCAAAGTAGCCAGACAAAACTTTAATTCGTTCATGTTTACATTCAGTGGCCTTGAGCAACATATCTTGGAAAAACTCATAGAAAATCTACAGGGAACATGCACACACTTTGTGAGATCCCTATACCCCCATGGAGTACACGTTATGCTTACCCACTCCTTTCTCTCATGAGTGCAAGGAGTCACGAACTCTTGACCACACAATATGATTACCCACTCCGTTATCTCATGATCACATATTTCTCTAATATTGGCATCTATCAGAATTGGTCCGACGGTGAAGATAAGAATATTGGTAAATGTGTGTGCTCACCTGAAGGTGGTGTCTGACACCCTTATAGAGAAATCCATGCTGCCTCCCATGCTCAAGCATGTACAAGCTTACATTTCAATCTGTAGAATTACACATAAGCAATTATGTTAAGCCCTAAGACCATAATTCCCTCTAGGAGGAAAAATACTTCCTCTACATAAATAAATTGCATTATTTACGCCCAGGTTCAATGTCAAGAAAATGTCCTTTTTTTCTGAAACCTTAACCCTAGCTAAATGATTTTGATGCATAGCGATCACGGCATATACTTGGCTCTAAGAGTTTGATGACCATTATATGCTACGGAGGTAAATGCTCTGCAAGGCCTGAACAAAAAGGTACAAATTAGGGTAAAGCATAAATTGTTAACAAAACAAAATTTTAGTTCTAACATGCTTCCATGGCAGACATTTTAGTAAAATAAAAACAGTGTATGTCTATTACTGTCCTTCTTTTGTTAGATAGTAACGGGCTAGTTTGATAAAGAAAAGAGAAAAAATATAACACATGACATTTTACTGATCCAAATACACGCTCATCCTTTAGGGCAGCCTTATTTCCTGTATCACCATACGTAATCAACAGCTTGATGAGAAATTAAGAAACAAACGTTATAAGTGTGCTCACAAGTTAATTTTGTACGTAAGGGATATTTTTCCACAACAGAACCATGCTCTGTTCAGTATTACCATTAACAAATAACAATAAATGCCCACTATTACTTCACTGTTGCATTTAATATTTCGCATGCAAAATTACATGAAATGCTAACAAGCATGATAAAGAAAACCAGCTAACGAAATCAATGTAGAAAGATAAGAATACTTGGTGGATAGCAAGATCAATGTAGTTCTTCAGCTCTTGGATTACAGCTGCAGATTAGATATCAAATTCAAGAGTAGCTTCATAGAAGAGCGAGCGGAGGATGGCGCTCCCAACGGCTCCTGTACGGACAGGCGTTGCGAGCGTCTCTGGCGATGGTGGCGACGGCGGCGGTGTCTCGGCGCAGGGCGGCGGTGCTTAGGCCCCGGCGGAGGACCCGGAGGCTGGCTGGGCGGCGGCTCGCGCCCCAGTCCCCAGGCGGGTGGCTGCGCCCCCCCTGGGCGTCGCTGGGTGGTCGGGAAGCCGCTTTTGGGCGCTGGCGGAGGACGAGTCGGACTGCGACGAGGAGGCGGAGTTAGGCGACGCGGTGGCGCCGGGGGCAGGTGGCCGTGCGGCCTGCTCCATTGGCGACTTCGTGTCGCGGGCAGAGGAGCTCGGGGGCTCTCTCAAGGCCGGGCGCCGTCGTGCGTTTGCGCCCGGGGGCCGTGGCTCGCGGCGGGTCGATGCGGCTGCGCTCAGAGCGGCTCGCTCGGTGTGGCGCCGCGAGGGTCGCGGCAACCTTGCGGCGCCTGACGCGGGGCTGCTCCTGGAGCTCACGGCAGACCAGTCGTGTCCGACGCCGGCGTCCCCCGTGGCGGCAGCGGCGCGGACGACGCTGGGCGTGGTCAACCCTAGGGTTGGGGCGGACCAGCCAGCGGTCCAGTCGGGCCAGCCCACGCGGGTGGTGGACGGCCCAAATGCGGTGGTGGCGCGGGCTGGGGCCCAGTCCCCTGACGCGCGCATGGTGCAGGGAAGCGTTCCTGTCCCCAGGACCCAGCCCGACCCACAGGGGGCGATCCAGCCCAAACAGCCCAGCCCAGAGAGGGCACATAAATGGCTCTGGATCCCCCGCGGAACCCTAAATCCCTCGCTAGGTTTCCCAGCCACCGCTGCGGAGGTGCGGCGTTTCGGTCGTCTCGCCCAATTCCTCTCACCCACTCCACTCCCATCCCCACTGCGGCGCACCTTTGCAGAAGTAGTGGCGATGGGCTTCAAGCAAGATTGTCGGGGGGAAAAGCCTCCCATGGAGCCGCCGCGGGACCGCAACCGTGTCCGCACCGACGACGAGGGGGGTTGGGGGCCACCGCCTGCGTGGTGGCTCAAGGAACAGGAAAGGAAGAAAAAGAAGAAGGCGGAGTACAAGCAGCGCGGCCTCGAGCTCAAGCGCAAGGGGATGCAACCAGCGACGGGCGGCGACCGGGGCGGCGACTCCCACGCGAAGAAGAAATCCAAGCCTGCGGGGGCGGTGGCCTCCAAGCCGCCTCTCCAGCCCAGATTTGAGGTGCCGGGCTCATCCAAGGGCACGGAGGCGGAGCCAATCCCGATCGAGGAAGCCGACGGACCTGAATGCTTCCGATGCGGGCGCACGGGCCATTTTCAGAACCTCTGTACCTTCAAGCCTCTGTGCGTGGTGTGCACCAAGGAGGGGCACACGTCAGCGCAGTGCCCGACCCGTGGCAAGCCTCTGCTCCTCCAAACCTTGGGGCACGCCATCTCCGGCGAGGGCTTCATCTGCCTCCAGTACCCGGATGATTCGAGGGAGGAGCCGTAGATCTAGCTGGGGGCCAACGCGGCTGTGCTCTCCATGCCTTCCGGCGCGCTCACCCAAGAGCCACAAGTGGAGCTGCCACACCTCTTCGAGGGCGAATGGGACTGGCAGGTCTCAGCTATGGAGGGAGGGGCATTCTCAGTGGTCTTCCCTGATCCGGCGATGCTCCGGATGGCAACCAGGAGCGGCAAGTTGTTCCTCTCCCTCAACAACCTCATGGTGGACATCCGCGACGCGGTCCTCGACGCCCCCAAGGGAATGGCGTTTCCAGAGGTGTGGGTCCAACTGGGAGGAATCCCTCCCAAGCTACGGCGCTCCGACCTGCTCATGGCGGCCACCACCATGCTTGGCCGTCCCCTGCTGGTGGATGAGGAGTCCCTCATTCGTCCGGGGCTAGTCCGTATGCGTTTCGCATGCCGCAACCCCCGCAAGCTGCGTGGTCTGGTCCAGATCTGGTTCAATGGCGAGGGCTTCAACATCACCATCGAGCCCGAACTTCCCCCGGAGCAACTCGCGGCGCCTGCCCTGCCTTCTCCAAACCCTCCTTCTCCAAATGACAAAGGCAGGGGTGAGGAGGGGCGTGACGGCAACCTGGGCGGCGACAAGGAGGCGGATGCAAGCATGGAGGATGATTCCATCAATACGACGGCATGGGAGAAGCTGGGCATCACTGACAAGGGCGGGGCGACGAACCGGGCGCCGTTGCCTTCGATGGAGCTCTCCATCCCCAACCAGTATGGCTCCAACCTGGGCTCGGTCACGTCCCCCCCGGTGCGGGCGGTGGCGGAGCCTGGTGCGGGCCAGATGGAGGAACCGCTGGGGGAGGCGCGCACTCCTATCGCGGTGTCCATGGAGTCGCCGCCGCTTGCCTCGTGCTCTCCATCCCAAGGGGGCCGCAGCTCCAACAAGCTCGGGGCGGTGAAACAGCTTAAGAAGGTGGTCGTGCGCAAGGTTAGCGCGGAGGCTGTTCGTGTGGCGGAGCTCCAGGGCGCGCCGGTGACTCCCCGGCAGGCGGTGATGGCGCTGGCCGTGCCCACCTCCGCTCCGATCGCGCAGGAGGCGGCCAAGACGGTGACTGTCCCGAAGGCCAAGCGTTCCAAGGCCGTCATGGATGGGCAGGTGGCCCCTGTGCGGATCAGCGCGCGGGCCAAGGGCGCCAAAGGAAACATGCCTTCGCTCCAACGCGCCCAACTCCTCCAAGCACAAAAGAATCTGGAAACCTCAGGTAATCCATTGCCCCGCTTTTCGATTTTGGATTCTTTCTCGGACGAGCACCTAGGCGAGGTGTTGGTGGAGAGTGGAGTTGAACCAATTGGGGAGAGCGGGGTTAGCGAGCTAATCTCGCTGGTGCGCGCTAAAGAGCTGGCTCAGGCGGCACTCGCAACGGCGGCTGCTCAACACGCGGAGCGTCTGGCTGTCGAGGAGGAGCCCTCGACGTTGCTAAGACTCCGGCCCGAAGGGGAGACAGCAACAGGGGTTGCTGCTCCTCCCTCGCCTCGCTGCGGCAAGGTGAGGCGCGTGGCCAAGGCGATCACCTCTAGAGGTGTCCGCCTGCGAAACCGCGTCATCTAGATGCGGATGCTCATTTGGAACATCCGTGGCTTCGGCCACTCGGGGCGGCGCACCCAACTTCGAGACTACATCAGGAAAGAAGGGATAGATATAGTAGGGCTCCAGGAAACCATTAAGGCTGATTTTCGTCACCAAGACCTCGTAGCCATAGACCCTTTGGAGCGTTTCATTTGGCAACATAGCCCGGCTATTGGGCATTCGGGTGGCATGCTGCTTGGCTTTTGCAGTGTCATGTATGAGGTGCTGTCCTGGGAGGTAGGCACCTTCTTTATTGAAGCCAATATTCGTGTGAGAGCTTCGCTACGCGAGCTCATGATCCTGCAAGTATATGGACCAGCAGATCACTCACGTTCGGCAGAGTTTCTGGGAGAACTCGAAGCCAAGGTGCTGGCAGTCGCCGCATCCCAGGTCCCGCAACTAGTGGGTGGAGATTTTAACCTCATCCGATCGAGCGCGGACAAAAATAATGACAACATCAACTGGCCAAGGGTGACCATGTTCAATAGCGCAATTGCGTCAATGTCACTTAGGGAAGTGGCAAGGACGAGGACAAGGTACACTTGGACCAACAAGCAACTAGCCCCGGTGCGATCCGTCTTGGATCGCGCTTTCATGTCTCCGGAATGGGAAGTGGTGTTCCCATTATGCTCGCTCCTTGCCGAAACAAGGATCGGCTCGGACCATGTTCCACTCATCTTATCTTCAGGGGAAGATAGGGTACGTCGCAGCCCGCGTTTCTTTTTCGAAACAGCGTGGTTCGAGGTCCCTGATTTCGACAACATCTTTCGGGAAAGATGGTTGAGAAGTGTTCAAGCCACGGGCCAGCAGCGCGGCCCTATGGAGTTTTGGACAGCGGTCGGGGGACGCCTGCATGCAAGCCTCAAGGGATGGGGCGCGAATCAGGGACGAGACGAGAAAGTTTTGAGGGCGAGACTTCTCGATGAGATTGCAACCCTCGACACTCAAGCAGACTCGCGTCCTTTCTCGGAGCAAGAATGGGCGCATCGATACGCCTTGGAAGGGCAAGTCGAGGCGTTGCTCCGATCCGAGGAGGAATATTGGAGGCGCCGAGGAGGACTTAAGTGGACGCTCAAGGGCGATGCGAACACTGGCTACTTCCACGCGTACGCGAATGGTCGTCGCAGGAAATGCCTAATCCTGAGACTGCAGACGGAGCAGGGGCTCCTTCTCCAGCAATCAACGATTAGCAAACACATCTACGATTTTTACATAAGTCTGATGGGGACCGATGAGCCTCAGCGCGCCAGGCTGAGTGAGGACGCCTGGCTGCCAGCTCAAAAGGTCTTGGAGTAGGAGAACAAAGAGTTGGGGCTCGCGTTTCTCCCCAAGGAGATTAACGAGGCTCTCCAAAGCATGAAAACTGACACGGCACCGGGGCCCGATGGGTGGCCGGTGGCGATGTTTAAACACTTCTGGCCACTGTTGCGCGACCCCATCTTCGCGGTGTGCAATGGCTTCATGCGCGGTTTTGTGGACATCTCTAGGTTAAACTACGACGTGCTCTCCCTAATTCCGAAAGTGCCGGGTGCGGATAATATCCGCCAGTACAGACCAATAGCGCTCATTAATGTGCCTTTCAAAATATGCGCCAAGGGTTGTGCCACGCGGCTTACTCCGATCGCACACCGCACAATTAGCCGTTCCCAATCTGCCTTTATTCACGGTAGGAACATTTTGGAGGGACCATTAGCGTTGCAAGAGACCCTCCACGAACTTAGGCGCACGTGCGAACCGGCGATTTTACTTAAATTAGACTTCGAAAAAGCTTACGACCGCGTCAACTGGGATTTCCTCAGACAAATCCTATTGAGCCGAGGCTTCTCGCCGGTGTGGGTGCACAGAATCATGCAGTTGGTCTCGGGGGGCAAACTGCGGTCTCGGTGAACGGAGAGGTAGGGCACTTCTTCCGGAACAAGAGCGGCCTCCGCCAGGGTGATCCCATGTCACGGCTCTTGTTCAACTTTGTGGCAGATGCACTTGCGACCTTGCTACGGAAAGCAACGGAAGCAGGCCATATCAAAGGGGTGTTGGGGCACCTCATCCCAGGGGGGATATCGCACCTGCAATACGCTGACGACACGCTCCTGCTGTTCCAACCGGACCTGCACAGCGTGGCCACGATCAAAGCCCTGTTGATTAGCTTTGAACTTATGTCGGGGCTCAAGATCAACTTCCACAAATGCGAAGTGATGCCCATGGGACTCGAGCCGTCCGATAGTAGGCGTATCGCGGACCAGCTCAATTGCAAACTAGGCAAACTCCCGTTTACTTACCTTGGGCTCCCGTTGGATGCCAAACGCATCTCGATAGATGGCTGGGCGCCACTCTGGACCAAGGTGGGTGGGCGGGTCTGTCCGTGGAGGGGGAAGTTCCTCTCTTCTGCAGCCCGACTAGTGCTCACAAACGCGAGCCTGTCCTCGCTGCCGCAGTTCACAATGGGGTTGTTCCTCTTGGCCGAAGGGGTGCACGCCAAGATGGACACACCAAGGTCCCGTTTCTTTTGGGAAGGTGCGGGACCCAAACGCAAGTACCATATGGTCAGATGGGACGCGGTGTGCAGATCCAAGGACCTAGGGGGGCTAGGGATCACAAACACACGGATCCTCAACATTGCACTCATGTGCAAATGGATCTGGAAGTTGTCGCAGGGGGCGACCGGTCTGTGGGTGGACATGCTGCACAATAAGTATTTCCCCAACGGGAACTTTTTCGAAGGCAGGGCGCGGGGCTCTCCCTTCTGGAACAACCTCCAAGCGGTGCGCCCGGCCTTCGCCCTTGGCGCCAAGTTCGTCGTAGGGAACGGGCGCTCGGCCCGCTTCTGGCTTGACCTATGGCTGGGAGCGCAGCCCCTTTGGGCCCAATTTCAGGACTTGTATGTCCTGGCGGTCAACCCGGAGATGACGGTAGCGACGGCCCTAGCCTCGAACCCACCCGCGATCCACTTTCGTCGAGAGCTAACGGGCCTTGAACAAGCACGCTTTGAGGAGCTGCTGGGCCTGACTCAATCGGCGACGCTGTCCACTTCCGCGGACACGGTCACTTGGGCCCTCACCCCGTCCGGAAAGTTCACGGTCAAATCCCTCTACCGCAGGCTATGCCAAGCTCAGGGACCGGCATTCCCAATGCCGACCGGTTTGTGGAACGCCTGTATTCCGCTTAAAGTCAAGGTGTTCTTCAGGCAACTTTTCCGCAATAGACTCCCCACATCGGCCAATGTTGCAAAATGCAACGGCCCGTCTTCCGGCTTATGCGCCATTTGTAATACCATGGAAGATGCGAACCATGTGTTTTTCCGTTGTCCCCTAGCGTGTTTTGCCTGGAGTGCAGTCCGAGCGGCCACCAACACCAATTGGGACCCGCGATCGGCCGCTGACCTAGCGGCCATAGTTGCGTCGACGACGGGTGGCAGTAAACGCGTACTTTGGAGCTGCCTCGGTGCCCTAGCCTGGGCAATGTGGCTTACAAGGAACAAACTTGCCATCGAGGGAATCTTCCCATCACACCCTGCTAATATTCTTTACAAATGCAACATTCTTATGCAGCAGTGGAGTCCGTTGGCGAAGCACAAGGATGCTGAGAAGATGAAGCAAGCTCAAGATTGTCTTCGCCAAGTCTACGTTTTGGCTAGGGAGCCGTCCGCCGCTCCTACGACGTGAAGTGGTTTCTTTTGTCTAGCGAGCGAGCCTGCGTGCTCTATGCTCTTGATCTTTGGCCTGTAATAGACTCGCTCTGATTACTTTTGGCCTATGGCCTGTCTGCGACCTTGCTGTGCTTTCGCGCCAGCGTAACCTGAGCCTCCGCGCTCGTGACCTTGCTGTGCTTTCGCGCCAGCGGAACCTGAGCCTCCGCGCTCGTGACGTTTGTCCTAGTCCTCGTCTGTAAACGCTGCCTAAGTTTGTGGGCTTTATTAAGTTAAAGTCGGACGCTTCTAGCGTCTCCGTTCTAAAAAAAAGCTTCATAGAAGAAAATACCCAACATCTTTAAGTCAGCTGAAAAGAAATAGAGTTTAAGCAGTAGGTAGTGCCTAATTATTAATTAAGCTAGTCCAGTAGTTGCCATGAACACCACATCAAAATCCGATTCCGTCAGCAAGTTGATCGATGTCAAACTCCAAGGAAATAGCGAGAGCATGCCAGTTATCTACCTTTGTACATGTCGCCGGTCGCCGAGCTCTCGGCTGTCGCTGAAGTCACCGATGGCCACCTCCAGCTCCTCGTAGGTGAATTGGTGTGTCTGCAACTTGTGGACGCTGCCGGACTGCAGGTCGCTGCTGCCTGTGGAGCAGGGTGTCCCGCCAGAGTTACTGTACTTGAGGAGCCTAGACAAGGAGGTCATATGTACTGCCTCCTCTTGCGTATTTACTTGAACGGCACCACGACGAGAAGCACAAATAGAACCTGAGAAACTGTAGAGCTTTCTAGAGTGGCAAATGGCGATTAAATAGGTGAATAATGAACCATGCACATTGATGCTTGAATTCGTAAGAGAAGAAAAATAAAACACAAATGCTTGAATTGGTCCATGTACACGATGGATTTTGGTAAGAAAAGCACTGGTAAATAAGGCAGTAGTATTTCATGTGCCTGCCATTGCTATTGCCTTTTTGTTTGCTTTCTTTGGTCCCGAAAAGATCAAAAACCAATGTGAAAATAAATAAATCTGTATAAAAAAGGAAAGATAGCTAGGAATAGACAAGTTCTATCTCTAGTCAGACACGGCTTCGATTCAAACATAATATGGAGTAGAGAATATGATAAATGTGGAGCATTTCACGGAATTGTCCAGTTTACACTTCACAGTACTACCTTGTTTGTGTTTATGCCACTATCATACTTAATTCGTTCTGATTTCCTACAGACAAAAAGAGTCAGACGTACTTGTAGATGAAGTGTCAGCATCAAAGAAGAGAAGTCTTCCATCACCTGTAAATAGACTGGTTGGGAATTATCAACTATTGGGTACCTGAACCTGACGAACGAGTAGGAAACAACCTGCTAGCCTCACCGCCGGGTAGAAGAACATGTGTTATTCTGGCGCCCCGCTGGTCATGCCCGCAGCGCCCTTCGGAGGCCTCACACTCGCCGCAACATCCGTCGCCGGCCTTCTGCGGCACCGAGAACCCCGCCCCGACGGCGGGCCCTAAGTGTGGCGTTCCCGGCAGCCAACACGTCCTCCGGCGCCGACGTGCCATTGGATAGCCTGTAGTACGAGTACGACCACCCCGGCGTTGTAGGCAAAGGCGTTGTACACCAATGGAGAATTTCTTGATGGGACTCCTATCGCCGACGGCCAGCACCACGACGGTGGGGCGGAAGCCGGAGAAAAAAATTCTGGGGAGCGGAGAGAGAGACGGGATCGGGAGCGACGGGGTGCGTGAGATGAGGAAGTCGCGTGCGCGTCGGACGTGCGTTCATGGATCGTGGGTTTTGTTTTTTTTTATTTTTTCTCGGGCGGGGAGGGGGAGAAGCGATGGGTGGGACCGTGGGAGGAGAGATCGTACGTGGGGTGGGAGGAGGTATCTATAGGAGGGGGATCGAACAAGGTGGGGGTATTGAAGAAGGTCGAACCATCACGACGTTCGATCCTCTTTTAATAATAGAGATTTATGGAAGAGATGCAACCTACACATATTTTGGTTTACAATTTCTGGAAATCACATACCGAGAACATATAGCCCGTTGCTTAAGTGACGTCAAGATAAGTAGAAGATGAGAAAGATTATTCGGACATGCTCATACAACATATATATTAATAACTATAAACAACACTATAGTTCACTCGTTCCAAACAAATTCAGAGTTTTGTTACGAACACACAAAGTTAAAACATCGAGTCCCTCCCTCGTCGCGCCCGCAAGGAGACGGGGAGGGCGATCTTAGATCGTGCAGCTGGTCTCCTCTCCTCCCTCCTGCTCCCTCGCCGCCGCCATGGGGCGCTGCCGGGTAAAGCCCATCTGGGCCGGCGGCGGCGGGGCCTTGGCGCCCTTGCACATGTGGGGCTCCACAGAAATGCCTCTCCATGGTCGGGCATGACGCTGGTGTTGGGCGCCACGGCATGGGGGTGCTCTGGTCTGACAGCTCTGCCCTGCGGTGATGACTGTTGCCCAGGAGACTGCAGCGCGATGTGCTGCACGGCGGCGGAGCGTGCCTTGGCGCGACAGCCTGCTTTGGTTGATTGGCGATGCGGGTTGCTGCAGCAACGGCTGGTGGCTGTTGCTCGGCCTTCGGGCGGCGGTGGCTAACAACACATTACTAGGAAAAGGGCTAAAGATAGGATTGACACTAATGGCGCACCAGAGACGTGGTGCGACACTACTATATACTAATGGCGCATCTGGTGGAGATACGCCATTAGTGTGGAATAGACTAATGGCGCACCAGGCAGAAGGTGCGCCACTAGTAAAACAATTTTTTTTCATTTTTTCAAACACTCTAATGGCGCATCCGGGCAAAGTGCGCCATTAGTAGTTAGAACTACTAATGGCGCACTGGCGACAGAGTGCGCCAGTAATTTTTTTTTACTTTTTGGCAAAAAGAACTTTCTAATGGCGCACCGCCGCTCGGTGCGCCATTAGTACGCTTCCCCCCACTTCACCTATTCCCCTCCCTCCCTTCCTCCCCACTCAGTACGCCCCCTCCGCCCCAATCGTACGCCGTCGCCGCGCCTGCACGCCCCCTCCGCCCCCTCCGTCCCTGCCGCCGCCGCCCCGACCCCCGCCCCCGTGCCCCCACGTCCCTTCGTCCCCTGTCGTCCCCTGCCGCCGCTGCCCCGTCCCCACCGATCTCCGTCCGTCGACCATGGGAGCCGGCCAGGACCTGGAGGCCGGCGCCGGCGACGGCGGCGAGAAGAAGATGGCCCACTCCTCCTCCTCCGGCCTGCTCCCGCCGTCGGAGCCGCCGCACCTGCGGGGCCAAGACCCCGTCCACCCCCCTGCCCCCCACCCCGACGTCCGCTACCAGGCCGCCCCAGGTACAGTTCCATTTCTGGTTTCTTAGAGAGCATCTAAGTGAGGTTGCCAGCAAAGTTTGGAATACATTTCATTTTGATACAACTAAGTTAGATAAGTGGCAAAATAGAGTTAGAGTAGTGAGAAAAAAGTTGAAAGGATGGAACATTAACTATGAAAGTTTTTATAGAAAACAGAAGAAAATTTTGGAAACTGCTATCGACGATGTAGACAAAGAGAGTGAAATTATGCTTTATCTGTAGACAAGTATAACACTAGAAAAGTTCTAGATGTGCAGTAACAACATATTAGAAAGGAGGAGCTGGTGAAGTGGTATCAGAGGTCAAAAGACACTGACCTGCTCCAGGGAAATTCTCTTACTAAATATTTTATGGCTAAAGCTAGTGGTAGAAAATGGAAGAAACATAAGATTTTATTATCTCTACAACAAGAGGAGGGTTTGATTGTAGGGGATGATAACATACTACTTAAGTATGCCATTAAATACCCTACAGAGCTCTTTGGTCCAGAGGCTAGTGTTATTAATGTCTCTTTAGATGTTCCTTCACAATGTGTGCTTGATGATATAGATAAGCAGTTGCTGATCAAACCTTTTACAGTTGAGGAAGTAAAACATGATGTTTTCCAGATGAAACATAATAAATCCCCAGGTCCTGATGGGTTTCCCAGAGTTTTTCCAGCATTTCTGGGACTTGAGTTGTGATGATTTGATGCCTCTGTTTCATGATTTTTAATGGAAAGTTGGATGTAGGAAGACTTAACTATGGCATTATTACTTTGTTGCCTAAAGGGAATGATGATCCAAAGATATAGGCCTATATGTTTGCTAAATGTTCCTTTTATGACTTTTACTGTGGTCAAAGCAGAGCCGTTTTTGTAGCTGATAAGATTATATCCCCTGTGCAGACGGCTTTTGTGAGAAATATGTTTATTTTAGATGGTGTGCTATTGTTGCGTGAGATAATTCATGAGATTAGAGTTAAGAAAAGAAGTGCTGTTAATTTCAAGCTTGATTTTAAGAAGGACAAAATTAACTAGGATTTTTAGAAAAGGTGATGGTTATGAAAGGGTTCCCAATTAAATTTGGAAAGTGGGTTATGACTTATGAGTACTGTTAGTGATGGTAAGGTGGCTTTTCTAGCTCATTACATGTATTGTTTGTAGCTACAAATAATTATGCACAGTGATACCTTTTATCGAGTCCTTTTTGCTCAAGCTTTTAGTTCTTTCTGCAATACAGTTGTATTACATCTTTTACTAGTGAGTAAATTCGCTTCATAAAATTAAAGTGATCATCAATAAGCTGCGCCTCAGTGCTGTTTAGTTGTGAGTGTGATGTAAAATAAATAAATCATGTTTCTCTAGGTATATTCCAAACATCAAAGTTGAAATAACTTTGATTTCCTAGATATAGATAGTTAGGCACACAAGTTTGCTGGTAAATCTATATGTCTGCCAGATCATGATTTCTTCTTATATACAAGGTGTTATTTTAGCTATGAACAACGATATGATTACAAGTCCATTGCCATACCACATTCACAGTTTGGAATGTATCTCTCTGCTATCTTATCATACAATCAATTTTCGATGGGGATCGACCATCCATTCACCAGCTAACGGAGAATATCAAAGCAGAGGTTGCCCTTTATTGGTGATCCCAATCACCTGGGATGTCCACTAAGACCATTGTAACATAAACTGAAAACCACCTCCTAGGAGGCATGTAATTTGTCCTGTTGTAGCAGCAAAACTTGTCAAACAACATATTGAATTATTGGAGGATGACCACGATGAAACTATGATGCAATATGGTAGTGATGATGAAGATCACACTGGTCACAATATTGGTGATGATGACGAGTAGTTCTTATTATCTTCTGTGTTCACGTCTCTAGATTTTATCTCATGTGTTCACATTTGTCTTAATACCTTGCCTTGCCTTGTTCGGTTGTAAGGGTACTAATTGGTCTCTTCTGCTGCTTATCAGAGATGGCGGGAAGCAGCCACCGCCGCTCTGCGACACCGCAGTACGAGTTGGATGCTTCCGAGTTCTTCACTATCATACTTGGGACTTCAGTATCATCCATGGCGCAGGTATATAAAATGAGAGATCTCCCCTAGCTTCACCCATCTCATTATGATATCTGTTGTTTGCCTACATCACTCATTGTCCCAAACTGCAGAGGCTGCCTGACAGTTTTAAGAACATGCTGATGGGTGAAGATCCGCCAAATAATGTGAAGGTGCGACAGGCCGGCAGCGGGTTTCGCAGGCTGTGGGATGTGGAGTTGGTGATCAAGGAGGGCCACATGTACTTGTCTCGTGGGTGGGAGAAGTTCTACCGTGCCTACGACCTGCAGCTGGGGTACTTCCTTATCTTCAGGTACGACGACGATGCCACCATGCTCATCGTGAAGGTGTTCAATGCGACTATGTGTCGCATGCGCTACGCTGAAGATTATGATGCCGGTACGTTCTGCCTCTTCTTATTCCTCTACATTTGGCTTTGCCTCACATCGATTGTTAACGGTCATTGTTGCATTTGAACAGGTAATGGGAGCAGCAGCAGCGACAATGGCTACAGCCAAAGCAGCAGCGACCATGGCTGTAGCGAAAGCAGCAGCGACCATGGCTATAGAGAAAGCAGCAGCGATTCTGGCTGTAGCGAAAGAAGCAGCGATTCTGGCAGCAGCATAGAGAACAAGAAGGATGATCCGGACTGGAGTGCGGGAGAAGAGGAGCAGAGTGGGGATGAGGAGCTGTAGGATGACGATGGGCATCAGGCTCAGGATGACCTAGCGCTGGTGGTGGCTGACCAAGGGCAAGAGATGGTGGTGGCTGACCAAGGGCAGGAGATGGTGGTGGCTGACCATGGGCAAGAGATGGAGGTGGTTGAGGATGACCTAGCGATGGTCGTGCCTAAAGGTGGCCTCGCGATGGTGGTGGTGCCTGACAATGACCACGCACCGGTCAACCCTAGGTCGAAGTTGCATGGCTCATGCTGAAATGTATTTTGTCGCCACCCGTTTCCCGCCCCCCCCTTCCCGCCATATGTTTCCGCCACCCGTCTCTCGTCAACCCCTCCCCGCCAATCCGTTCCCGCCTTATTTTCCCGCCAATCCCTTCCCGCCAACCCTTTCCCGCCATACCGCAGTTATTCTTTCCCGCCATTTTCTTCTCTGTATCTATAAAACCCGCTTCAGGCGGAGGTGGATAAGCATTCCAGTGTAGTGTAGTCGAGATGTCCCATTATCCATTCGATCGTAGTTTTCACCCTGAGATGAGCAGCACTCTACTGAATCTAGCTACCGATTTCAGGATGGACAATAGGATAGTTCCATGGGACGAACTCACCGGTAGTGACACCATAATGAATGAGTTGGCTCACCAATTATGTAGGTCTGGGTGGCCTGAAAGGACCTATGAGGAGGTACGTCATGAACTTCTTAGGTTGCATGAAAGGTGGAAGAAGGTGGTGGAGCCGAAGAGTGAAACTTTCAGAAGGACTGCAGAAAAGCATCCATTTTTATGGACTGAGGAGAGCGAGGACGACGATGATATCTTCATGCCGCCGCTTCCGGGTTCTACATCGTCGAAGGGCAAGAGTTCTGCATCGTCCAAAGGAAAGAGTTCTGCATCCGCGAAGGGCAAGAGTTCTGTATCGACCAAGGGCAAGAGTTCTGCATCGACGAAGGGCAAGAGGAGCGCATCGTCGAAGGGCAAGAGGACTGCATCAACAGAGGATGACGATGATGACTTCATGTAGTATGTAAGATGTATTCCAGTTGTACCGTTTTATTCAGATGTATTTGCATTATTAGTTTGTATTGTATTATTGTAGGGCATTATGTTCTATCTGAATTTCATTTTGTAGTATGTAAGATGTATTGCACAAGTTCAGCCGCACCGTTTAATTCGGATGTACTTGTATCTTAATTATCGGTTGTAGTCTATTTGGAAATGTAATTGAAATAAGAATGCGAATTAATAGTAATATGTCTCTCGCATACATAAAACAATATATGTCTCCTGATCACATAGAAGCAAGTGCGATAGTAACACATACATGAAGCATGTCTCATACATAAATACTGACACACAGCTGCGAATAGTCTGAAACTAACATAGATAATGAGTCATACGTAGATAGATAAGCATATCACTGCGGGGGACGACCACGAGTCTGGGTCTTCCTCGGGCGAGGACCGGAAGGCGATAAGCGCTGAGGCGGTGGACGAGGCTCGCGATAACCACGACCATAGTTAACCTCGTCTGTCACGGTCTGTGTCTCCTGCGTCGGTGGTGGTGGTGGAGTGTGAAACACTGTCTGCGAGAAGCCATAAATGTTTGTAGCTTGGTCATCATCCTCGCGGTCGCCCTCAAAGTACGAAGCACCACCACTAAGGATCGGTGACTGCTCTGAATGCATGAACGGTTGCGAATGGTTGCCGCCTGCGGTAAAGTAAAATTGATACAAATGCATGAACGAAGCACCACCAGTAAGCATCAGTGACTGCTGAGAATGCAAGAATGATTACTACATTGTTCAAAAGAATGTACTGAGTAGTGTTACCTAGATTCATCTGCTGATGCCAGGAAGAGCTCCCTGGCTGTGAAGGAGGTGGGTCATGCCAGGAAGAGCTCGCTGGCTGTGAAGGAAGTGGCTCATGCCAGAAAGAGCTCCCTGGCTGTGAAGGATGAGGTTCTGCACGGTGCACAGAGGGTTGTGGTTCTGAACGGTGCACAGAGGGTCGTGGTTCTGAATGCTGTACAGAGGGACGTGGCGGACGATGTGCTGGAGGAGGAAGTGCAACATCCGAAGTCCGTCTACACGTAATAGCTGCGTAAATCCCGCGTAGCTTGTCATCAAGACGCCTCAACCATGAGACGCCCTCTCGCGGTGGGATAGTTTCTCCCCTCTGAAAGCGCCGCATTAAAGAGGAAGCCTCCTCTCGCGCCTGTAGTGTCAAGTCACCCTGTACACAAAGAGTGAACCAATTATATCCTTGTTGTATGATAGACACCACGAATAGACAACCAAGCGAATATGTCCAGATTAATAAAAGACTTAACATATGAGAACCAAGGCATTTACCGCGTGGTGTCTGGTTCCCACAACAGAGGCAGTTGGGTACATATCGCTGGTGAGAGGGGCTTCGATCTGATCAGGAGCAGCTGATGGAACCAAGTAGATCCTCGTTGTATGCCGGTAACGCTGCAGATACAACCCGAACATTTCCCAGTTAAAGGGCCGAACCTCACCCCAGATATTTGTTGCAGCGGTAGTCCATTCGTCAACGTAAGGGGTAATGCTCTGAATCCAATAAGCCATGGACTTGTTTCCTCCTAGGCGACTGTCCCTGAGATTGACATGCGCGATACATGATTAGGTATATTATGAATGCAGAGCTGCCAACTAAAATAGTATTAGTACTTACTTGTGCACGTGGTCTGGCAAGTGTGGAATATCTGGAATCTCAGGCTGTTGATATAGACCGAACTGTCTCATCACCCTATGAAGAGACATCTCCTCAACCGTCACGTCGAACACCAACTTGGCCTTGGTCATCCAAAAGTGCCGATCTCTAGTGCACAATCCAGAAATCCCAACTGGGTACCTCGATGATATAGCCTGAGGCGAGTATGGCTCCTAAATAACTTGATCCTCGTGCAAACTATCAAACTGCGCCATGAAGGACGGGTAGCATCCCCTAACCCGAGTATGCGCAAACTGTCTCTGTGCATGACAACAAATAGGCATTAGTAATACTATTGAATGGCAAGAAATAATTGAATTAATTGTTACTTAATATAAAAGTACCTCTCGTCGTGTCCAAACAGATCCCATAGTAGGTAAGTCGCCGATAGCAGGCACATAAGTCCCAGCTAAGTCCTCCAAACCAAAAGGTTTATCAATGTAGACATAGGGTCGTCCAATAGGGAACCTCTCGTATGACCAAAGCTGCAACAATAATGGACATCCAACAAGACTAGATTTTGTAGACTTCAACAAGCAAGCTTTGCACAGGCCTCTGTACGTAGCCGCTAACACAGCAGAACCAAAACTCCTCTGTAGAATATCTGCAGGGCAACGTGCTTCAGCTATCTCTCGTGCAATACCGATGAGTCGTGCATCGACAGTGGTCACGTGGTTCTCCGTAAACATTGTCTTGCCGAACAGCCAAAGAATATATGCCTCTAGGGACCGGTCAATCTGTGCCTCCGACAACTGAACGTCGGGATGTCCTAACGAGACAATCTACATAGAAACGTAATAATTGTATGAACATCGGACAACTAAAAAACAACATTTGTTTAAGTGGCCGTGATGGTTACCTGAAACTGGCTCAACCATCTAAAAAGAGGTCCATGAGGATCGTTGTCTATAGCCCTAGCAGTCGGGACTGCAGCAAAAAAACAGGTCTGCATCGCTGCTTGCCACCCAGATTCTGCCTCTAAGGGACCTATGGCAGCACCGGCCAGAGGTAATCCCAACAAGTAAGACACATCCTGTAAAGTAGGCGCCATCTCTCCCAAAGGAAAGTGAAACGTATGTGTCTCTGGTCTCCATCTATCTACTAAGCAGGTAAGGAGTGAGTTGTCGTAAGAGAAACGTTTCACTTGCCTCTTGTGTAACTGCAATGGTTCACCTGCCTCATCTAAGTCCGGACCATCAATCCACTCATCCAATGTACCCTCAACCAGCCGTGCCAAGGGTAGAAGTCCAGCACAACTTAACCTACAAAATAAAGAGATTGTTAGCGGTTATGAAAAGTATGTCAAACATAGTAAGTCATTATACGGTCTCCATTATATGCACACATACCTATCAACCCATGAATCGTGTATCAGCCAGTTAGTCTTTGGGGTACGAGTGACCAACACGTCTAAGTTGTTGCCCGCTTCCGTAAGGGCGCCCCGGTGCTTTCTATCGATGTTACCATTAAGCAACGGATACGAAGACATATCTGCAATTCAAACAACAAATCTCAGGTGCAAATAAAACATAGTACGACATATTACAAATTATAACATAGTCCTGACATATTACGAATTAAAACATAGTCCTGACATATTACATATTAAAACATAGTCCTGACATATTAAAACATAGTCCTGACATATTACAAATTAAAACATAGTCCTCACATATTACAAATTAAAACATAGTCCTGACATATTACATATTAAAACCCACTACGGCACATTATATAGCTTGTGAGTTATTTCTTCCTCGTCCGCCCCTTCGGCCTCGACTGCCACGACCACGTCCGCCTCTTGCTCCTGTTGTCGCAGCCGTCGATGTGGAAGCACTCGTCGATGCGGAAGCACCATCTTTGTTCAGGTCGGGACAATATTTCATCCTATGCCCATAAGCCGCGCATAACAAACATTGTCTGGTTGCTCCACCAGCTTCAGATTGGTCCATATCGTTCCGGATGCGACGGGCCTTTCGTCTGCCCCTACTTGTTCGCCGAAGGTCTGGATGCGGGATGTATACTCTCTCACCGTCGTTTACCTTGTTGAAATTGCCGACGACTCTAAACCCTGTCATCTCGCCTGTCCAGGTGTTGAGCACTGCCTCTTTTAAATAGTATGGGGACACGAAGGATATACCATCCAACTGAATCTGGCCACAGGCAGCCAACACATGAGAGCAAGGTAGGTGCAACAACTTTGGTTTGTTGCATGTACACTCACACGTCGGATATAATTCCGTTCCAATTTTTACCTCGTGTGTCTTCACCTCATTTCCAGAACCAAAACCATCGGTAGGAAGCTGAACCTCATACCTCCTTTCTTGATTCCCTATGAGTTTGACACTGTGCTTCTTTGCTTTCTCTATCTTCTTTGCCATGTATTCCATGACACGGCTACAATAAGGTGTGTTCTGATTATCTTCAATATGATTCTTTGCTAACTCGTGCCTTTCTCTGAAATATCTCAAAGTGCCATGGAATACAGCCTCCACAATAGCTGTGAGTGGCAATGCTCTATTCCCTCTCAGCACAAAGTTATACACCTCTGCAAGATTGGTTGTCATGTGGCCATACCTAGCTCCATGTGTGTCATGCAGCAAAGACCAATTCATTGGAGGCTCTTTCTCTATCCACTCAGAAAAATTCTTTATTGCCCTTCCCTTCTTTCTCTTAGTATTAGGAGGGTCAATTGCTGGCAAGTCACAAAGACCAACTGGCTCCTCTAGCTCCGCGATGAGTGCTGCTAATTTAACCTGATCTTCTTCCATTTTCTTCCTTGCATGGACCTGCTTCTTAGTAAACTCATCTAGTTTTGACCAAATAAATTCGTATTTCCGCTGCTGGCTCTGCTTGCATAATTTTTTGAACAAGTTCATCAACCGCTTGTTCTTGAACTGTGAGAAAAAATTAGCCCCAAGATGGCGCATGCACCACCGGCTCTACAAGTCCCTCCAAGGTGTTGGTTCGTCATCTGCTGGATTACGAAGTGTCTTCACGGCCTTCAATATACCAGCATGTCTGTCATGAATGACACGCACGTTTGGTCGGTCCTTCACGATGGCAATTTTCACTTGGCGGAAGAACCATACCCAGCTGAGAAAGTTCTCACCCTCCACAAATGCCATGGCAAGTGGGATGATTTGATTGTTCCCGTCCACACCAATAGCAGTCAGGATTTGCCCTCTATACTGATCGGTCAGGAATGTACCATCCACAAATATAACAGGAGGAAAATGCCGGAAAGCTTCGATGCACATAGCAAAAGAGAAGAACACTCGTTTCAACACCTCGAAATCTGGTATACTCAGCAACCTCATGTGTTGTACGTTCACATAAGTGCCGGGATTCCTCTCCTTCAGTATGCCCAGGAGACGGACAACATTATCATATGAGTCGAAGAACGTCCCAAACCTTTCCTCCATAGCCTTCTGCTTAGCCCTCCAAGCCTTCCCATAAGGAATGACATAATTCCATCTGACCTTCACTGCTGTCTGGATGTGTTTTGCTTCCATATCTTTCTTCTCTACTATCTCAGTATACATGAGTTGCGCAATGAGACTTGAAGTCAGGTTCGGATGCTTGACCAGCAGGTTCGTCCTCACACAATTATGTGGGACGACAATGGTGACAACCCAGTGGATGTCATACTTCCGCACGTGCCCGTGCACCTTCCCAGGACAACCTGTTACAACACATTTCATGGTATAGTTTGTTGGACTTGATATGTGTGTCTTGAAAACCCTCTGCGTAGACATAGCCCACTTTATCACAGCATACTTCAATTTTTTCTTTGTATCAAACATAGCCCCTATTTGTACTTGGTTCAGATTATACTGCCATGGAGTCTCATGGCCATCGTTCACCGTAAGGCCGGTGGATATGTCCTGCTCCCATGCAGAAGGAATCGGTACCTCAACTTCATCCTCAGAATTTTCAGAATCCAGTTCCTCCACCAATCCGTCCTCGTCCTCTTCCTCCATCACCCTCTGCATTTCATCCCCTTCCTCATCCCCATCAGCAAAACCAGAACCAGCTAATATTATTGAATGGCTACTCTGCCCAGTATCAGGACCACAAACATTGTGTGGCACGTAGTCTGACTGTTTCTCGGGTTGGCTACCATCCACATCTTGTGGCTGTGACCCAGATAAAACAATCTCGTTAGCCACTTCACTGCCTTGGCCGGGTTCATACCCCCTGTGGAGTTGTACGGTATTCTCCTCCTTCGGCACAGGTTGCACAAGTGCATATGGGTGGATTCTTCGGTCTCGGCAGCGTCTTAACAGGGACAACCAATGTTGGCTCCTATCTACCGGCATCAACTCCCACTTGACATTTTTACAAGATTTGGTCCACAATGCATGAATACTGACGGAACATACTTCAGGATCCAGCCCGAAACTAGTTGTCAACCAGTACTTCAATTGTCTAATGTCCAGTCTGTCCGGGTCTGCTAGTGTCATGACGCCATTTTTAAACTCGCTAAGATCAACCCCCAACTCATTATATCGAACATTACCAGCACCGTAGTAAACATTCAGATTTACTGATTCAGACATTTTCACCTGTCAGACATTGTCATCTTCTCATTAATTACAACGAACTATGCGCTAAAATGCCTCCAAAAATATATTAACACTAAAATTCACAATATGACTTATATACACTAACTAAACTATATTAATCACAATATACACTAATATTATCCGCTACACGAACTATGCGCTAAAATGCCTCCAAAAATATATTAACACTAAAATTCACGATATACACTAATATTATCCGCTACACGAACTATGCGCTAAAATGCCTCCAAAAATATATTAACACTAAAATTCACGATATACACTAATATTATCCGCTACACGAACTATGCGCTAAAATGCCTCCAAAAATATATTAACACTAAAATTCACGATATACACTAATATTATCCGCTACACGAACTATGCGCTAAAATGCCTCCAAAAATATATTAACACTAATTAATCACAATATACACTAATATTATCCGCTACACGAACTATGCGCTAAAATGCCTCCAAAAATATATTAACACTAAAATTCACGATATACACTAATATTATCCGCTACACGAACTATGCGCTAAAATGCCTCCAAAAATATATTAACACTAAAATTCACGATATACACTAATATTATCCGCTACACGAACTATGCGCTAAAATGCCTCCTAAATTAAATTTACACTGAAATTCACAACGAACACTAATATTATCCGCTACACGAACTATGCGCTAATATTTACATAATATTTGTGACGACGTGATTATACCTTCGAAGTGTGTGTCCGCTTCTTGCTTGCACCACCGGAGAACGACAACGCCGCCCCCGACGACCGGAGGTTCAACTCCGGTCAGCCCCCAACCTGCTCCTCCTCCTCACCACCTCCTCCTCCTCACCACCTCCTCCTCTGCAGCTGCTGCTACCCGTCCTCCTCTCCACCATGGCTCCTCCTCCCCACCATGGCTACTCCTCCCCAAACACATCAAAAACTATCCCATAGCAAAAAATAACACCGTAGGCCGGTGGGGATTGCTATGATCTACCGATTCTGTGGGTTGGATTTGCAAATGTGTGGCAAATGGAGGAGATCGGCGCGGGGGGAGTTCTACAGAGAAGAACTGAGAGAGAGAGAAAGGGAAACGAAGAACAGGCGCAGGGGCGAACGGGTGCTTATCCGCACCTTTTCGGCCTAGCCCTGGCCGAAAAGGTCTTCGGTCGAAGCCTGGCCGAAAAGGCCAGCTTCGGTCACCGGTGGGCCGAAAACGGCCCAGTTCGGCCGCCTAGCAGCCGAAGCTACTATTTTCGGCCGGGCTCCGCCAACAGCGAGTTTTCGGCCCAAGCGCGGCCGAAAAGCCTACTTCGGCCATGGCCTGGCCGAAAACTCCCTTTTCGGCCCACTCCTGGCCGACGGGCTACTAGTTTTGCGTTTTTTTCATTCTACGCTATAGTTTCCGAAATTGCTACAAAAAACATGATAGTTTTGAAAAAAAATCACACCACGGGGTCATTCATTCAACTCCGTGTAGGCATTGCGCACCTCATGCTTATTGATGAACAGACTGAATCTTTCGGTCAGTCCAGGATGGCCAGCTCAAACCTTTTTGTCAGTCGAGGCCAGTCAGCTCCAGCTCCGAGGTCTCAATCGAATTACATGCAAGGGTTGAGGGCAAAATTTTCCTATAATATCTTTTTTTAGAATCAATAAAGCAAGATAACTCCAATTGTGCTATTTTGTCTACTTGTCAATCAAAAGTGTCCTGTTTGGTAGAACAAAAGGAAATATGTGCTCATGGATCAAAATCTCGTGAAAATTGTGCCATTTTATCAAATTGCTCGATGTATAAACTGCTCCATTCACACCCCATACATAAGAATAAGTTGACCATGTGTATACGCAAGTTCTAATTTATAAGTCAACCACATATCAGTTGATGTATTCAGTGCCGTGGCCACTATCGAGTCAGGCCCCGGGCAAGCCCCAGGCCGAACGATGTCACCTGCGCTACAATCAACGAAGAAACAGCGTGACACGTCCCATGGCCTCTCCCTGGTAGCCTGGGACTGACAACGTCATTGAATATACTAGATGATACCACGCGCGTTGCGGCGGGAAATTAAGAAATGATTTATAGAGATATGAACAAAAAGGAAAATGGTAGTGTGAGATATTTATCAATTTGGCACATTTCAGTGCAGAAAATTTTAACATTGATACATCTTCTCAATTTCCAATGTCCTCAAAGTACTGTTGCAGCGTACATCTATAGCTCATTCACGGGCTTTCAAGAATATTTCCACGGCGACTCACAGTGAGGAGGGTACTGGAACAACATAGATCAATGACTTACGGATAATAAACACATACCGAGCTCTTACCTAACGAATGACCTACACACATCCAAAAAGGCGTCGTAGATGATTCATAAGAAAAGAATAATCAACTAATAAAGAAAAGGGTAAATAAGTCACACAAAGTAAAAAAATGAATGCTTTTGAAAAACAGGGTATATTAGATACAGCTATGATGATATAAATGGCAGAGTAAGAAACAAATGCCATAGTAAAAATCTGAATATACACTTGTGACCAGCATTTTGCGAGAATAGCTGCACAAAAATAAGAAGTAGGTCAAGCAGGGAAAGGCTACATGAAATAAAACAATTATAAGACAGCAAACACAATATAAACTGAATTGCTATATATAATAACATGATAACTTGTTGCACATCTAGAAAATATAAAAAATGAGAAATATAATTGGGTTAGTACATTTTGAGATATATCTTTGCCTACCGAGTTGCTTTGTGTGACGGTGATAGCAAGATCCTACAATCAGAAATTAAGAAATATACATGGGTTTGTGCTGAAAATTAGGATTTCTTATTAGTCGACACGAAGATGAGGGTCAAACAAAAAGTACAAAAAATATATAATAGGCCTATCCGATTATGGATCAATGCTAAATTTCTGTACTTGTAGGACGAACCTGCTGTTATGAGTTATGACAAAATAGAAGTCCAGAACTACCACATCGATAATTAGAAGCCTCTGTGACACATTTCACACAGTTGTTTCAGTTGGGTGCTTCCAACCATTGGTCATACACCTGCAGGATAAGCATAAATAACAGTAGAAGATTGAAATAATAAATAATTGCTGAGAAATCAAAACAGAAAAACCTAAAGAAATGTGAAGCGAACTGGCATCCATGCGTTTCAAGGAAAAGATTTGCCTCAATTGGTTAGACCATACTATACTAACCTATGAAGACACAACCATATTTGCACGGAATTAAGCGTCTTAATACAGAATGTGGTTAAGAAACAAAGCAATTTCCTGTGATTGTGGGAATTCCCTTTCCTGCTATTTCTGCAATTTTCCTTTGACACATGCATGAGACTTTGTGTTGGTTCTCTCGAGAAGCAATCTGTAATTATAAAGAAGATTAGCTCCTGTGTTTACGTCAGTAGTATTAAGCACAAGTAGATATGTCATTCGGGCCCAAACCTCATCCTAAAAAAGATAAAAATAATAAGCATAGATGGTAGGAAGACAAACAAACACTCTAATAGATGGAATAATATTTTGACATTATAATAGGGATATACATAAAATAAAAAATCAAGGAAAAACCTGAGGATGGGATCCACGGAGGAGATAAAAGCCATGAACTCCGATTCATAGGTGTGGTGATCAATCTTGTGATTAGCGGCGCGCAGGTCGACGATGATGTCTTGGCCGGGCCGAAGGAGTCCTTACTCGACAGGCAAGGAAAGGAACGGAGGTGGAGGAGTTGGGATCAGAAGTCGAGGGAGTGGCTTCGTGCTCTCCTATAAATGGACCGTGGAGGGTACACTAGAAGAACGCTGCACCGCGGGCAATAAATGGCGGCTCTTCATCTGCGTTGGTGGCTGCCATTTCTTTCATGGCGAATGGCGGCGGCGAGCGGTAGAGAGAGCGGCGACGATAGGACTTGCAGCTGAGAAGATGAAGCCTGAACCTGAACGACCTAATGTAATTACATGGGCTAACACCACAGCCGACCGAGCCAACTACAGATGACGTGCCAACTATTGGGCCAGGCAGCCCAAGTGCAAACAATGGCCAGGTTGCAGCGTGATGGGACAGGTTGCCGAGATGCAGCGTGTGCGTACGTATGCCCTTTTTTAGCCAATCCTACCGGTGAGTGTAAAATCCGTGAGGTATGCTGCATAAAACGTGTGGGTGCAGTGGTCGTAGGGGAACGTCATCGCAAACATGTGGGCGCAGTGCACGAAGATGGTTTGCCAGATGACGTTACACCACTGTGGCCGTAGGGGGAATCAGAACAATTGGTTGCTCTTTTGCAAACTGAAGGCTGACATGCATGTTGCTGATGTGGACATTATGCATGTTGAAAAAATTGATTGTTAGTGGGATCAACTTCTTAAAAATGTAAGATTATGTGAGGGCTACTATGTGACGTGCAGATTCATGGACAGAGAGATATTCCAATCCACTCCACTGCACTTTCTCTATGCCTCCCCAATCCTCTCTGACAGCACACCCTCCTCGCATCACTCGCCGCCATCCCATGTGCCTCAGCGGGTGAGGTAGTGAGGCACGCTGCACTGGTGCTCGATGCACAGGACTCACAGGGGAGACCTCGTGCTCTGAAGGAAGGGGGGTGGTGGTGTCCTGGGTTCGACATCGATCCATGCCAACAAACAACACCGCACTTTGATGCTATCCCATGGCACGAGACCAGGGGGTGCTCATCTCGCATGGAAATCATCGGTTGTTCGTTAGATGGGATCCTACAGTTTGATCAACAAAAAATAGTGTAGTCAGATTACCCCTGATTTCATCAACGAAAGCAAACATGCTAAAGCAACAGTCTCTTATAAGTTTCTGACAACATGTATATAGATATATTTTAAGGTAGCTCCTCTAACCATGACAACATACTTCCTCTTTCCCCTCAAGTCAGACCTCTCCTGGTGGGTGCCTTGACAAAATGATAAGGAGTACAATATGTTCACTCAATGCTAACCACTCAATTCCCGATGGCTCATATTCTCAAGCAATCGCCCTTTGTTCATGAAAAGATTATGCAATGATTGGGTATGGGAGGGGAAGCTGTTGAGACTCCATACGTTTTCTCCTACTCTTGAAGCCTAGAGAGAACACACTCCATCGGTGGTCGCATTTATATGGATGATTTAGCCACGCATGATGAGTTATCCTGCCTTTCTTTCCCAAAGTTAACCCGTTGATCAACCTCAACTCAACACATATAGATGATTAGTGTTTGTCCTTTCATACTGCAATAATTGATGTACAATGTTTGTCAACTATCATTTTCCCATATCATCCATGTCACACAGGTACAACTACTGCCAGGTCATCAAAATAGCACTAGCAAGACTACAAGAGCATTACCATGTATCTTGATATGCAGATCACCCTACATGCCTAATATTCTAGGCACATGCAAATTGCTTCAATACACCCTCGAACCATATTTAAATGGGAGGAGCCCCATTTCTTTCCCACTTCATTTTCCACTTGTCACACCAATGCAAGTACAGAACCACTGTCTCGTACACGTATGCATTTGAAATATGGATTGGTTGTAGTCTTTCTGATTGACAAAATAGAAATAATAATTAAGTTGTTGAAAAATACATACTAGGATGGCATTTCTGTCCTGCCTCTCTAGCTACATTTAGGAGTAGGAGGCATCAGCAAGCGAAGGGGGTCCAAGTGATAATATGCCACACCTGCAATGCATGTGACCCGTGTAGTCAGGAACTAGGATACGTAGGGATAAGGAAATAGCTTCTGTTTCTTTTGTTTATCTCTACAATACCTAAAGAAGAGTTCCAAGTCTTCTTGAATGGGCAGTTCATGTGATACAACAGACATTATTCCTATAATGCTCTTGTTCGCCTCCCTCTGTTATTATCCCCTCAATCAAAGAGTAGGCGAGAATACAATGTATCACCGGTGCTAAGCAAGTGACAGACCTCATGCCACGAGTGTAGATTTTTTTTTGTGTGGGTGTATCCGCCCTGTTTCTATTCTGTAACACGATCTACCCCTTCTTATAATGAAACGAGGCAATTATTTTTCCCTGGCTTAAAAACATGATCTTCTTATCTTGTGCGTTATATTAATCTATGTTTCATATTTACTTAGATATTTGTAGTGGAGTTAATCCCTTTTGTAATATAATTTCCTCCGCCTTGTGAAAATAAAGCAGTAGTACACGTATAGTTTCTCGGCTGACGAGATGCAGGAACATAGTCTCTCTCTTATTCAAAATGGGGGATAGAAAAAAGCTAAGCGTAAGCAACACGGTAAGTTTTCTTTAGGTTAAGGAATTCAGTTCATGGTAAGTTTTGTTTAAGTTAAGGAATTCAGTTCGAATTTCAGGAGAGTTGGCATTCAAGACAAAGTTTAGAGGAGGGGACCATCACTTTAAACTATTTACCTACCACACTCTGGGTGACCATCACTTTAAATTATCTACCTACCACTCTTGTGTCGCGGTGCGGAAGTCGGCATGGCGTTGTGGTGCTCGTCCGTGACTGTCCTCGGCGATGGCCATGATGGCTGATTGGGGACCGGTATGGTCGGATCTGATGTTGAGGCGGCGGCCTGAATTGCTCATTTCCGCTACCATTTTGTCCAATATGTACTGGAGTTGCACCCCTAGTTATGCAGAAGTGCAAGCACAAAAGCGGATGTGTGGCATCATGGCAGCAAGCAACAGTGGTCGGGCAATAAAGGTGCTGTGATTTGCTTTGCCCCCAGCCGTGCTGGCAGCGGTGCATCTCATGAGAGGCTGATATGTTCCTGTGGTGCACAACGTCGATTGGAGAAACAACAGTGCATCAGCGACTTAAAATGATGTCACAGTGTCTTCTTTTCTAGAAAATTCTCTTTTAACCGGCTAGTTATGTGTAATGGACTATTAGTTATTGTGAGCGATATTGACGACTGACACCGCCTTCCACACATTGTTTTACTCCAAATTTGATGTTTGGTTGGACTATCCAATACTGAGCGCATGCGACGATTCCTTCTTGAATTATAGGGTTGATAGTAGAATGTGGAGACGTTGCCACAGGCTGGCCGAACCTGGATGACATCGAGTTTTTCTCTTTCTTTTTCAAGCTCATTTGTTCAGCATCATGTGCTTCTCATTGTTTAATAAAAAAAATTGAGCTGCGGTTTAATAATTAATAATAGGTGACCCCTCATTTTTTGAAATAATTTGCAATTTCTAATTCGTGGCTGACCACGTTTTTGCTTTACAACAAGCTCACATGCACAACCGCGCAATCTCCACCTTGTGTTCACTGCCCGCGGGATGGGCCACCGTTGCCATGGACAGGCAGCGATACTCGTGAGGAAATATGAGATACTCCGATCCATTCTACTATCTTTGTGCCTCCCCAATCACTCGCCTCTATTCCATGTGCTTCAGCGGTAAAGGTAGCCCTAGCGTGCACGGGATTCACCGGGGAGTGCTCGCGGTCAGAAGGAGGGGGGGGGGGGGGGGGGGGGGGGGGGGGCGATGGTGCCCTGGGTTGGACGTCAATCCATGGCGCAAAACATCACCGCATCCCATGGCCCGTCGCACCCGCTCCGGCATTTGCTGCCAATACCCTCTGTCTCCACTGCCCGCCTCACTGGGGTTCAGTCCATGGGGGTAGGCAGCGCAACGCTCCACGTAGGCGCTCATATGCACAACGAGAACAGCGGGCGTGTTGGGGAACATAGTAATTTTAAAAAAATTCCTACGCACACGCAAGATCATGGTGATGCACAACAACGAGAGGGGAGAGTGTTGTCTACGTACCCTCGTAGACCGGAGGCGAAAGCGTTATAACAACGCGGTTGATGTAGTCGTACGTTTTCACGGCCCGACCGATCAAGCACCGAAACTACGACACCTCCGAGTTTTTGCACATGTTCAGATCGATGACGATCGCCGGACTCCGATCCAGCAAAGTGTCGGGGATGAGTTCCGTCAGCACGACGGCGTGGTGACGATCTTGATGTTCTACCGTCGAAGGGCTTCGCCTAAGCACCGCTACAATATTATCGAGGATTATGGTGGAGGGGGGCACCACACACGGCTAAGAGATCAATGATCAATTGTTGTGTCTCTGGGGTGCCCCCTCCCCCCGTATATAAAGGAGTGGAGGAGGGGGCCGGCCAAGGAGGGTGGCGCGCCCAAGGGGGGGAGTCCAACTCCCACCGGGAGTAGGACTCCCCTTTTTCCTATTAGGAGTAGGAGAGGGAAGGAAGAGGAAGGAGGGAGGAAGGAAAGGGGGGGCCAGCCCCCCTCCCAATTCGGATTGGGCTTGGGGGGGCGTGCCCCCGCCCTTGCTCCTTTCCCCTCCTTTCCACTAAGGCCCAATAAGGCCCATATACCTCCCGGGGGTTCCGATAACCTCCCGGTGATCCGGTATTGTCCCAATCTTACCCGGAACCTTTCCGGTGTCCAAATATAGTCGTTCGATATATCGATCTTTATGTCTCGACCATTTAGAGACTCCTCGTCAAGTCCGTGATCACATCCGGGACTCCGAACAACCTTTGTTACATAAAAATATATAAACTCATAATGAAACTGTCATCGTAACGTTAAGCGTGCGGACCCTACGGGTTCGAGAACAATGTAGACATGACCAAGACACGTCTTTGGTCAATAACCAATAGCGGAACCTGGATGCTCATATTGGCTCCTACATATTCTACGAAGATCTTTATCGGTCAGACCGCATAACAACATACGTTGTTCCCTTTGTCATCGGTATGTTACTTGCCCGAGATTAGATCGTCGGTATCTCAATACCTAGTTTAATCTCGTTACCGGCAAGTCTCTTTACTCGTTCCGTAATACATCATCTTGCAACTAACTTATTAGTTTCATTGCTTGCAAGGCTTAAGTGATGTGTATTACCGAGAGGACCCAGAGATACCTCTCCGACAATCGGAGCGACAAATCCTAATCTCGAAATACGCCAACCCAACATGTACCTTTGGAGACACCTGTAGAGCACCTTTATAATCACCCAGTTACGTTGTGACGTTTGGTAGCACACAAAGTGTTCCTCCGATAAACGGGAGTTGCATAATCTCATAGTCATAGGAACATGTATAAGTCATGAAGAAAGCAATAGTAACATACTAAATGATCGGGTGCTAAGCTAATGGAATGGGTCATGTCAATCACATCATTCTCCTAATGATATGATCCCGTTAATCAAATGAAAACTCATGTCTATGGTTAGCAAACATAACCATCTTCGATTAACGAGCTAGTCAAGTAGAGGCATACTAGTGACACTTTGTTTGTCTATGTATTCACACAAGTATTACGTTTCCGGTTAATACAATTCTAGCATGAATAATAAACATTTATCATGATATAAGGAAATAAATAATAACTTTATTATTGCCTCTAGGGCATATTTCCTTCAGTCTCCCACTTGCACTAGAGTCAATAATCTAGATTACACAGTAATGATTCTAACACCCATGGAGCCTTGGTGCTGATCATGTTTTGCTCGTGGAAGAGGCTTAGTCAATGGGTCTGCTACATTCAGATCCGTATGTATCTTGCAAATCTCTATGTCTCCCACCTGGACTAGATCCCGGATGGAATTGAAGCGTCTCTTGATGTGTTTGGTTCTCTTGTGAAATATGGATTCCTTTGCCAAGGCAATTGCACCAGTATTGTCACAAAAGATTTTCATTGGACCCGATGCACTAGGTATGACACCTAGATCGGATATGAACTCCTTCATCCAGACTCCTTCGTTTGCTGCTTCCGAGGCAGCTATGTACTCCGCTTCACATGTAGATCCCGCCACGACGCTTTGTTTAGAACTGCACCAACTGACAGCTCCACTGTTTAATGTAAATACGTATCCGGTTTGCGATTTAGAATCGTCTGGATCAGTGTCAAAGCTTGCAACAACGTAACCATTTACGATGAGCTCTTTGTCACCTCCATATACGAGAAACATATCCTTAGTCCTTTCAGGTATTTCAGGATGTTCTTGACCGCTGTCCAGTGATCCACTCCTGGATTACTTTGGTACGTCCCTGCTAGACTTATAGCAAGGCACACATCAGGTTTGGTACACAGCATTGCATACATGATCGAGCCTATGGCTGAAGCATAGGGAACATCTTTCATTTTCTCTCTATCTTCTGCAGTGGTCGGGCATTGAGTCTTACTCAACTTCACACCTTGTAACACAGGCAAAAATCCTTTCTTTGCTTGATCCATTTTGAACTTCTTCAAAACTTTGTCAAGGTATGTGCTTTGTGAAAGTCCAATCAAGCATCTTGATCTATCTCTATAGATCTTAATGCCCAATATGTAAGCAGCTTCACCGAGGTCTTTCATTGAAAAACTCTTATTCAAGTATCCCTTTATGCTATCCAGAAATTCTATAGAGCTCCCACTCACTTTCTTGTAAATACAGGCTTCTCCAAAAGTCTATACAAAACCAAATGCTTTGATCACACTATCAAAGCGTTTATTCCAACTCCGAGATGCTTGCACCAGTCCATAAATGAATCGCTGGAGCTTGCACACTTTGTTAGCTCCTTTTGGATCGACAAAACCTTCCGGCTGCATCATATACAACTCTTCTTCCAGAAATCCATTCAGGAATGCAGTTTTGACATCCATCTGCCAAATTTCATAATCATAAAATGCGGCAATTGCTAACATGATTCGGACAGACTTAAGCATCGCTACGGGTGAGAAGGTATCATCGTAGTCAATTCCTTGAACTTGTCGAAAACCTTTTGCGACAAGTCGAGCTTTGTAGACAGTAACATTACCGTCAGCGTCAGTCTTCTTCTTGAAGATCCATTTATTTTCAATTGCTTGCCAATCATTGGGCAAGTCAACCAAAGTCCACACTTTGTTCTCATATATGGATCCCATCTCAGATTTCATGGCTTCAAGCCATTTTGCGGAATCTGGGCTCGCCATTGCTCCTTCATAGTTCGTAAGTTCATCATGATCTAGTAGCATGACTTCTAGAACATGATTACCTTACCACTCTGGTGCGGATCTTACTCTGGTTGATCTATGAGGTTCAGTAGTAACTTGTTCTAAAGTTTCATGATCATCATCATTAGCTTCCTCACTAATTGGTGTAGGTGTCACAGAAACCGGTTTCTGTGATGTACTACTTTCCAATAAGGGAGTAGGTACAGTTACCTCATCAAGTTCTACTTTCCTCCCACTCACTTCTTTCGAGAGAAACTCCTTCTCTAGAAAGGATCCATTCTTAGCAACAAATGTCTTGCCTTCGGATTTGTGATAGAAGGTGTACCCAACAGTCTCCTTCGGGTATCCTATGAAGACACATTTCTCCGATTTGGGTTCAAGCTTATCAGGTTGAAACTTTTTCACATAAGCATCGCAGCCCCAAACTTTCAGAAACGACAACTTTGGTTTCTTGCCAAACCATAGTTCATAAGGCGTCATTTCAACGGATTTTGATGGTGCCCTATTTAACGTGAATGCGGCCGTCTCTAAAGCATAACCCCAAAACGATAGCGGTAAATCTGTAAGAGACATCATAGATCGCACCATATCAAGTAAAGTATGATTACGACGTTCGGACAAACCATTACGCTGTGGTGTTCCGGGTGGTGTGAGTTGCGAAACTATTCCACATTGTTTCAAATGTAAACCAAACTCGTAACTCAAATATTCTCCTCCACGATCAGATCGTAGAAACTTTATTTTCTTGTTACGATGATTTTCAACTTCACTCTGAAATTCTTTGAACTTTTCAAATATTTCAGACTTATGTTTCATTAAGTAGATATACCTAAATCTGCTTAAATCATCTGTGAAGGTGAGAAAATAACGATATCCGCCATGAGCTTCAACATTCATTGGACCACATACATCTGTATGTATGATTTCCAACAAATCTGTTGCTCTCTCCATAGTACCGGAGAACGGCGTTTTAGTCATCTTGCCCATGAGGCACGGTTCGCAAGTACCAAGTGATTCATAATCAAGTGGTTCCAAAAGTCCATCAGTATGGAGTTTCTTCATTCGCTTTACACCGATATGACCTAAACGGCAGTGCCACAAATAAGTTGCACTATCATTATCAACTTTGCATCTTTTGTCTTCAACATTATGAATATGTGTATCACTACTATCGAGATTACACAAAAATAGAACACTCTTCAAGGGTGCATGACCATAAAAGATATTACTCATATAAATAGAACAACCATTATTCTCTGATTTAAATGAATAACCGTCTCGCATCAAACAAGATCCAGATATAATGTTCATGCTCAACGCTGGCACCAAATAACAATTATTTAGGTCTAATACTAATCCCGATGGTAGATGTAGGGGTAGCGTGCCGACCGCGATCACATCGACTTTGGAACCATTTCCCACGCGCATCGTCACCTCGTCCTTCGCCAGTGTTCGCTTAATCCGTAGTCCCTGTTTCGAGTTGCAAATATTAGCAACAGAACCAGTATCAAATACCCAGGTGCTACTGCGAGCTCTAGTAAGGTACACATCAATAACATGTATATCACATATACCTTTGTTCACCTTGCCATCCTTCTTATCCGCCAAATACTTGGGGTAGTTCCGCTTCCAGTGACCAGTCTGCTTGCAGTAGAAGCACTCAGTTTCAGGCTTAGGTCCAGACTTGGGTTTCTTCTCTTAAGCAGCAACTTGCTTGCTGTTCTTCTTGAAGTTCCCCTTCTTCTTCCCCTTGCCCTTTTTCTTGAAACTAGTGGTCTTGTTGACCATCAGCACTTGATGCTCCTTCTTGATTTCTACCTTCGCAGCTTTTAGCATTGCGAAGAGCTCGGGAATTGTCTTATCCATCCCTTGCATATTATAGTTCATCACGAAGCTCTTGTAGCTAGGTGGAAGTGATTGGAGAATTCTGTCAATTACGCAATCATCCAGAAGATTAACTCCCAGTTGAATCAAGTGATTATTATACCCAGACATTTTGAGTATATGCTGACTGACAGAACTGTTCTCCTCCATCTTGCAGCTATAGAACTTATTGGAGACTTCATATCTCTCAATTCGGGCATTTGCTTGAAATATTATCTTCAACTCCTAGAACATCTCATATGCTCCATGACGTTCAAAATGTCGTTGAAGACCTGGTTCTAAGCCGTAAAGCATGGCACATTGAACTATCGAGTAGTCATCAGCTTTGCTCTGCCAGACGTTCTTAACGTCGTCAGTTGCATCAGCAGCAGGCCTGGCACCCAGCGGTGCTTCCAGAATGTAATTCTTCTGTGCAGCAATGAGGATAATCCTCAAGTTACGGACCCAGTACGTATAATTGCTACCATCATCTTTCAACTTTGCTTTCTCAAGGAACGCATTAAAATTCAACGAAACAACAACACGGGCCATCTATCTACAATCAAACGTAAACAAGCAAGATACTATCAGGTACTAAGTTCATGATAAATTTAAGTTCAATTAATCATATTACTTAAGAACTCCCACTTAGAAAGACATCCCTCTAATCTTCTAAGTGATCACGTGATCCAAATCAACTAAACCATAACCGATCATCACGTGAAATGGAGTAGTTTTCGATGGTGAACATCACTATGTTGATCATATCTACTATATGATTCACGCTCGACCTTTCGGTCTCAGTGTTCCGAGGCCATATCTGCATATGCTAGGCTCGTCAAGTTTAACCTGAGTATTCTGCATGTGCAAAACTGGCTTGCACCCGTTGTAGATGGACATAGAGCTTATCACACCCGATCATCACGTGGTGTCTGGGCACGACGAACTTTGGCAACGGTGCATACTCAGGGAGAACACTTTTATCTTGAAATTTAGTGAGATATCATCTTATAATGCTACCGTCAATCAAAGCAAGATAAGATGCATAAAAGATAAACATAAACATCACATGCAATCAATATAAGTGATATGATATGGCCATCATCATCTTGTGCTTGTGATCTCCATCTCCGAAGCATCGTCATGATCACCATTGTCACCGGTGCGACACCTTGATCTCCATTGTAGCATCGTTGTCGTCTCGCCAATCTTATGCTTCTACGACTATCGCTACCACTTAGTGATAAAGTAAAGCATTACAGGGCGATTGCATTGCATACAATAAAGCGACAACCATATGGCTCCTGCCAGTTGCCGATAACTTGGTTACAAAACATGATCATCTCATACAATAAATTTTAGCATCATGCCTTGACCATATCACATCACAACATGCCCTGCAAAAACAAGTTAGACGTCCTATACTTTGTTTGTTGCAAGTTTTACGTGGCTGTTACGGTCTTAGCAAGAACCAATCTTATCTACGCATCAAAAACCACAACGATAGTTTGTCAAGTTGGTGCTGTTTTAACCTTCGCAAGGACCGGGCGTAGCCACACTCGTTTCAACTAAAGTTGGAGAAACTAACACCCGCCAGCCACCTGTGTGCAAAGCACGTCGGTAGAACCAGTCTCGCGTAAGCGTACGCGTAATGTCGGTCCGGGCCGCTTCATCCAACAATACCGCCGAACCAAAGTATGACATGCTGGTAAGCAGTATGACTTATATCGCCCACAACTCACTTGTGTTCTACTCGTGCATATAACATCAACACATAAGACCTGGCTCGGATGCCACTGTTGGGGAACGTAGTAATTTCAAAAAAATTCCTACGCACACGCAAGATCATGGTGATGCACAGCAACGAGAGGGGAGAGTGTTGTCTACGTACCCTCGTAGACCGGAAGCGGAAGCGTTATAACAACACGGTTGATGTAGTCGTACGTTTTCACGGCCCGACCGATCAAGCACCGAAACTACGGCACCTCCGAGTTTTTGCACACGTTCAGCTCGATGACGATCCCTGGACTCCGATCCAGCAAAGTGTCGGGGATGAGTTCCATCAGCACGACGGCGTGGTGACGATCTTGATGTTCTACCGTAGCAGGGCTTCGCCTAAGCACCGCTACAATATTATCGAGGATTATGGTGGAGGGGGGCGCCGCACACGGCTAAGAGATCAATGATCAATTGTTGTGTCTCTGGGGTGCCCCCCTGCCCCCGTATATAAAGGAGTGGAGGAGGGGGCCGGCCAAGGAGGGTGGCACGCCCAAGGGGGAGTCCAACTCCCACCGGGAGTAGGACTCCCCTTTTTCCTATTAGGAGTAGGAGAGGGAAGGAAGAGGAAGGAGGGAGGAAGGAAAGGGGGGCCGGCCACCCATCCCAATTCGTATTGGGCTTGGGGGGCGCGCCCCCTCCCTTGCTCCTTTCCCCTCCTTTCCACTAAGGCCCAATAAGGCCCATATACCTCCCGGGGGTTTCGGTAACCTCCCAGTGATCCGATATTGTCCCAATCTTACCCAGAACCTTTCCGGTGTCCAAATATAGTCGTCCAATATATCGATCTTTATGTCTCGACCATTTTGAGACTCCTCGTCAAGTCCGTGATCACATCTGGGACTCTGAACAACCTTCGGTACATCAAAACATATAAACTCATAATGAAACTATCATCGTAACATTAAGCGTGCGGACCCTACGGGTTCGAGAACAATGTAGACATGACCGAGACACGTCTCCGGTCAATAACCAATAGCGGAACCTGGATGCTCATATTGGCTCCTACATATTCTACAAAGATCTTTATCGATCAGACCGCATAACAACATACGTTGTTCCATTTGTCATCGGTATGTTACTTGCCCGAGATTCGATCGTCGATATCTCAATACCTAGTTCAATCTCGTTACCGGCAAGTCTCTTTACTCATTCCGTAATACATCATCTTGCAACTAACTTATTAGTTGCATTGCTTGCAAGGCTTAAGTGATGTGTATTACCGAGAGGGCCCAGAGATACCTCTCCGACAATCGGAGCGACAAATCCTAATCTCGAAATACGCCAACCCAACATGTATCTTTGGAGACACCTGTAGAGTACCTTTATAATCACCCAGTTACGTTGTGACGTTTGGTAGCACACAAAGTGTTCCTCCGGTAAACGGGAGTTGCATAATCTCATAGTCATAGGAACATGTATAAGTCATGAAGAAAGCAATAGCAACATACTAAACGATCGGGTGCTAAGCTAATGGAATGGGTCATGTCAATCACACCATTCTCCTAATGATGTGATCTCGTTAATCAAATGACAACTCATGTCTAAGCACACAAAGTTTGATTAAGAATTTCCCAAGTAAGCTCTTTGTGCGTCATTCCTTGTTCATGGTTTTTCTGTCCATCTATTGGTTTGTGAGAGCTTGGAAATAACTGTTTACTGTCCAATGCATGAGATCAGTGCATACATCTCTCGAAATAGGTTTTCGCCCCGCGTTATAAATAAAGCAAGGATCCATACAATCCAAGTTCAACAACACTCGACATACCACTGCTGGGGCCACAGCACAATCAAGCCCAATGAAGCAAAAGAGAAACAGAAAAAAGCCACCTAGTGGCATCCGCATAGCGGCACTACGAGGAAGAAAGCCGACGCGCCGAAGCCAGGAGCGCATCCATTATCAAGCCAAGTCGGTCGCGATCACGCTGCCTCGAGAACGGGTGCCAGTGCTGCAGGAAAGCAAGGAATTTGAAGGAGTCAGATGCCTTCCTCAAAAGAACATTCTCTATCACCATCTTATTTCTAGTCGTCCAAAGGGTCCACGACATCGCCGCAAAAATAAGCCAAAATAGGCGGCGGTGACGCGAAGGCTGTAAAGCTCTATGCTGGAGGAACTCCACGAGATTTAGGGCCTCCCAATCAGGCCCCAACGCCTCGCGGACATACGTCCAAAGCACCCTCGCCGTGGTACACGAGAAGAGTATATGTGTCCCGGTCTCAGGTGCCGCACAGAGAGGGCATAGACCATCACCCGGTCCGTGCCACTTAAGTACCTCTGTCCCCGAGGGGAGGCGATCCCGTAGTAATTGCCAAACAAAAATCTTAATCTTTAAAGGGATGGGGGCTTTCCATCATGGGTACAACCAAGGAGTGGCCTATGACTGGCCAAGGGCATGGTATGCCGTGCTCACAGAAAACTCGGCAGTGGGCGCGAGCCGCCAGGATACCGTGTCCGGATGGTCCGGGAGCACGACCGGGAGGGCCGCCCGCAGCCTAGTCCAATCGTTATTCTTGGCATGTCCAATGGTGCGACGAAACCGGGTGTTCCACTGTCCAGCTTGGAAAGCCGTAGCCACTAGGACAGATGGATCTGCACATATCGAGAATAGGCCAGGGAAGGAAATGCATAGGGGTTCAGCATCCAGCCAGGGGTCCAACCAGAATCGGATCCCTTTCCCGTTTCCTAAGGAGAAGGAGATCCCTAGATGGATGTCCTTCTTAATCCTTTGGATTGCTCGCGAAAATTGTGAGCCTTCCGTCTGGTTGCATGCTAAGAGCGGATCTCCCCTCAGGTATTTCACCTGAATGAGCTGTAACCATAAACCTCCCTCGCCGCGAAGGATGCGCCAGACCCATCTTAACATCAGCGCCATGTTCATACGACGGGAGGCAATGATGCCCAGTCCACCACGGTCCTTGAGCATGCAGATGTCTACCCATTTAACCATGTGATACTTTTGGCGGCCATTGGCCGCCTTCCAAAAGAACCTCGCGAGATCACTATCAAAGGCACTATGAACGCCCTCCGGTAGGATGTACATTATTCCCATCATGAACATGGGGAGGCTCGCAAAGTTGGAACTAATAAGGATCGATTTGCTCCCTTTGGAGGTAAACCGTACTCTCCAGGGCTCGGCCCGGGCTGCCACTCGATCCACTAGAGGATCGAACGCACTAGATAGGTGTAACACCCCGGATATGACTTACACAATATGTACTCCAACTCTTGCCGTTTCCGGCCTTAAGTTATTTTATTTTCTCGAGTTCGGGTTTTTGTTTCCATGTGTTGTTGTCGTTGTCATGCATCTCATATCATGTCATCATGTGCATTGCATTTGCATGCGTGTTCATCTCATGCATTCGAGCATTTTCCCCGTTGTCCGTTTTGCATTCCGGTGCTTCGTTCTCCTCCGGTGGTCATTTCTACCTTTCTTTCGTGTGTGGCGATTAAACATTTCTGGATTGGACCGAGACTTGCCAAGCCGCCTTGGTTTACTACCGGTAGACCGCCTGTCAAGTTTCGTACCATTTGGACTTCGTTTGATGCTCCAACGGTTACCCGAGGGACCGAAAAGGCCTCGTGTGTGTTGCAGCCCAACACCCCTCCAATTTGGCCCAAAACCCACCAAAATGCTCTCCATCTTCTAGAGCGTTCGATCACGATCGCGTGGCCGAAAACCGCACCTCATTTGGACTCTCCTAGCTCCCTCTATGCCTATAAATAGGTCCTCCTCCGAAAATCCGGATCTCTCCCCCGTCCAAACCCTAGAACCACCTCGCGTCGGCCGGACACGTCCGAATCCGGCCGGACACGTCCGCCACCGTCCCCTCGCCCTCTCCTGTCGCACCACGTGGCTCTCCGCCGACCCGCCGCCGTCGAGGCCCGTGGGGCCCAGATCCGGCCCCCGCGGCCTGAAGCCGTCCGCCGCCCGCGCCCGAGGCGCCGCCCGACCGCGCTCGCCGGCCCCGCCGCCTCCGCCGCGCGCCCTGCCGCCGACCTCGCCACTCCGGCGACCTTCGCATCCGGCCGGCCGCCGCCGCCTTCGCCCACCACCGCCTCGACGACCGTCCAAACCCGCGCCGCCGTGCCCCAAGTCCGGCGAGCCGCCCCGGCCTCTTCTTCCCCGACAGCTCTGGCCACCGCCCCTCTTCTCTGGCGAGAGGATCCGGCCATCCTCGTGAAACGTGCCCCGGATCTCAGATCTGGATTCAAAACCCTAGGGTTGACCTTTTTTCTCCTAAGTCTGCAGATTATTTGCTCCTGTTCATCGTGCTATAACTCCGCATCCGTAGCTCCGTTTTTGGCATATAGCATATCAAAATGTTCGTCTCAGAGAGTACATCATTTCATCTCATTGCATCATTTTCATTTGAGTTCATCTTGATGCCCGAAATGCTGTTAGAAGAGTGCTACTTGAGATAATTGTCAGATCTGCTGCTCCATTTAGATATTTGTCATTTTTTTCATGATTATTGTGTGCATGATATTCCCATGAGCTCTAGATATGTTTTGTTATGGGTTTTGTCATCTATCCAGAGGTGCAACCCATGTATTTTTGTGATGTGTGTGGTGACTATCACGAGCTTGCAAAGTGAGACACTTGGTAATGCTGATTTCAGGGACTTAGCATTTCCACTAAGTCCTTGACCTGTTTATCTCATATTGCCCTATGTTCATGTCGTTTCCTAGTGGTCCGTGCATCTTTTGAGGATGATCAGTAAGGATGTTTTGTTAATCTGGTAGTGCTCTATCCATCCATGTCTTTGTTTGCAATTATGGAGCACCCTAGCTTGAGTCAATCGAGCTCTACTTTTGCTACTTCGTGAATCCGGGCAGATTGTCTACTTGTTAGCAATTTTGCCGGGGATGTTGTAGTTGATCCGTGCATGCTATGTTATTGTTATTGCCATGTCTAGCTTGCATTTTGTGTATTCTTGATGGATGTATGCTTAGATTATCATGACTTGCTCCGTAGTGAGTGCATCGAGCTCGTAAACATGCCTACTTGATATCTGTTTTCAGCATGCTCCAATTTTCACTAAGTATGAGAACTGTTTATGCTTTTGCTATGTTCACATGCTTGCAAATGTGTTTTCTGATCCCTTTTGGCTCAAGGTCACTAAGGGACTTTTGTTAAGATTTTTGAGTAGCTCCATGCCATGTTTTACTTTGCCATGTTCAGGTCCTGTAGCATGTAGTTTTGTTGCTCCAAAGACTGCTATCTGATCTGAGATTCCACACAAGTGTTAATTTCACCAAGTCTGAAATCTGTTTACCATATGCATTTTTGCCATGCTTGTTTGGACCTGTTAATGGATGAATTGGCCGTAGCTCAGTGCTAGACTTTTGTTAAGCATATTTAGTGGATCCCTGCCATGTATTTTGATGCCATGTTTGGGTGCTGTAGCATGTTCATCTCATTCCATTTAGATGGCTACTTGCTGTAAATCGCAGATCGTGGTCATATTTGAATTGCTTGCCATTTCCAAACCGTAACTCCGATTCCGGCGTTCTTTATATCGTTTTCAAGCGATTTCATCTCATCTTTCCAGTGGCACACTTGGATTTACAAGTTGCGGCCAGGTTCATGCATTCCTTGTCAAATCTTGCATATGCATCCCGCATCGCATCCCACATAGCATACCATCCTTGCATCATATTGTTTGAGCTTTGCACGTGGTTGATTGTGTCCTTGTTGCTTGTTTGTCTTGTTTGGGTAGAGCCGGGATACGAGTTTGCTAACGAGGAGCCCATTGAGTTTGCTTTTGAGGATCCAGTCAACTCTGACAACTTTGCAGGCAAGATGATCATACCCTCGAAATCACTACTATCTTTGCTTTGCTAGATGCTCGCTCTTTTGCTATGCCAATGCTACGATGCCTACCACTTGCTTTCAAGCCTCCCATATTGCCATGTCAAACCTCTAACCCACCATGTCCTAGCAAACCATTGATTGGCTATGTTACCACTTTGCTCAGCCCCTCTTATAGCGTTGCTAGTTGCAGGTGAAGATTGGAGACCGTTCCTTGTTGGAACATTATTTACTTGTTGGGATATCATTATATTGCCATGTTATCTTAATGCATCTATATACTTGGTAAAGGGTGGAAGGCTCGGCCTCTCGCCTAGTGTTTTGTTCCACTCTTGCCGCCCTAGTTTCCGTCATATCGGTGTTATGTTCCCGGATTTTGCGTTCCTTACGCGGTTGGGTTATAATGGGAACCCCTTGATAGTTCGCCTTGATTAAAGCTTTTCCAGCAATGCCCAACCTTGGTTTTACCATTTGCCACCTAGCCTCTTTTTCCCTTGGGTTTCCGGAGCCCGAGGGTCATCTTATTTAAACCCCCCCGGGCCAGTGCTCCTCTGAGTGTTGGTCCACCTGTCAGCTGCCGGTGGCCACCAGGGGCAACTCTGGGCTGGCCTACCCGTACCTAAGACAATCTGAGTGTGCCTTGAGAAAGAGATATGTGCAGCTCCTATCGGGATTTGTCGGCACATTCGGGCGGTGTTGCTGGTCTTGTTTTAACCTGTCGAAGTGTCTTGAAGAACCGAGGTACCGAGTCTGATCGGAACGTCTCGGGAGGAGGTCTATTCCTTCGTTGACCGTGAGAGCTTCTCATGGGCTAAGTTGGGACTCCCCTGCAGGGATTTGAACTTTTGAAAGCCGTGCCCGCGGTTATGGGAAGATGGGAATTTGTTAATGTCCGGTTGTAGATAACTTGAACCTTAACTTAATTAAAATGAATCAACAGTGTGAGTTACCGTGATGGTCTCTTCTCGGCGGAGTCCGGGAAGTGAACACGGTGTTGGAGTAATGCTTGCGCAGGTTGTTCTCTAGATTCTCACTCGCGCTTTGCCTCCTCTTCTCGCTCTCTTTTGCGAACAGGTTAGCCACCATATATGCTAGTCGCTTGCTGCAGCTCCACTTATATTTACCTTGCCTTACCTATTAAGCTTAAATAGTCTTGATCGTGAGGGTCCGAGATTGCTGAGTCCCCGTGGCTCACAGATTACTATTAAACCAGATGCAGGGCCTAATGATTCCGCTCCAGGTGACACGCTTGAGCTCAAGTGGGAGTTCGACGAGGACTCTCAACGATACTATGTTTCTTTTCCTGATGATCAGTAGTGGTGCCCAGTTGGGGTGATCGGGACTGTGTCGCATGTTGGGTTGTATTTTATTTTGGCGTCGTAGTCGGACCATGAGTGTTTGAATGTTGTAATGCTATTTATGTACTTGATTGACGTGGCGAGTGTAAGCCAACTATGTTATCTCCCCTTTTATTATCTATATTACATGGGATGTTGTGAAGATTGCCTAACTTGCGACATATGCCTTCAATGCGATTATGTCTCTAAGTCGTGCCTCGACACGTGGGAGCTATAGTCGCATTGAGGGTGTTAAAATAGGATCTTGGAGTCTGCCAACGGCATCCCCAAGTAGGTCATGGGGAATGAATTTAGCCTACAATTTAGGTTATCCGTGATCCTCTATTGCTCCTCCGCCGGGTAACCCAAAACGATGACCTCGCTCTTGTCAAAGTTAATCTTGAGTCCCGACATAGCCTCAAAGCAGAGGAGTAGGAACTTAAGATTAACTATGTCGAGGGAAGATCCCTCCACCATAAGCATGGTGTCATCGGCGTATTGGAGATGGGTGACCCCTCCTCCCGGAATGAGGTGACTAACTGTTGGAAATATGCCCTAGAGGCAATAATAAATTAGTTATTATTATTATTATTATTATTATTATATTTCATTGTTCATGATAATCGTTTATTATCCATGCTAGAATTGTATTGATAGCAAACTCAGATACATGTGTGGATACATAGACAACACCATGTCCCTAGAAAGCCTCTAGTTGACTAGCTCGTTGATCAATAGATGGTTATGGTTTCTTGACCATGGACATTGGATGTCGTTGATAACGGGATCACATCATTAGGAGAATGATGTGATGGACAAGACCCAATCCTAAGCCTAGCACAAGATCGTGCAGTTCGTTTGCTAAAGCTTTTCTAATGTCAAGTATCATTTCCTTAGACCATGAGATTATGCAAATCCCGGATACCGTAGGAGTGCTTTGGGTGTGCCAAACATCACAATGTAACTGGGTGGCTATAAATGTACACTACAGGTATCTCCGAAAGTATCTGTTGGGTTGGCACGAATCGAGACTGGGATTTGTCACTCCGTGTAAACGGAGAGGTATCTCTGGGCCCACTCGGTAGGACATCATCATAATGTGCACAATGTGACCAAGGAGTTGATCACGGGATGATGTGTTACGGAACGAGTAAAGAGACTTGCCGGTTATGAGATTGAACATGGTATCGGGATACCGATGATCGAATCTCGGGAAAGTATCATACCGCTAGACAAAGGGAATTGTATACGGATTGATTGAATCCTCGACATCGTGGTTCATCCGATGAGATCATCGTGGAGCATGTGGGAGCCAACATGGGTATCCAGATCCCATTGTTGGTTATTGACCGGAGAGTCGTCTCGGTCATGTCTGCATGTCTCCCGAACCCGTAGGGTCTACACACTTAAGGTTCGGTGACGCTAGGGTTGTTAGGAAGACTTATATGTGATTTCCGAATGTTGTTCGGAGTCCCGGATGAGATCCCGGACGTCACGAGGAGTTCCCGAATGGTCCGGAGGTGAAGATTTATATGTAGGAAGTTGTCATACGGTCACCGGAAAGGTTCGGGGGCATATCGGTATTGTACCGGGGCCACCGGAGGGGTTCCGGGGGTCCACCGGGAGGGGCCACCTCTCTTGGAGGGCCTAATGGGCTGTAGAGGAAAGGGGAACAACCCTACATGGGCTGGCCGCATCCCCCCCTTGGGCCCATGTGCCTAGGGTTGGGGGGGGGGGAACCCTAAAGTGGGCGCCCCCCTTGCTTGGGGGGCAAGCCCCCTCCCCTTGGCCGCCCCCCTCTAGATCTCATCTAGAGGGGGCCGGCCCCCTTCCTCCTTCCCCTATAAATAGAGGGGCAAGGGGAGGGCTGCATAGAACATCCAAGGCGCAGCCCCTCCCCTCCCCAACACCTCTCCTCCTCCGTAAGAGCTTGGCGAAGCCCTGCCGGAGTACTGCAGCTTCACCACCACCACGCCGTCGTGCTGCTGTTGGAGCCCTCTTCCTCAACCTCTCCCTCCTCCTTGCTGGATCAAGGCGCGGGAGACGTCCTCGCTCCGTATGTGTGTTGAACACGGAGGTGCCGTCCGTTCGGCGCTAGGATCTTCGATGATTTGGATCACGACGAGTACGACTCCATCAACCCCGTTCTCTTGAACGCTTCCGCTCGTGATCTACAAGGGTATGTAGATGCACTCCTCTCTCCCTCATTGCTAGATGACTCCATAGATTGATCTTGGTGATGCGTAGAAAATTTTAAAATTCTGCTTCGATTCCCAACAGTGGTATCGGAGCTAGGTCTATGCGTAGTTTCTATGCACGAGTAGAACACAAAGCAGTTGTGGGCATCGATATTGTCAATTTACTTGTCGTTACTAGTCTTATCTTGATTCGGCGGCATCGTGGGATGAAGCGGCCCGGACCGACCTTACACGTACTCTTACGTGAGACTGGTTCCACCGATTGACATGCACTAGTTGCATAAGGTGGCTAGCGGGTGTCTGTCTCTCCCACTTTAGTCGGATCGGATTCGATGAAAAGGGTCCTTATGAAGGGTAAATAGAAATTGGCATATCACGTTGTGGTTTTGGCGTAGGTAAGAAACGTTCTTTCTAGAAACCTATAGCAGCCATGTAAAAACTTGCAACAACAAGTAGAGGACGTCTAACTTTTTTTTGTAGCATATGCCTTGTGATGTGATATGGCCAAAAGGATGTGATGAATGATATATGTGATGTATGAGATTGATCATGTTCTTGTAATAGGAATCACGACTTGCATGTCGATGAGTATGACAACCGGCAGGAGCCATAGGAGTTGTCTTAATTTATTTATGACCTGCGTGTCAACATAAACGTCATGTAATTACTTTACTTTATTGCTAAAGCGTTAGGCATAGTAGTAGAAGTAATAGATGACGAGACAACTTCAAGAAGACACGATGATGGAGATCATGGTGTCATGCCGGTGACAACGATGATCATGGAGCCCCGAAGATGGAGATCAAAAGGAGCGAAATGATATTGGCCATATCATGTCACTATTTGATTGCATGTGATGTTTATCATGTTTTACATCTTATTTGCTTAGAACGACGGTAGCTTAAATAAGATGATCCCTCACTAAAATTTCAAGAAAAGTGTTCCCCCTAACTGTGCACCGTTGCGAAGGTTCATTGTTTCGAAGCACCACGTGATGATCGGGTGTGATAGATTCTAACGTTCGAATACAACGGGTGTAAGCCAGATTTACACACGCAATACACTTAGGTTGACTTGACGAGCCTAGCATGTACAGACATGGCCTTGGAACACGGAAGACCGAAAGGTCGAGCATGAGTCGTATAGAAGATACAATCAACATGTAGATGTTCACCGATGTTGACTACTCCGTCTCACGTGATGATCGGACACGGCCTAGTTGACTCGGATCATGTTTCACTTAGATGACTAGAGGGATCTCTATCTGAGTGGGAGTTCATTAAATAATTTGATTAGATGAACTTAATTGTCATGAACATAGTCTAAATTGTCTTTGCAAATATGTTGTAGATAAATAGCTCATGTTGTAGCTCCATGTTTCAATACGTTCCTAGAGAAAGATTAAGTTGAAAGATATTGTAAGCAATGATGCGGACTAGGTCCATAGTCCAAGGAGTGTCCTCACTGATACACAGAAGGCTTACGTCTTTGATGCACCGCTCGATGTGCAAACCCCTACAACGTCGTCTGCGGATGTTGTGAACACCTGACAGACACATCCTGATGACTACTTCATAGTTTAGTGCACCATACTTTACGGCTTAGAATCGGGATTCCAATGACGTTTTTGAACGCCATAAGACATATGAGATGTTCCAAGAGATGAAATTGGGATTTCAGGCTCATGCCCGTGTTGAGAGGTATGAGACCTCAGACAAGTTCTTTTGCCAACAAGATGGAGGAGAATAGCTCAGCTAGTGAGCATGTGCTCAGATTTTCTGGGTGCTACAATCACTTAAATCAAGTGGGAGTTAAACTTCCAGATAAGATAGTGATTGATAGAGTTCTCTAGACACTATCACTAAGCTACTAGATCTTCGTGATGAACTATGACATGCAAGGGATGGAGTTGATTCCAGAGCTGTTCACGGTGCTTAAGACCGCAAAAGGTAGAAATCAAGAAGGAGCATCAAGTGTTGATGGTTTAACAAGACCACTGGTTTCAAGAAGGACAAGGGCTAGAAGGGAAACTTCATGGATGGCAAACCAGTTGTCGCTCCAGTGAAGGAACCCAAGGTTGAACCCAAACCCGAGACTAAGTGCTTCTATTGTAAGGGGAACGGTCACTGGTAGCGGAATTACCCCAAATGCATGGTAGATAAGAAGGCTGGCAACTTCAACAAAGTATATACGTGTTATTAATGTGTACCTCACTAGTACTCCTGGTAGCACCTGGGTATTGGATACCGGTTCAATTGCTATTATTGGTGACTTGAAGCAAAAGCTACGGACTAAACGGAGACTGGCTAAGGGCGAGGTGACGATGTGTGTTGGAAGTGTTTCCAAAGTTGATGAGATCACCATCGCACGCTCCATCTACCTTCGGGATTAGTATTGAACCTAGATAAATGTTATCAGGTGTCTACGTTGAGCATGAATATGATTAGATCATGTTCATTGCAATACGGTTATTCATTTAAGTTAGAGAATAATGGTTATTCTGTTTACATGAATAATACCTTTCATGGTCATGCACCCTATGTGAATAGTTCATTGAATCTCGGTCATGGTAATACACATGTTCACGCCAAAAGATGTAGAGTTAAGAATGATAGTACCACTTTCTTGTGGCACTGCCGCTTAGGTCATATTGGCGTAAGATGCATGAAGAAACTCCATATCAATGGATGTTTGGAGTCACTTGATTTTGAATCGCTTGACACATGCGAGCCATGCCTGATAGGCAGGATGACTAAGACCCCGTTTTCAGGTACAATGAAACGGGCAAGTGACTTGTTGGAAATCATGCATGCTGATGCGTGTGATCCAATGAGAATTGAAGCGTGCGGTGGATGTCGCTATTTTCTCATCTTCACTGACGATTTGGGTAGATATAGGTATATCTACTTAATGAAGCACAAGTCTGAAACATTTGAAAAGTTCAAGTGACTTCAGAGTGAAGTTAAGAATCATAACAATAAGATCATGTTCCTACGATCTGATCAAAAGGGGATTTTCTGAGTTATGAGTTTGGCAATCACTTAAGACATTGTGGAATTGTTTCATAGTTGAAGCCACCTGGAACACCACAAGGTAATGGTGTGTCCGGACGTCATAGTCGAACCCTATGAGGTATGGTGCAATCTATGATGTCTCTTACCAATCTACCGTTTTCATTTTGAGGTTATGCGTTAGAGACAGCTGCATTCACTTTAGATAGGACACCATCTAAGTCCGTTGAGACAACGTCATATGAACATTGGTTTGGCAAGAAACCAAAGTTGTCGTTTCTTAATGTTTGGGGATGCGATGCTTAGGGCATCAGCCGGAAAAGCTCGAACCCAAAGCGGACAAACACATCTTCATAGGATACCCAAGGGTGACAGTTGGGTATACCTTCTATCTCAGATCCGAGGGCAAATTGTTTATCGCTAAGAACGGGTCCTTTCTCGAGAAGGAGTTTCTCTCGAAAGAATTGAGTGGGAGGAAGATAGAACTTGATGAGGTTGTCAAACCTTTACTTCAACCAGAGAGTGATGCGACACAGAAAGATGTTTTCTGTGGCGCCTACGTCTGTTGAAGAGGAAGTTAATGATAGTGATCATGAAACTTCGGATCAAGTTGCTATCGAACCTCATAGGTCGACAAGGATATGTACTACTCCTGAGTGGTACGGTAATCCTGTCTTAAATATCATGTTGTTAGACAACAATGAACCTACGAGCTATGGAGAAGCGATGGTGGGCCTGTATTCCGACAAATGGTTAGAAGCCATGAAATCCGAGATAGGATACATGTATCAGAACAAAGTATGGACTTTGGTGAACTTTCCCTATGATCGGCAAGCCATTGAGATAAATGGATCTTTAAGAAGAAGACGGACGTGGGCGATAATGTTACTGTCTATGAAGCTCGACTTGTGGCAAAAAGGTTTTTCACAAGTTCAAGGAGTTGACTACGATGAGATTTTCTCACCCGTAGCGATGCTTAAGTCCGTCGGAATCATGTTAGCATTAGCTGTATTTTTCGATTATGAAATCTGACAGATGGATGTCAAAACAAGTTTTCTTACCAGTTTTCGTAAGAAAAGTTGTATGTGATACAATAAAAGGTTTTGTCAATCCTAAGGATGCTAAAAGGTATGCTGGCTCCAGCAATCCTTCTATGGACTAGAGCAAGCATCTTGGAATCGGAATATATGTTTTGATGGAGTGATCAAAGCTTTTAGGTTTATACAATGTTTGCTAGAAACTTGTATTTACAAGAAAGTGAGTGGGAGCACTACAACATTTCTGATAAGTATATGTGGATGACATATTGTTGATCCAAAATAATGTAGAATTTCTGGAAAGCATAAACGGTTGTTTGAAGAGTGTTTTTCAAAGGAAGACCTGGATAAAGCTGCTTACATATTGGGCATCAAGATCTATAGAGATAGATCAAAACGCCTGATGATACTTTCAAAGAACGCACACCTTGACATGTTTTTTGAAGGAGTTCAAAATAGATCAGTCAAAGAAGGGGTTCTTACCTGAGTTGTAAGGTGTGAAGTTGAGTAAGACTCAAAGATTGACCACGGCAGAAGAAAGAGGAAGGACGAAGGTCGTCCCTTATGCTCTTGTCATAGGCCCTATATGGTATGCCATGCTGAGTACAGCACCTGATGTGCGCCTTGCCAAATGTCTGGCAAGAGGGTACAAAGGTGATCTAGGACTGGATCGCCAGATAGCAGTGAAAATTATCCCTAGAGGAATAAGGAAATGTTTCTCGGTTATGGAGGTGATAAAGAGTTCGACATAAAGAGTTACATCGATGCAAGCTTAACACCTGTCCGGATAGCTCTGAGTAGAGATACCGGATACGTATAATGGAGCAATAATTTGGAATAGCTCCAAATGGAACGTGGTAGCAGCATCTACGATATAAAGTTTTGCGAAATACATAGGGATCTGAATATCGCAAGACCTGATGACTACAACCTCTCTCACAAGCATAACATGATCAAACCCAGAAATCTTTGAGGGTTTATCACATAGTGATGTGAACTAGATCATTGAGTCTAGTAGACTCTAGGATGTTGGTCACATGGCAATGTGACCTGTGAGTGTTAATCACATGGCGATGTGAACTAGATTATTGACTCTAGTGCAAGTGGGAGACTGTTGGAAATATGCCCTAGAGGCAATAATAAATTAGTTATTATTATTATATTTCATTGTTCATGATAATCGTTTATTATCCATGCTAGAATTGTATTGATAGCAAACTCAGATACATGTGTGGATACATAGACAACACCATGTCTTTAGTAAGCCTCTAGTTGACTAGCTCGTTGATCAATAGATGGTTACGGTTTCCTGACCATGGACATTGTATGTTGTTGATAACGGGATCACATCATTAGGAGAATGATGTGATGGACAAGACCCAATCCTAAGCCTAGCACAAGATCGTGCAGTTCGTTTGCTAAAACTTTTCTAATGTCAAGTATCATTTCCTTAGACCATGAGATTGTGCAAATCCCGGATACCGTAGGAGTGCTTTGGGTGTGCCAAACATCACAATGTAACTGGGTGGCTATAAATGTACACTACAGGTATCTCCGAAAGTATCTGTTGGGTTGGCACGAATCGAGACTGGGATTTGTCACTCCGTGTAAACGGAGAGGTATCTCTGGGCCCACTCGGTAGGACATCATCATAATGTGCACAATGTGACCAAGGAGTTGATCACGGGATGATGTGTTATGGAACGAGTAAAGAGACTTGCCGGTAACGAGATTGAACAAGGTATTGGGATACCGACGATCGAATCTCGGGAAAGTATCGTACCGCTAGACAAAGGGAATTGTATACGGATTGATTGAATCCTCGACATCGTGGTTCATCCGATGAGATCATCGTGGAGCATGTGGGAGCCAACATGGGTATCCAGATCCCGCTGTTGGTTATTGACCGGAGAGTCGTCTCGGTCATGTCTGCATGTCTCCCGAACCCGTAGGGTCTACACACTGAAGGTTCTGTGACGCTAGGGTTGTTAGGAAGACTTATATGTGATTACCGAATGTTGTTCGGAGTCCTGGATGAGATCCCGGACGTCACGAGGAGTTCCCGAATGGTCCGGAGGTGAAGATTTATATGTAGGAAGTTGTCGTACGGTCACCGGAAAGGTTCTGGGCCATATCGGTATTGTACCGGGGCCACCGGAGGGGTTTCGGGGGTCCACCGGGAGGGGCCACCTCTCTCGGAGGGCCTAATGGGCTGTAGAGGAAAGGGGACCAGCCCTACATGGGCAGGCCACAGCCCCCCCCCTTGGGCCCATGCGCCTAGGGTTGGGGGGGAAACCCTAAAGGGGGCGCCCCCCTTGCTTGGAGGGCAAGCCCCCTCCCCTTGGCCCCCCCTCTAGATCTCATCTAGAGGGGGCCGGCCCCCTTCCTCCTTCCCCTATAAATAGAGGGGCAAGGGGAGGGCTGCATAGAACATCCAAGGCGCAGCCCCTCCCCTCCCCAACACCTCTCCTCCTCCGTAAGAGCTTGGCGAAGCCCTGCCGGAGTACTGCAGCTTCACCACCACCACGCCGTCGTGCTGCTGTTGGAGCCCTCTTCCTCAACCTCTCCCTCCTCCTTGCTGGATCAAGGCACGGGAGACGTCCTCGCTCCGTACGTGTGTTGAACGCGGAGGTGCCGTCCGTTCGGCGCTAGGATCTTCGGTGATTTGGATCACGACGAGTACGAATCCATCAACCCCGTTCTCTTGAACGCTTCCGCTCGTGATCTACAAGGGTATGTAGATGCACTCCTCTCTCCCTCGTTGCTAGATGACTCCATAGATTGATCTTGGTGATGCGTAGAAAATTTTAAAATTCTGCTTCGATTCCCAACACTAGCAACTCCCGAGAGGTGGCCGGCCCTCCTAGCTTTGTCCAGGATGCCTGCCAGAGCGTCCACGGCGAGATTGAAGAGCAGGGGGTATCGGATCCCCTTGCTTCACTCCCGCAGAGGATGAGAAGAACGGCCCCACATCACCGTTAATGTTAATCGCAGTCTTGGCAGACCGTACCAACTGCATAATTCAGTTGCACCTTTTGTCCTCAAAGCCTCTGCGCTGCATAACGAGCCGCAGGAAATCCCAGTCTAGGCGATCATAGGCTTTCTGGAAGTCCAGCTTGAGGAAGACACCCTTTTGTCCACGCGATCGTACCTCGTGCACAATCTCATGCAGGGACAGAACCTCGTCATGAATTCGTCTCCCTTTCAAGAAGGCTGTCTGAAGTGGGTGGACTACCAGTGCGAATCTAATCGTGCAGACTTTAGAGAAGATGCGCTCCAGGACGTTGATAATTGTGATAGGTCTGAATTGGCGAATGTCCGTCGCCCCAACTACTTATGGGATCAGGGTGATAACACCAAAATTTATACGCGCCATGTCAAATGTTCCGATATAGAATTCATGGAACATTGGCATGATCACAGGTTTTAGGACGTTCCAGAATTTCTGGAAGAAGGCAACCGGCAGGCCATCCGGCCCCGGCGCCGACCCCGCCTTCATTGAGGCGATCGACCTCCCCACCTCCTCCGGCGAGAACGGGATAGCGAGATCAGTTCATACATGCTGTTGCTCCGTGCTTGTTCTGATAGTGCATCTGTTTTGTTTAATGTGCACCTTTTTGGACCTTTGTATCCTTATTACAAGGAGGGTCTGCGCTCACAGGCTGATATGTGCTTTTGGGTTACTAGTATCTGGAAACCTGTAGTACCTTGAAGACAATAACGCACGGGTCTATCACAGCTCGGCTGCACCTGCTTCTGTGTTTGCCCCCCTCTCCTTTCGATTTGCCCTCCTTTGTGTTACACTGAATTTTGATTGCCATTCCTTTTGGCGTCCATTCAAGGGAAAATATTTTCACTGCCAAATAGAATGTCGCAAGACAAAGTAACATGTACGAGTCTAGACTGTAACTTCTATATGCTGCAAACCTGCTGCAAAACATAATTCGTAAAATTCCGAGAGAACAAGCTGCGCATAACACCAATCAGGTATAGTTTATGATCTCTCAATATGGTGCAGAATTTGACTCCCTAAAATTGTTGGAGCACAACATCATTAAGTGTCCAAAATGTGTGACATCTTATGATTCAAAGTTGAAGTGTTTCATGGTTGCAACTTTTGCACTGTACAATGGCAATGTGTAAAACTTTTTGTGTACATTCTGAGGATCAGTAATGGTCATCCCTCTAATTTTTTTTACATGAACCAACACATCGCTAAACTATATTGGATGGATTGAGATTTCTGTTGGACAGGAAGTAAAATTCTGTGGCAAATTACAACAAGTTACCTACTGGGGAGCCGAGGTGGTAATTTCGCTCCAATCTGCTTCTGCTGTTCGGAGCAGAAAATTCTTGTTGTATCTAGGGTGTGGTGGCCTGACAGGAGGTGGACCCCTGTCGGGATTGAGTTATCCTCTTTTTCAGAAAAAAAAACATCAAAAAATATTACATGCAGCATGGTCAGAGATGAGGTTAATTATACGCAACTCAATGAAAAGGAAAACCATATTGACAATGGGGAATTACTGTCCATTAAAATACGACAGAACTCCGAAACATTGCCTTGTTATTTCTCAAAGTACAGAAATAAACTATTTGTGAAAAGGAAGAGAAATTAACTATTTGTGATTACCACCACCAAGGTTTTTAGTTTGGAAAAGAAAACAATTTTGGAACTCATCGAAATATGTGAAATTTCATTGAAAATTTTAACCATGACGGCCACTACGGCACTACCGGGTCACTGGAATAACAATATCAAACACAGCACTTAAAAGAACAGTACGAAGTTGCGTGACTTGCGGCCAATGGAAGGTGGCTGCCGAGATCAGGGAGACGGCTAATAATCAAGGCCCCACACAAATTGATTCTACCTCCTGGATCCATCTTTAAAAGGGAGGAGTCCCATTCCTTGCCCATTTCATTTTCCTCTTGCCACATGCAATACTCACAAACACAACTTGTACGCCTGCACATTTGAAATCTCGATTGTTTCTAGTCATTCTGACTGACAAATTAAAAATGATGATTAAGTTGTCAGAAAATAATACTTGGATGGCATTTATGTCTTGCCTCTCTACATGTAGGAGCAGGAGGCATCAGGAAGTTAGGGAGATCCAAGCAACAATATGCCACAACTGAAATGTCTCCCCCTTTGCAGCCCACTACTAGGATACGTAGTGCTAAGAAAACAGCCTCTCTTTCCTGGCACAAGATACTCTCACGTAGCCAATACTATGTAAGAGAGACAATGCAAAGAAGTTTACTAAATTGCATTAGATGACAAATATATTTTAGCCCCATATTTTTTGTTTAACTTGCTTCAATTGGACGTTAGAAAAAAAATACATCCAGAATGATGGTAGTACCAAGATGTAACACTAGTTTCTTATACTAGTTTATACTTGGATGTATCTCTAGGTGATTTTAGTAATATACCCAAACTAAACCTGTCAAACTATTGCTTTGGGTCTAGCTCATTTCCTCACTTAATGGACACCTGGTGGTGATTGCACATACATATTTTTGGTTTGTCCAAAGTGTAAATCTACTGAAAATAACTGGCAACATAAACAGTGACATACTCCGGCCTGGTCTACATATGATGGTAGTCACTTTATAACATGGTGAGTTATATCACTATTAAGCGACATTGAAGGATCGATCAACATATGCAAGTGACTTTTCTCCTTTCTGCTACAACTTATTACAACATCACTGGGTCTGTGTACCACATGATGGGTGACGTGGCTAACATTAAGACCGCAGGCGTGACAATACTTCTACATCCTCTACTTTTAAAAGCTCACCCTTTCACTTGCTGCTTTTCCATTCTTCACTAACCTCCCCGACCCTCTTGCAAGCACTTGCTGACACACTATGGTGAAACCTAAACGTATATCAGAATGCAGTGGGGATCAGCTCTAAAGCTTCAATAGAAAAATCGTAGTCAATGTTGCTGGAAGCATATAGGATTAGCAGGCATCAGAAAACTAGCAAGACATGGTGGCAATGCTCGGAATTCTGGGAATGCTAGTGCGGACGCTTTGACCATCTGTCGTACTAGTGAAAAATTCCGGTGCCATGGGGTCTGCATGCCCCTCGTCTGCTGGCCGGTAGCTGCCTTTCTTGCTTTCGTAATATGGGTCCGAGTGAAAGAAAGAAGCTGCGGCGGCGTTGTTATTTCTTTGGATTAACGACTACTTCTGGTCGATAAGGGTCGATCGAGCCAGGTGTAAGGGCCCAGGGTGAAAATTATCCTAGACCAAGCAAAAACCCAATTTATGCTATTTTGTCTAACTGTCCATCAAAACCGTGTCATTTAGTCAGAAAAAAGGAATGATGTGCTGCTGGATCAAAGCCCTTGTGACATATTGCTCAAAGTATAAACCGCTCCCTTCCGACCTGAAGACATGAGAATAAGTTGAGCATGTTTATACACAATCTGTAAGTAGATATGTCCATTGCAAATCAATTGATGTATTATGTGAGGACTACTATGTGACTTGTAGATGTTTGCCAGATTGGAACTTCTATACGCTGCAAACCTGGCGCAGAACAAATTCCATGCAATTCTTGGAAGAACAAGCGACACATAACAGCAATCAGGTGTAAGTTTCTGATGTTTCCATATGACTCCCTGCGGTTGTTCCAGTACAACATCATCAAGTGTTTAAAAAGGGTGCCATCTTACAAATTTTAAAGTGTTCCATGGTTGCAACCTGTGCTGTCTCTTGCTTAAGGTTGAGTAATGATGGCATTGCGTCTACTTTTTTACTTGGACCAACACATCGCAAAGCTTTGTTGGATGCAATGAGATTTCTTTTGAACAAAAGATTCTGTAGCAAATCACGGCAACTTACCTACCTGGGGAGCGGAGTTTTTTATGTTTGCTCGCATCAGCTTCAGCCGGCGAGTGCAGATGTTTCTGCTCTACCGTTTGGAGCAGAAACATCTTGTCGTATGTGGGATTCTGGGACCGGAGTTGTCCTCTTTTTCAGAAGCAAAAAAACACCAAAACATATTACATGAACATGAGGTTAGTTATAGGCTTATAGCAACTCAAGGAAATAGAAAACCATATTGACAATGGCAGTTACTGTCCATTAAAATAACATAGAACTAGTTAACATTGCTTGTTATTTCTCGAAGTACAGAAATTAACTATTTGTAAAGCACAGAACTAGGAAACCTTATTGACAATGGGCAATTACTGTCCATAACTTAAATTCCATTTTGTTTCTTTCATAGGACAAGAATTTCATCTTTTCAAACAGCTAGCTGTCTTGAGGCTTCATGGCCAGGAACAGGAAGGCGATCAATCCCCAGACCTAAGCCTCCGGTCGGCGGCAGGCCATACTCAAGGGCAGTGCAGAAGGTTTCGTCCATGGCCATCGCTTCATCGTCACCGTCCTGACGATCCCTGAGCTGCTCCTCAAACCGCTCCCTCTGCACGACGGGGTCATTCAGCTCCATGTAGGCGTTGCACACCTCATGCTTGTTGATGAACAGCTCAAACCTTTCAGTCAGTCCAGGCCGGGCTTCGTCCCTGTGTGACTTTGCGAGTGGGCTCATGATCACCGGATGGTTGATGATGAACGTCGGGTTCACGCATGTCTCCTCCAGGAAGTGCCCGACAAGCGTGTCCAGCAGCCGTGCCGTCGTGTGTGGAAGCGGGCACGTAATGTCGTACCTGGCACAAGCCTCCATCAAGTACTCGTTGGCATCATCGGTCGACAGATCCTCCTCCGGTATGTTGAGATCGGCCATGTCCTCCAGTCCCTTGATCATGTTGATCCGCGCGAATGGAGGAGTAAAATCGATCTCGATAGGCGGCTTGTCGGCGCCGTTGGCGTGGTACTGTACCTTGTAGCCGCCCGTGAGCTCCTTCACCATGCCGCCCAGCATCTCCTCCGTGTGCTCCATCAGGTCGTTGTAGTCCGCATAGGCCATGTAGAACTCGCACGTCGTGAACTCGGGGTTGTGCGTCGTGTCGATGCCTTCGTTCCTGAACTGCCTCCCGATCTCGTACACGCGGTCCAGTCCGCCGCCGACGAGCTGCTTCAGGTAGAGCTCTGGCGCGATGCGCATGTACAACTTCATGTTCAGGTCGTTGTGGTGCGTGAAGAACGGCCTGGCGGCGGCGCCACCGGCAACCACGTTCATCATCGGGGTGTCCACCTCCAAAAACCCACGCTTGTCAAGGAAGCTCCGGATGAAGGAGATGACTCTGGCTCGCACCGTGAAGACGGGCCTCACCTCAGGGTTCACCATGAGATCGAGGTACCGTCGGCGGTACCGTGTCTCCTGGTCCTTGAGGGCGTAGCTCTCCATGTTCCTGGGCATGACGGGCGCCCACGGCAGCGGCGGCGTGCGCCGGTGCCTATTAGCCTGCCGCGGCAGCATGTGCAGGCAGGGCGAGAGCACGATGAACTGTGCAGGGAATATGCTGAGCTCGCCTCGGTTGCTTTTACCAGGGAACCCACGCACGTCGACCACGTCGCCAAGCTTCACGCCAGAGTGGAAAGCGGAGAATTCCTCGGGAGTCTCCAGCTCCGAGGTCCCGGAGTCTGCCATGACCTGGACCTTGGCGCCGCCGCGGTGGAGGTCGTAGAAGAGGAGGCTGGAGGACGACGTCCTCTTGCTCATTATCCTCCCGGCCAGGGACTCGGTGACGTCGACCAGCTTCTCCCCGTCGGCCAGGCCCCTGTACCTGTGGACGTAGTCGGCGACGGAGACGGTGGGCTGGAAGGCGTGCGGGTAGGGGTTGACGCCGGCGGCCTTCTGCGCGGCGAGCGCGCCGAGCCTGTTGTGGTAGTACTGGGTGGGATCCATGCCGTCGTCCGCCATGGGCGTGGTGCAAAACTCTCTCCCGTACCGTAGTTGGGGAAAAACAAAGCGGAGACTTTGTTGACCTAGCACCGATTTCGTGTTCTTCGTCGGTTTATTTATATCCAAAACATTAACGTGCGCATCAAAGGCGCCTCCTCGCGCGTTCGCATGTACGACAAAAAAATGCATCCATCAGGCTCCCATTGGCATCGCTCATCCCCGTCTTTACTGTGGCGAAGTATAAAAAAAATTCCATCAGGCTCCCATCGGCATCTCTCATCCCCGTTTTAATGTGGCGAAGTATAAAAAAACTAGCGATGGATCCCTTCCTTCCCTTGGAAGGTAACTTCTACTTTTCTTTCGCCCCACATCGTCACATCAGCTCTCGCACGCAACCTCCAAAGCCGCCGCCGCCGCCGTCTCAGCCATTTCTCTCGTCTGCTCCTCCCCTTTCCCCTGCCCTAGCCTATTTCTAGCCCTCCGCCTCTCCCTTTCTTCCTCGAGTACGGCAGCGGAAGGGGGGCCGCGACGGGAGAGAGGTTCTCCACCCCTGACAGACGACGTCACCGCCTCCGACCTCGGCCTCGTCTGCAGCAGCAGCACGGACCTCTGCCCGTGTGTCTCTGTCTCGCTGCTCATCCTCCAGGAGGGGACTCGGAAGGAGGGTCGTGCTCCTGGTTGGGATCTCCGTGCTCCCTCTCCTGCGCCTCCATCTGCGTTCGATCTCGTCACTGGTGAGTAGTGCTCTGCTCAGCGTGGGGATGACCTATGAGATTCTTAGTTTGAATTCTGATGTGAATGAGTAGTGCTCTGCTCAGCGTGGGGATGACCTATGAGATTATTAGTTTGAAATCTGATGTGAATCTCCTAAAAACCGATGCAAATCTGTCTTGAGAACATAACCTTCGAATCACGGAACCTTGAGATTTTCTGAAGCTTTATTCCCAAGCCTGAAAATGACTAGCTGGCTAGGTTAATCATCGCTCTGAGGAAATCAAAATCGTCTGTGGGAATGGCCCCTCTGAATGTTCTAAACCATCCCTTGATGCCGTCTCTAGGTCCGTCCAGGCCCTGCCGTCCACTTGCTGACTTCTTGGCGCAATGGGTTGAGTACGTTGGTCTGTGTTGGTTGCGAGTTTTGGTCTTGTTGTAGAGGTCTTCGGCAGCGGTTGTGACGCGGCTCGGTTGCTCTGTGGCTTGCCCAATCGCCATCGGCATGAGGTTGGCCTAGGTGAAGCAAGTATTGTAGTACGCGTGGTGGGTGTGTTTGGTGGATGTGGATGCTAATTCCTGTGATTGGCATTGTAATGGACGAAAGGCATTCTATCCGGCTTCTTTGCCGCTTCTTCTTTAATATATGATACGCATGCTCATGCGTATTCGAGAAAAATGTTCTGAACCATCCCTACCCATATAAAGAAAGTGTGGGAGCGGGACGGCGGGATCTGCTCCAGGCGGTGCGGGACGCGCTACTGTCGCTCATGCAGCATAACGGCGTCGACCTGATCTTGTGGAGGGCGGGTGAATTATTTCTGTTCTTTATTTTTTCCCTATTCTTAACATTGGCAAACAATCTCAGGATTTCGCACATGTGCAATCTTCACACTCAATAATTTCTTGATATAGAGTCGAACCAGAACATGTATTAAGGGACCATGACATATCTAGCATCGGTATCTGAAGATGGCAAGATCTGGTCATGGCATCTGACTTTTGAGAAGTCAGTATCTTCCAAGAAAATTAATCCTGCTCGGCCTCTTCGCGTGGTTCGTTGAGTGCTGGGTCGTGCCATTGTCTAACTGGGTGCCCCTCGCGGCCGCCGTCTGGGCGATCATTCAGGTAGCTGTTGTTTCTTTCCCCTGTGTTGGTCAGATCATACATGGATTCATAGTTCGTTTGATGCCATCTTACTTTTAGTATAGCATGTATAATGTCTTATCTTGGGCATTCACATGATACTTTGTAATTTCTGAAAGAGAAACAGAGTGTGAACTATAGCTTTTTATTTGTTAGGAAATTCTGATATGTTTTGTTTTGTTAAGTGCTAATAATGATTTTGAAAGTGAGATTAGCAGCAAACAACATTTTATCTAGGCCCCTAATGGTTCTGTTTGTCTTCTTAGTTCTCACCCTTTTGTATCCGTGATGCAGTATGGGGCTGTAGAAGATTTGAACAAAAGATGGAAGCACCATATACTGAACACAACAGTACAGTATGTGCTGTTTCCTTGCTCTATTTACGTTATTGTTTGTTTATGGAGATAGTCATGCTCATTTTACCTCTATAGTACCTTACAACTCCAATAAAGCCTTGGGAGGGGTTGAACAAACTTTTGATTGAAGTTCGGCCCAACTACATGGAACCGAAACTATCAAGGAAGTTCCAATCTACTGTCGAGGTGAGCTTCTGCCTGAAATTATATTTCGTGCTTGGATGCAACTTAGTAGTTGGTAGTTCAAAAGGTTTCGCAAATAACATTAGATTATACTATATGCATTTGATCCATGGAAGTTGATTATGTAGAATCAAATCATTTCAAAATTCCTTTTGATTTTGTTGATTTGAGGTAGACAGTACAACTGCTGCAGTGGACTTCGTCGTCTCATCGGCATGCTCGCCCGCGACAGTACACCTGCTGCAGCTCCGGTGAGGCGCTGGAGCTCATGGCGGCGCTCACGGCGGTGTACGTCATACTGTACCTCAACTAACATATTGATCTTCTACTTCTTTTCTGATCAAACTGGGAATCATACTATTCTCTTTCTGTCCAGTAAGCCCCACTAATCACTACACTACTAGGAAAAGGCATGCTAGTGGCGCACCGAATTTGCCTTCTAATGGCGCACTACCGGTGCGCCACTGGCATCACGCCATTAGAATTAAATTCTAATGGCGCACCACCGGTGCGCCATTAGTATCTGGTGTTCTAATGGCGCACCACGTAGTGCGCCATTAGTATAGCCTGCAGTGCGCCATTAGAATGCCTTCCAGGGGGCCATATGTACCCATGTGCTTTGGCATTCTAATGGCGCACCAGCAGTTAATGCGCCATTAGTGTGACGATCACAGTGCGCCATTAGTGTCTTGTGTGGTGCGCCATTAGTATGAATATTAGGTTTTATTTATTTTTGCTTTTCTGATTTTTGCACATGTTACAAAATATATTATTGGACAGAATATAGACAGCAGCACACAGCAACATCAGATTCATCAAATACAATAGAAGATTAGTCTCCGAATACAATATATCATCTTAGTCTCCGAATTCAAAAGACCGAACAAAGATAAAACATTACAAGTCTCAAGACCGCGAGTATCGAGTTTGCCTTCACATTACAAGTCGATATCGATCATCTAAACTACCATCACATAGAAGAGAGCTGTGGTCATCACGATGAGCATCATCGCGATCAAACTGGTCTTCATCCGGTTCCTCCAACGCTCCCTCCTCTCTCCCTCTAGATAGCGGGCGTATCTACATTCGGCCTCCGCCCTAGTGGTGTACCCTTTGTAACTGTTACCGCTGAAATGGTGAACCTGTCTCCGACACTCCTCCCAGTCGTCGTAGACTCCGGGAACATTACCCTTGTACACGACATACGACGGCATCTCTATGCACAAGCCAAACAACAGACAATACATAAGCAATATGTAACAAAAGGATCGGAAGAGAAAAGGAAGACATTAATAGCACGATTCATGGTCCTACTAATAAATAGCATTGATTACATCTAAGTTGAACGACTGTCCAAACCAAAGAGACATACGAATTCATTAAAGTATAATTACAACATGAGCCAATCAATGTTTCAGAACTACACATCACTACTTTCGACTCGACTCATCGGACAGGAACGTGGATGAAGCTGCCGTCTGTCGTGATGGTCATGAAATCGCGGTCGTTGTCACCCTGCATTTGTAGCATTTCATCTATCTCACTGTTGGACGGTTGATATCTGAGGAAGAACTGCCCCGAGGTATGAAGGACATCTTGATGGATGATGTCCGCAAACTCCGACTGGATGCGAAAGAATTCTTGTCTGAGGTCCGCATTCTGGACTGCCGACAAGCTCGCGGCCCAATCTTTGAGATTATCTGGTAGCAGAAGTTGATGATGGTCCCTTACGATCGCCCGCATGTGATGGAGGGCGTAGTAGGCATCCTTCTGACCGCCAGGCGGCTGCTTGACGCAGCAGAACTTCGTATTGTGTGAGAACATGTGCTTGCCGTACTTACGAACTTCCCTGGTGAAGGTGCCTCCAGATTTGGCGTAGGCGGGGAGAACATCATCAAGAACTTTCTTGACATTTGTGTAGTCTATCTTGGAGTTACGGTTCGGGTCTAAATACGTGGCCATGGAATATTTCGGGCTTAAGAGAATGAGTGTGCAATGTGTGTCACTGCACAGAACACGGAATGTTAGAAAAAAAAGAACGATCGAAATCTAAGAAATCATATGTTACGGGGCGGTTAAGGGATGACTTACTTGGGAAAGTAAGCTACAAGGAAGTTATCCTTATCTGGGTTTGCCAGAATGACGCCTTCGAGGTGTGAACTCGCAACTTGGCGGTCCCCAGCACTGCTCAAGTGCTTGGCACGCATGTAGAAGGGGTCGACTATCACGATGTCCGGGGTCTTGTCTCTAATGATCCGCATCTCCATACTCAGCGAAAATAGCCGAACGAAGGTGTAGTGCAGCGGATGAAGGTTAAACATAGCAAAGATGTCATCAAACCACAGGACCCCCGATGTCGCCATCCACAAAGCCCTTGCCCTCTGGCACCTTGTCCACGAAAACCGGGTATGCCACATCCTTCTCTCTGAGACGCTGCTTCTCCAAAGAAAGAACACTGTCGTGCAGACTCCGCATAGCACCGGTTGCAGCATTCAGCATATTTGGTGGTAGCATCGCCCTACCCGCCACATGCACCCTCCTCGAGATATCCTTAGGTGAAGGTGGCCCGTCCTGAGCACGGATCAAACTCGGTGCCGGCTGGCTCGCACCGGCGCCCTTGTTAGTCTTCCGTTTCCGTCCCTTCTTCTTGATCTCCTGTAATGGGACCGAGTTCTGCTAACAGACTGCCTTCTTGAGCATGTTGGGGCTGATAATATTTCGCACCTCAGCTATCTGAGGCTCGGTGAAGGCGGGAGCTGGAGGCGTGTCCTGAGAACTGAACGCCAGACGACGCCTGTTGCAATTGGATTTCTCCGCCGTACTAGCTAGATCGCGGTCGTCTTGGTTGAGTTCTTGAGAAAGAGGCCCGCAGAACTCGCCAGCGTACCCATGTTCGGCAAAGTACTTATCAACTTTGGTAAATGTACCGTCGTCGTTGTCGTCGCCGTCCGGATCCTGTGCCATAGGGCTGTCCGGATCCTGTGCCATAGGGATGTCCGGCAGGTCCGGTAGCGTTTGCGGCGTTCTTGCCATGGCTTGGCGCCGGCACGACCGGCGGTCTTGTCTGTGGGGTGGTGTCCCCCCCCCCCAAACGAATCTGGCTCTTCGGCCAAAGTAGGGGCCAGTTTACGCAGGTGCTGAGGGTCATCTCATCTTCTTCGTCGGCCCCAGCGGGTCGAATCGGAGGTAACAGCTCGTCGCAGCCTGGCAGCACCCAAACCACTTCAACCCTATAGATTGTGGGTTGCATCGGATTACCGTGGAACGTGGGGTTGCCCGGTTGAACGATTCTTCCCTTGGCGACATCGACCAACTTGGTGCCCACGAAGTGCAGAAGAGTGCAAGGAACGTTGGTGGTGCCCTGCGAAAACATGTACAGGGCATCAGGGATGCCCAGTCAAAGGCAAGGAGATGAAGTCATCGGCCGAGACGCTTAGTTACCGTGATGCCGTCGAGCTCGGCTAATGTCGAGGCACCGCCAACGGCGGGCGTGCAACTGACGGAGGGGGCACTTGCTGGCGAGGTGCCGGCCGGCGTATACCCGGGTGCATTAAGCTCCAATGCCCGTGCCGGCGCCGGAGACACGAATACCGCCTCCGCCGGAGACACCAATGGCGCCGCCGCCGGAGACACCAATGGCGCCGCCGGAGACACCAATGGAGCCGCCTGCGCGCTGTGCGAGTTGCTGGCCGTGAAGCTGGGAACCGGGGGAGGCCCCTGTTGGCCGCCCGCAATCCACGCCGTCAGCCCATGAATCAACGTAGGCACCATGGCGTTGAGCGTCGTTCCAAGTTGTTGTTGCACTTGCTCTTGGACAAGCTCCGGAATCCGCGCCACTTGTGCCTTGAGTTATTCAACCTCGCGCGTCTAGCTTTCCGAGCTGGTCTTTTTCTCCTTCCGCACACCAGCGGTATAGTATGACCCCCATTTTGTGGACAAGCCATTGCTGGCCACACGACCAGCTGACGTCGGCTTAGTGAGCTTATCCTTGTTTTTCATTACGTTCAGCGCCCTATTTAAAGGGGTGTCGAAAGGGGAGCTCTTAGACGACCCCGCGCTACTGCTTTCAGTGTCCTGCGAAAGGAACGTGAACCATTTAGAAATATTGGGGATTAATTAGAGTGCAACGATATGGAGCTAATTACGCGGGGGTGTATTCCTTACCAGAAGAAGCTCAAGCGCCCTGGTCTTCGGATCCGTGGTAAGCTCCTTTGTTATCGAGTCCTCCTTGTACCGGGCCCTGACATAGTTCCTGGTTTGCTTGTCACCGCTGTATTTCTCGAAGCGGGGCGGTAGGCCTTGCTCGGCACGCTCCGCGTCCTCCTTGTCCCATAAAGGCTCCGCCACTCTGTAACCGCCGGGACCGAGTTTGTGTTCCCCTAAGTTCAACTCCCGCATTTCTTTCCCCCACTGACTTGATTCGGAGGTTGCACTGCTCTCGCACTTGATCTTGAACTCCTTGTACTCATCTTCGCTCATCAAAGGATATTTTGCCTTGATCTTCTCATAACTATCACCTTTATCAATCATTCTCTTCACCGCGCTTTTCCAAGTAGACAGGGCCGTGCTCATCTTTGTGAGGGAGGCACTGTTCACTTTATTCCCTGAGAGGCGTGTGTTTTCAAATTCGGCGGGGAAGTTGTATCGTTCGTGCAGCTTCGTGAAGAGGAGGTTGCGCAAATTCCCTCGGTCCTTATGCCTAAGGTTCTCGGTGTTGATCGATACGGTGCTTCGGAGAATGCACCCGAGCTGAACCGAGTACCCCTTGACTATATGTTTGGGCTCCGTTGGATTCCCGTCGGAGTCCACTTGAGTGAATTCCTCCTTGACGGTGCGGAGCGCATTCGGGCGCCGGTCCTTCCTTTGCTTCTTCGGTTGGCTGCCATCTGTGTGTGCGCCGCCATCATCCGTGGTGGCATCCTCGGCGGCACTAGGGGTTGTGTAATTAGGATCGGTGTCTTCCGCGGCGTCCTCATAGCGGTGAGGTTGTTCCTCCATCTCCTGGGACAGCTCCCAGAATTGCTTGCCGCCCAAACCACCGGCCTCATCGTTGTGGGCCATGTTTCGCTCTAAATAGGAAAAAATTTGGTCAAAAAGTTGGTTATTGTCAAGGAACAAGATCATGGTCTCATCATTTAGGGTTTGTCGACACCGAGGCACCCTAAAAGCCTAAGCTTTCATCATTTAGGGTTTGTCGATGCCGAGGCACCCTAAAAGCCTAAGCGTACATCATTTAGGTTCTCATCCGGGGCAGCCAAGTTAAGTTTTCATCATTTAGGGTTTATCGATGCCGAGGCACCCTAGGTTGGGCCTAATCACTTGGCACTAATCACTTGGCTCTATTGCCACCTATGGTTTAATACAGCAAGAATAAATGGGCACTTGATCCTACTTAATTAAGTACTAAGATACCCCGGCCCATGCATTAGTAGCAAGTACCTCGTATGTCCGATTTTTAGCAAAGTCATGCTAAAATTCACGGAAAATTTCAGCATGACCTTTGCCGAAAATAGGACATATGGAGTACCCGAATTTGCCGAAACGGAAGTTAATCGACATTCCGGCAAACTCAAGGGCCTCTCAGGGTACCTGCAAAATCATCACGACACGAAGGGCCTCTCAAGGGCCTCAAGCAGCAGCGGCGTCTCCCAGGACCCCATTTTTTGCTTAATTTCTTTGAGCAACAATCAGAGCAGAAAATTCAGCATATTTCTATACAACAGCACTGTAAAGATGAAGAACAGTTCTACAGCAGCCCATTTATATACAATAGCATCTTTGGTCATGCCAATTTCTGAAACAATTCAAATCTGAACTGTATCTTTGGTCATACAAATCTCTGAAACTATACAAATCTGAAATATATATTTGGTCATACAAATTTATGGAACTAATCAAATCTGAACTGTATCTTTGGTCATACAAATCTCTGAAAATTTTCTAAATCTGTGGTCATACAAATTTATGGAACTAATCAAATTCTGGATTCAGAAGTTGGACTTCAAAAATCTTTCATGCAAATTACTTGAAGTACTGAAGTTAAATTGTTTTCAATCTGTCCAAATATTGTCAGTGACAATTAGGGTCATTCAGAAAGTTGCTGAAGAGAAGAAATTAACTATGTATAGTTTATTATTTTTGTACCAGGAATTATTTTAGTTTATTATTTATTGTACCAGGGAGGAATATAACAATCTTTTTTGGTATATGTCAGGTTTTGGCTGCATTTGCAAATGCATTTCATGTACTGCAACCCTTGAGTCATCTGATGTTCCTGAATCATTGTAGTTTAGGCACCATACAAGATTGTTAGTTCAATGTGCTTTATATCCTAGTTATACTACTGCAGGAAAGGAGGATCATCATACACATATATATGTATAGCAATTGACAGGAGCTTCATCATTTTTAGTAATAACAATACATATATAGCAATTGGAAGCAAACAGATGTACACATAAGATAGAAATGTAGTGCTGAAAGTTTAATGCTTACAAAAGTCTTGCTGAAATAGTGAAAAATATGGAGTCACCAAGCTGGCTAAGAAACTCCCAAAGTCCACTAGCAAATCCAAGATCTAATCCTGTTACACACATCATAACAATTTAAGATAATTAGGATAAGGATAGTAGGAAATGAAAAAGAAAGAGCTCAAAAAACAATCACAACAGAAAAATAATAAAAACCTAGTCCTAGAAGAAAATAAATCCTAAAAGAAAAGAAATCCTAAAATCTGGAGCAAGTCCTAGAAGTAGTAGTCCAAATAAAAGGTAACAATGGTATTGCAGGAATAGACCTTCCTAAAATAGGAATGATAATCTACTATCAATAACCATTGAATAAAACAGATTTACCAACAAAATCTAAAAGGACACCTGCCTATCAGATTCAAACAGTTTATCATTTTCTAAAGCCATAAGCACAACAATCATGATCAGAACTAACACTACTTCAGACAAATAACCAATTAAGCGCCAAAAAAAGCAAATAAACACTAATCAGCAGGCACTCTCCTACTACAGCTAACCAAATAATCAGTACTAATACAGCTAACAATGGCATAGCATGGTTAATAAGGCCACCGATTTACCTACCAGCATCCTTTGAAGCAAGGATAAGGACCCAAATAATCAGTACTAATACATAGGATAGTAGTTCGACAATTCTATCAAGAAATCATAACAGAGCACTAATTCCTTAGTCATCCTCCAGGAACACTACTGAACAATTTATAAGGACCAAAAACAATATGCAGGAGCACAAATTTGTATGACCAAATGGTAGCTACATGTATGGAAATCTTAACAACATGTGATTTGCATGCATCTATCTATAAATGGCCATTACTTATATCTCTATCTGAGAAACCTTAGGAACCCTATGGTTAATTGAAGATAAGCATGGCAGGAATTGAAGTTATGGCAGCAAACTGACAACAAGAAGCAGCAGCCGCGTGACGGCGGCGGCGGCAACGCACGAGCACGTGGGGCCCGGCGTCCGCGGACGAGCACGCGAGAAAGGCGGCCGCAAGAAGCAGCAGCAGCGGCACGACGGGGCGGCGGCGGCGAGCTCCTGCTCCTAACCCTAGGTCGCCGCCCCGTGGGGGCATGGGGATGAGCGGGGGAGAGAGGGAGGGAGGGACAGAGACTAACCGTCGTCGATGAGCAGCAGCCGCGCGGGGAGGCTCGCGCCGCCGTCGAGGAGCGCATCCGTCGAGCAGATACCTCCACAGACGGTGAGGCCGCGGTGGCCGGAGGTGGAAGAAGGCGCAAACGGTGAGGAGGAGTCCGGCGAGGGTCGGGGCAGGGGGTGGGGGCGCGGGGGCACGGGGGCGACGGGGGTGGAGTCCGGTGAGGGTCAGGGCGGCGGCGTCGTGGGTCGGGGTAGCGCGCGGTTGGATCTGGTGGCGAGGGAGAGAGGGTCGAAGGGGATCTGGCGAGGGAGAGGGAGGATAGCTAGGGGGAGGGTTCTAATGGCACACCACCCAGCCGTGCGCCATAAGTATGGCTATTCTAATGGCGCACCTCCCCTCGGTGCGCCATTAGAATTTTGTTTTAATCTAGCCCACTAACCATATCTACAGCCTAACCCTATCTACAACAGAACCCATCCACTAGCCCGACTGGTCAGCACGCAGCACACACCAGGAGGTCCTGGGTTTTGATTCCCAGGCTCCCCAATATTTTTTTATGCATTTTAAATGCTGTTTTTGATATTTATTTGTGTTTAAATATGTTGAAACTTGTTTAAATCATAAAAGTAATATTTTTTTATAAAAACAGTAATAATTTTTTAAAAAATATGTTCAAATTTGTTACTTGAAAATATCATTGGCGGCGGCGGTGGAGCGGGGGAGGGTGCGGGGGGTGCCCGTTGGCGGCGGTGGAGCGGGGGGGGGTGCGGGGGGCCGGGTGCTCATCGGCGGCGGTGGAGCGGGGGAGGGTTGCGGTGGGTCATCAGCGGCGGTGGTGCTAGCGGGGGAGGGTGCGGGTGGGATCGAGATGGAGGGGGAATCGAGATCGAGATGGAGGGGGATCGAGATCAAGTGTTCTCATGAATTCAAAAAGTGCCCATGAAATTTAAAAATATTCATGGTATCAAAAAGTGCCCATGAAATACAATCAAGAAATGAAGACTACGATTTAAATATAATCGATCTTAGCTAGCTATCTGTTCACAATCTTCTTGCCCTTCTTTTTCGCAAATGGAGTTCTTCTGTGGAACGGACGTCCTTTAGGTAGGGTGGTCCTGCTTCTTCTTGTGGTGTGTGCTGCTACTTCATCGTCGTCGTCATGTTCGATCTTCGGGTCACCGTACTTGTCGAAGTCTTGCTCATTGGCTACTCCATCCATTCCGATGATCTTCCTTTTGCCTCTCCTCACGACAACACGACTGGGCTTTGACGGGTCGGTAATGAAGAAGCATTGGTCCACTTGGGAAGCCAGTACCCATGGCTCATTTTTCGCGGTGACGTTTGCGCCCGCGGTCTTGGATTTGGCTTCGGGTATAACCATGGTGGTGAAATACCGGTATTCTTTTAGGACGCTCTTGGCCCATCTGACACGGAACATCGGGACCTTCTCTCCAGCGTAGCTCAGCTCCCAGATCTCCTCGATCCTTCCGTAGTATCTGTCCTTGTCGTTACCGGTGTAGGATTCCATCGTTACCCCGGAGTTCTGATAACCATCGCTCTTCATGTCCTTGTCCTCGGTGTAGAATGTGTAGCCGTTCATATCGTACGCCTCATAGGTCATCAAGTTGTGCTCGGCGCCCAGTGACAAGGCGAATATGAGTTGTTCTTCCGTGGAAGAATCTTCATGTAAAGGGTACGACAGAAGCTTCTGCTTGAACCAACGCGTGAAACATGAGTTGTGCTCTTTGAGTATATCTCCGTCCGTCCTCTGTTGGCCTCGGTCATTGTACGTCTTCTCAATAAAGGTTTTGTGCTCTACCACCCAAGGATCAACCACGTCTATGTGTTGTAGCGCGACTAGGTTTTCTCTTTCAAAGTAGGCGAGTCGACCCTCGAAGTCGACATGCATTTTGCGGCGACCCTCACGGTGACCCCATCCAGCGAGCCTGCCGAGGTGCCTGTTGACGGGCAGACCAATGGGGTTCTCGATTCCTAGATAATTCGTGCAGTAGGAGATGCACTCTTCGGTCAGAAAGCCCCTGGCTATACTTCCCTCTGGACGTGACATGTTGCGAATGTATCCTTTGATGACACCATTCATCCTTTCGAACGGCATCATGCTGTGCAGGAACGTCGGCCCGAGTTGGATGATATGCTCCACGATATGGACCAGCAGATGCACCATAACGTCGAAGAATGCGGGCGGGAAGTACATCTCAAGCTCGCATAGTATCACCACGATCTCTTCCTGTAGCCTTCTGAGTTGCCTCATGCCAATCGACTTCCGAGAGATGACGTCGAAAATGTTGCATAGGCCAAATAGCGTTTCACGGACGTGCGCATCCATGATCCCACGGATTGCAATTGGAACTATCTGCGTCATCAGCACGTGACAGTCGTGAGACTTCATCCCGCTGAACTTCTGCTTCGCTGGGTCTAGGTATCTGCTTATCTTCCCCGCGTAACCGTAAGGAAGTTTTACTCCTAGGAGGCAGGTGAAAAACTGCTCGATCTCCTCCTGACTAAGAGTGAAGCACGCGGGAGGGTAGTCATTTCCGGTCTTCTTGGCCTTTTTGCCTTTGCCACGACTTTCTGTGTCCTGCTTCGCCTCATCATCATCATCATCATCATCATCATCATCATCATCATCATCATTAGCGTGAAGCTCCTGCCTGATGCCCATTGATTTCAAGTCTGCCCTCGCTTTCGGCCCATCTTTGGTCCTCTCTAGTATGTTGAGTAGGGTACCAAGCAGACTCTCGCACACGTTCTTCGTGATATGCGGGACATCAAGGCTGTGAGGCACACGGTGGATCTTCCAGTACGGCAAGTCCCAGAAAATAGACCTCGTTTTCCATACCTTCAGCAGCGGCTCTGGCGCCTTTCGCTTCTTTCCCGGCTCTGGCGCCTTTTGCTTCTTTCCCGGCAGTGGGCAGTCTTTCCAATTTTTCAACAGCTCGTCTATTTCCTCGCTGCTCCTCATACACGGGCGTTTTCGGGGTTCGGTTTCACCATCGAACAGATCCTTGTGTTTCCTCCATGGGTCATCGTCGCGAAGCCACCTTCGATGTCCCATGAACACGGTTTTCGAAGACCCGGGATCTCTATCTAGCTGGCGATACGTTGTGTCATCCATGCACCTTACGCATCCAGAAAATCCGTGGACTACCTGCCCCGCGAGATATCCGTAACCGAGATAGTCGTGCACCGTCGTGAGCAGTGCGGCTCTCATAGGGAAATATTCTTTCTCTGCGGCGTCCCACGTATTGGCTGGCGTTTTCCATAGCGTGTCTAGCTCCTCCTTCAGCAGCCCCAGATACATATTGATGTCGTTCCCAGGTTGTTTCGGCCCTTCAATTAGCATATTCATGTGAATGTACTTCCTCTTCATGCACAACCAGGGGGGAAGGTTGTACATCCACACAAACACAGGCCAGGTGCTATGTGTGCTTCTCTGGCTGCCAAACGGATTGACTCCATCGGTGCTCGCACCCAGCACGATGTTCCTTGGATCCTTCCCAAATTCTGGGTATTCAAAGTTCAACGCTTGCAACTGGCTCGCATCGTGAGGGTGACTCAACATCTTGTCTTTTTTATTTATCTCCGGATCATTTCCGTCATCTTCCCGCTTCTTCTCCTCCATATCCGCGTGCCAACGCAGGAGCTTTGCTACCTTAGGGTCCATGAAATACCGCTGCTGACGAGGAGTGATCGGAAAGTACCACACGGATTTTCGAGGAGCTTTCTTCCACTTCTTGTATCGAGTGACGCCGCACACCGGACATATGGTAGACTCCGCGTGCTCGTCCCGACAAATGATACAATTGTTCATGCACACATGGTATTTCACGTGCCGTAAATCCAGAGGACACACGATTTTCTTCACCTCCTCGAAACTGGTCGGGCACTTGTTCCCCTTGGGAAGACGTTCGTGCCAGAATGACATGTTCTCGTCGAAGCATGCGTCGGTCATTTTGTGTTTTACCTTCATCTCCAGAGCCATGAGCGTTACTTTCAGGCGGGTACCCTCGGGCCTGCATCCTTCATACAATGGAGTAACCGCGTCTATCTCCAGTTGATCCAGCTTGGCTTTCTCTCGGGCGGCAGCTCTTGCGTTATCCGTCTGCTTGAGAAGCAGCTCTTGAATATAAGGGTCCTGCACCCAGCCTCCATCGTCGTCTGCTCCGGCATCTTCATCTTCATGATCATGCCCTTCGTCTTGATCTTCCACATCATCATGTACGACATCTTCTACATGATGACTGTGTACAGCATCACCGTCGTGATCATGTCCTGGAGATTCTTCGTCTTCTCGCCCGCCCTCGCCGCGGTGGTACTTGTCTTGTTACCCTTCCTCATTTCTTGCCCGGCCCCCATGGACGACTTCATAGTCATCTTCATCACCTTGCCACCGATAGCCATCCATGAAACCACGCAAGAGCAGGTGGTCCCGCACCTGCCCGGAATCCGGGTCCGCAATAAGGCTCTTCAGCTTGCATCTTCGACACGGACATCTTATCTCCGTCTCGTTCTTTTGAAGCATCTCGGCCTTCGCGGAGCTCAAAAACCTATTCACGATGCCTTCAGTCATCGTGCGGACCATGGTCGCCTGCGGGGTAGAGCAAAACGATATTTTAGAACCAAGAAAAAATTTGGCATGACCTTCCCTAAAAATAGGACCAAAAAGAATGCATAGTGCCAAAATTCTCGCCGAAACGGAAATGAATCAAAACATTCCGGCAAAATATTGGCAACTATCGCATTTCAAATACCGGTACCTTCAAACATAAACATATATGCAACACCACAAACACATGCAACACCACAAACATACATAGATCTAGCTAGGCCACAAAAGGTGCATGTGCACGTTGTTGGAGCGAGTTAGGGAGAAAAAAGTAGATCTACATCATGAAGATAGCTTTCCCCTTACTTACCTATCAAAAAAAGGTAATTTCACCACTTAATTTTGATGAATCTATGGTGGAAATGAGGTGAGGAGGAGGAGATGGTCGAAAGCTTGGAGAAGGAGGTGGAGGGAATGAAGTGGGGAAAGTGAGTGGGTAGGTCTGGGCTGTCCAAAATATCTTGTTGGGGTCCCAGGTTACTAATGGCACACCACCAGCAAATGCGCCATTAGTAACACTGGTTACTAATGACGCACCTGCAGATGGTGTGCCATTAGTAGTTTTGCAAAAAAGAAAAAATAAATAAATATATATACTAATGGCGCACTGGGTAATAGTGCGCCATTACTAGTTTAAACTAGTAATGGCGCACTGTGAAACGATGCGCCATTAGTAGTTTTGCAAAAAAAAAGAATAATTTTTTTTTTACAGTAATGGCGCACTGTCTGCTTGGTACGCCATTACTACTTAGAACTAGTAATGGCGCACTTCGACCTGATGCGCCATTACTATGTATGGAAAAATGGAAAAAATAATAATTTAATACTAGTGGCGCACCCTGTTTCTGGTGCGCCATTAGTGTCTTCCACACTACTGGCGCATCACCAACCGGTGCGCCATTAGTATATAGTAGTGGCGCACTGCTTCCATGGTGCGCCATTAGTATCAATCCTATCTATAGCCCTTTTCCTAGTAGTGCTAGGTCTCATTACTCTTTCTATCCGACGTGGCATGTGAGAGCGGAGGATAGAGGTTGCCATGAAATACCCAACCAATGCACTTGTCGATCGTCTTGCTCTTATTAGGTAGTCGTTTCAATGAAAGTATATCTGCCGCCTGTTCATTTTTCAATTCACTTTCAATAGACAGTTTGCATTATCTGTTTTTTTGTGGGAGTTGAAGCAAAGAATTTGTTATGTTTCCTTATGCTGTGAATCTGAAGTGTTTCTTGCTAACTAAGAACCCTGCACAGCTACATGCTGCACTGTCGGCCCTGAATCCTTGGATATTGGAAAGTTTGAAGAAGCATGTGGTGTAGGTATGTTTTTGCAATCAATATATATATTTACATGCTTCTGCAAATTATAAATCATGTATCCGCATGTGGTGTAGGTATGATTTGATAATGTGGTTGTTTGGATGCAAAAAGAATAATAAATCGATGCACATTTTTTATGGTCAGACGTGGAACGGCCAATGTTTTGTAATGGAGTAGCATCATTAATGCCCAATTGGACCTTTTTTTTGTGTGTGTGTATTGGGGGGGGGGGGGGGGGGGCAAACTTTGTATTTATCAACTATTAGTGAATTGTCCTGCCTGTGAATCCAATGGATCGTACAGTGGACCTACGACATTGTACTATAATTGTTCTCGGAATGTTCTAAATGTTTGGTGCTTGATAAATATCAAACTTCTAGGCCCATTCCGAATAAATTTCAGTAGTCAACAGTGTAAGTGTTCTAAAAAAAGTCAGAGGACCAACCGATGGCCTAAAGTTACATATAATCAATATTTCATGTTCTCTATTACAATAACAGTGTTTAAAGAAATAGTAATACTAGAGTTGGAAAGCATAATGCGCGTTGGATCATGTCTCATGTCTTTTTTTCTCATTGCCCAAACACTGTTCGTTCTGCTATATGTCCCTTCTTTCAGTCATAAGGTTTATACATGTATTGATTTAACAAGATTAGATTCACAGTTAGTTCTAATGGTGTGACATGGATTGTGTTTATGATCTTCCAGTTTTCCTGTTTCTTCCATGCATGTGAAGGACTCATATCTTACAACCTGAAAACTGAATGTACGTCGTACAAAGGCAGCTTGGCAGTTGTGGCGCTCTTATATAGTAGAAAAAAATGTTATTTGGTGAAAAGAAACATAGCCTGTGCAGTAATAAAAATAAATACACTGATCCACTTCATTTCTGAGATAAATGATTAGTGTTCAGATATAAGAGGAGATGATTTGAATTCGTCTATTGCAGCTACAAATCAATGAACAATTTCAAAAATGGAGCTGCACTATTGTTTAGTATTAGCCTTCACAATCTTTTCTTAGACAACGTTTGATTCTGCAACACAACTCCACGCTGTGACAAGCATTTCACCAATGAACACGTTTTACAAAAAATATCACCGG